>NW_020172779.1:1423690-1769719 GCF_003031525.2 Neophocaena asiaeorientalis asiaeorientalis
CTCTCCCCCCTCCTCCTCCCCCACCCCCCATGTGGGAACGCGGGAGCTGGACAGGGAGGAAAAATCCGCAAGCTTTAGAAATAATGTGATAAAGACAGGGACCTACCTTGGGGAGTGGCGCGGGGTTGGGGGGGAAGGTGGGGGCCAGTGCGCGGCGGCCCAACCGACGGTCCCCAAACACTCGGAGATGCTCTCCTGAACAATCAAAAGAACTCTAAAAGTGTTTACCTTTTCAGTTGCTACTTTCTCTTCTCGCTCCCAATTAAACGACGCAGGAGTGTGTGTGTGTGTGTGTGTGTGTGTCCCTTCCCCCTTCTTCTAGGACGTAAAAGTCTTTGGACACCTAGTCGGTGGTCAGGGTTTCCCTTGCGTTTGATGGCAAGTGGGCTGGAGGGGAACAACTTGAACTCTATCCTGAGTTGGAGAAGTGAGGACTGAGGTTGCTATGGTTTTCTGAGCTGGAGAGAAGCTAGCAAGCTCAATGGGTGCTTAAAGGGGGTACTACAAAATAGATAAAATGGGAACATTATTCAAATGCGGCAAGATTAATACCTGCTGCTCTTTGGGGTTTTAGTAGCAGATAAGAAATTCTGACTTAAGCATGACATTCTTTTTACCAATTCACATCTTCAGATACTCTCATTGTTAAATAAAATTCTCTCGACATGAAGTTACTGAATTGAGAGAGGTTTTTTTTTTCTTTAACTTCTGAAGATCAACAATACATAAAAGAGGACCAAGACAGTATTTGAAGTATGGTAGGTGTTAAAAACTAAGTAAACATTTCTTGGGCATTTGGACTTCATTTTCTTCAGTGGGGTGACTTTAAGTGGCATGTTTTTTCTCTAGTGAAAGTCAGTTTAAACTCATTTTGTGCTAAAAGGAGAAACATCCTTCTCCAAACTATAAAATGATTAAAATTAGAGTTTTAGAGAGGTACGAATCATGAATCTGTGAGTTGAAGATGAAGTAATTTCCTCTAAAATATTCTCACTAAATGATTCTTGCATCTTTTCAGAGAAAAGATGAGTATATTTTTGAAACATACTATTGTCAGAAGTGAAAAAGCCAATCATTAAAAAAAAAAGTATATGTTCTTTAGACCTTTACTGCTTTTTCTGTAAGGTCTTCATTCCTGCTTAATACATCTAGTCAGGCAGACATGTGATTCCTTTTGTACCACTTTTGTTCCAGAATTTTAGTATCCTGTCCCATACACTCTTTAGGAGTAGCAGAAAGAAAATAGTACTTTTGCAGTAGAGAAATTAGGTAAAAGAGTAGTCAAAATAGTTTTACAATGAGGCAAACAATATATTCCCTAGAGGAGTGAGAAGACAACGAACCTCATATGCATGCAGTTGTTCATATGTTATCATCAATTTAAGTGGATTTGGGAAGAGAGTTAGATTTACATATAGTCCTGCTTACAGAGAAAATTAATATCAAAATCTTCAGTAAACTCATGGTCAGCCACTAATGACCACCTGCGTATTTCCACACCAGAGTCATTTAATACTGTCCACCACCAATTTCCACTGTAAAAAGTACTCATATATTAAATATAGAACTTTATTTTCTTTTTTAAGCCATAAATTAGCTTACCAACTTTTATGGAAATATGCACGGCACAGTGAGAAGCATTTTCATTCAGGAAAAAAAAAGGATCTGAGTGAAACATTCTTTAGCCATGACTAACTAAAAATACTAGATCAAATAAATTTTGAAATCTGTATCTGAATAGTAAAACCATTTGTGTATTTAAAGGGTTAATACCACCTAAAACTGCTGAAGCTGGTATGTAACTGATAAAAACTGAGGCTATAGCATCTTAGCAGCAAAGTTAAATAGTACAATCTATCACAAGGATTCGTCCCCTAATCTCCATCTGCTCGCCAAGATTTAAATGATATTTTAAAAAGGGAAGTGATCTTTTCCTCTCTGTCACCCTCAAGTCTATGGCAATCGTCAAGAGTTTAAATTTACTCACATGAAGCAATCATTGATTAACTTGGTTCAAAAAAACAAAATTACACGCTTTTGCGAGCACAAAACCCTTGAGATGGCTGGTGTTTTTCCACCTGTAATAATAAAAAATTTCACCATCAAGTGTACACCAAATTATATATTGTATAAAAAAATTAAAGCCAAAGGTCTGAGGGTGAATTATGTCCTGTAATTGAAAAGATAAAGTTACACTTCAGGTACTAAGCCAACAAATTCATGGTCAGTTAAAAATGTAATGAATGAAGTTTCACGGACTCAATTTTGCTGAAGTTTGCCTGAGAAATGAAGAATCTCTTCATGTTCCTTTTAGTATTTTGAGTCGGAATACACAGCAGATCAAAATGCTGTCTGTATCAATCCATTTACATTAACCACAAAAGATCTGTGGAGAACTTAATAGAAGCACAGATATTTTTTGTAAACTTTTTCAAGCAAATTATGTATTTATTTATGAAATAATTTATGAAGAAAAATTTTACCTCATGGTTTAGATATATTACATATGCTCTTGATTGACACAATATGTTTAAGCTCAAAGGCCCTCATGGCATTAGCATTTTTTAATTCTAGTAGGAATATTTCAAAACAACCAGCTAATACATGAGGTCATAATTGTTTGACAGTTGTTTTTAATATATAAAATAAGCTATGTATATTGTTTTCCTTCAAATGTTTGTTGATTTGTTTTTATAGTCCTGACATTTGCATGGCACAAACTGAATTAGGGGAAATATTAAAGATTTATTTACATTTATTATCTTCTGCTGTCAAACATATGCAAAGCTCTTAAAACCATTCTATTCTTTCGCTTTTATTTGCAATGCATTTCTGAACAATGGAGCCTGGATGTTAAAATGACAACCTGCCTTTTTGTAGGATACATCAGAAAATAAAGAAAAAATTAAGAGAAATTTTAAAAAGCAAATAAAAGGAATAACTTCCAACTGAAATAACTTCTTTATAATCTTCCTTAATTCTCTGAATTCTGGAATTTTCTCTGATGGCTGGACCACTGATGAAACAATTCCTTGCGCTGTATTAATGCTTATTTATTTCTCAAAATTACGTAATATAATTTTTTCTGTTTTATTATTGTAAACATTCTTTTCCCCCCCTTTTCTTGTAGTTTATTCAGCAGAGATACAAGGACGGATTAGTAGTTAAGCACAAGCATACGTGTTTTACATTTCAACCTTTTAGCACATAACTTACTTACAGCTCCAGTGCCTGTAATCACAATGATTTTACCTGATGGAACACGTGTTTCAGAAATGTAATCCAACTGTTTACTCTAACGCATCATAAATTGCAATTCTTTTCAGAAACCTCAAAGATTGACAGCCCCTGTCCTAAATGCCAACTGCTTTAACACATACTAACAAGAAAATATTTATGTATTATCTGCTCTCAAGACCGTACTATATCACAGGAAATGGAAGACCATTTGGCCTTCCAGCATATCAAAAGAAATTATTGAAGCAGGCTGCCCTACTTCAGAGTCAGACAAGCAACAGAGTGTGTATCAAAGATGAACTTCCCTGAGTCCCTTTCTTCTTGCAATCACACACCATTCAACCTTTCAGAAAAAACACTCTTCTGCAAAATGATGATCATTTTGCAAACTACCTATTCCCGAACACCTCTGGGTGAATTTATTAAAGATAAATTCAGCTTTAAATAGCCTGTATCTTGTTTTCAAATTCACACTTAACACTTGCCAATCCTCCCCCTGCAATATCAGGCAACTAACTGCTTAGTTAAACAGATGGGCCTTGCAGCCCACCCTAAAAGCCAACAAACATGGGCTTTATTTAATTAAAAGAGGAAACAAACTTCTGAGGTGTAGACACACACACACACACACACAGCACGCATGCATACACATGAACACACACACAGAATCCCTGCCTGGGTGCCTGAGAATGATAGTAACAATTCTTGCTTTTTCATTAGGTTTTATGAATGTCCAACTATATACTAGCCATTGGAGTGAAAGTAGATTTATATAGGCTAGCTCAGCACTGTGTATCCAAGCCATTGCGAGAGATAGCTGGACTCACTTCCCTTGTCTCACATCAGCGAGAGCGTTTACATCTGAATTAACCCAGATGCACCATCTGACCCTGAAAAGTAGGTGTTTTCCAATTTTCTCCATATTTCTAACTTCTGCTCTGGGATCTTCTGCCATGATACTTTCTCATCCCAACCACTCTTCCAATTTTGTGCAATGAACCCTCAGTTGTATATAAACAAGCCCAACACCCAATTCTGCCTTAATTTCAGACTGAAATATTCCACTGGAAATTCAAACTTGTGAATCTGAATGGTGTGATACATATTGAATATCATAATTTAGGAAGAGGAGCCTGTAAAGACAGACAACATGGAAGGAGGAAGGAAAGACACAAACCCTATCTCCTGTAAAGGCATAAGTCATCCAGACCAGAAACCTTAGACACTTGACATCTTTAGCAATACCCTCCCCACAGGGCCCGCGTCCAGTCAGTTGCCCAGTCTTCCCATTGTTCCCTTTCTAAAGACTTTTGTACCTCCCTTTCTTTCCATCCTCATGGACCCTTCCCAAATTAAAAAGTCATCATCTCCCCCAAGACATCCCATGGAGCTTTTCCTCCTCCCTTTCTCGCCCTCTGTTCATTATCATACAGAGCTACGAGATCAGGTCATCACCCTTCTGCATTTTTTATTCCTCATGACAAAACTCCCGCGACTCCCAACTGCCAAAAGAATTACACCAAAAAGGGCGGAGGGCATTCAAGGCCTCCCATAACCTAGTCCCCAACACCTTTCTGGCCTCATTCTTCACTCCGTTCTTCCACACGTTCCTAACCCAGATTGCGCCCTTCCCCAGATCCACCTGCATTTCAAGTGTCTTGTTTTATCCTTACCACCACCTTCTACTTAGAAGGCTTTGAAGAGCCCTTTCATGCCAGCTCTCCATGCTGAATACCCCGTCTTCTTCTAAGATCGAACTCAGATTCTGCCTTTTGCATGAAGTCTTCCCAAATTCCAAATCAGAATCATCAATGCAGGAAGTAAGCTTCCATAGGCTCGCTTCTCTCTCTAGGTGGGGGTTCAACACAGTGACTTATATAATGGTGTTTGTTGACCTAACCGCCTCCTCTGCTAAACTGTAAGATCCTTGAGGGCAGAAGACCATTGAGTCATAGGTACTGAGTAACATCTGTTAAATTGAATTTGGAGGTTGGAACAAGCTCTTTACATTTTACTTAGAAACACACTATGGAGTGCAAGTTTCAAATGCTCCATGTGGCCTTTTCTTCCTTTCTTTCTGTTCTTTCTTTCCTTAATACATATGGGCTGATGCGTTATGTGCCAATTGAAGCTTCAGGGTGGGCTTCATCTCAGCAGCATATTTTTGGCACTGTATCAGAGAAGATGTTTGTCCTGCTCTGAAATATTGTCCTCATTATCGTTAAGTTTGGGTTCATAATTCCACGTTGCTCTAAAAATAGTGAATTAAATTATCTTTAACTAAATCCTAGGCATTAAAATGTAAGTGTATAGAAAATGAGGCTGAAAGCTGAGAATTCTTAGATGGGAAGGGATTATTTGTAGTTTTAGGAGCCAGAAGTATACATTAGGAAAGTTATAAAAGTGAGGTAGAGATAAACAATCTCTTTAAACATTCACAGTGTTTTTTCTCTTTATTGTTTAACATAAAAATATTGAATCATTTTAGCATGTCAATCTACTGATAGCTATTCATTCTTCCATATACTAAATTATCAAACACATGTGACACTTAATTGAGGGTATAGATCCAAACCTCCAGGTTCTCACAGGGATCACGTTTCACAGGGTCACATGAATCCTGTGGAAGTGTGTGTGTGTGTACATGTGCATGTGTCTATGGGTGTGTGACCACCTGGTAAATGAAAACTTCCATTTAGTTAACATTCCATCTTGGTGTGTACACAATTGATTCATCCTTGGTGTATCTAGACAATTTGAATGGTCTGGTGTACAGACATCCACGGAGACATGGACAAATGATCAAATGAGAAGTATTAGTTATTACTTTGACTCCAAACTTTGTTCATCAGAACTTGTACACTGCTCAGAGGACAGTAAACTATCAGCTTCTGGAAGGAAGCAACACTCCACATGTTCTCTGCTCTGCGCCATGAGAGGAGAACCACTTCATCACCTGGGCTCCCTTGCGATCTGGATTCTGGGGGGATTTGACCAATGACATCACGAGCTCACAGAATGGGAGGAGAGACAGTCAGGGTACTTATTCCGTTGGCTTTCTCCTGTCCAGCAGCCCATCTGCCATGGATACACTCTCATAGGGCTCCAGTAATAAGCCCTCCCACCCTGACCCCTTGTGATTTTAGGTCCAGGAGCAGCTGCTTCTGGTGGTTTTTAGGCCCTGGATGTTTCACCACCTCTTTTTGTGTCCCTAAACTCTGCCGTTACTTTGTAAATGATCCTTAATGAAATACTTTTCAAATTTTTCTTTGAGTGTGCCTCGTTTTATCTTCCTGGACTCTGATTAATAGAATTATCTTTGTACCCTAGGGTCTAACAGAGTCCTTATAATTCAATAAACTATAGTTCAATAACGTGAAACACATATATGTTGAGTATATCGTGTGCCAGACACTGTGTTAGGTGTTGGGTGCCCCAGAGGTAAGTGAGCTGACATGCCCCCCCATCTTATGGATTTTATGGTCTAATTAAGTACTTCTTAAACTAGCTTGGGTGCTTTTTAAAAAAAAGTACAAATGTATGGGCCTCACCTATTGAATGGAGGTGGGGCCTGAGAATGCATTTAGAATAAGGACACCATGTGATTTTTGTCTTCACTAAAGAAAGAGAGAGTGATCCTTTGACTATGACTTATATTAAATAAGTCATTACAACTGCGAAGATACAAAGAAAGACCTTGATAAAGGTTAGCTGGGTGAATGCATGAAGGCATGAACTTTTGGGAATAAGGTAGTTCAGATGTGGGGGGCAAGGTCGCTTATTTGCAGTGCTTAGGCACTGGGGCTACTGCATTATCATGGGGTGGTCAAAAGTCAGGGGTAGACAATGCTTTACAAACTGTGATAATTGTCTTTGATCATTGTGCTCTACTGTTTTAATTCCCATGCCCTCCTCCTTCTTCCACAGCCAGCATCCACAAATCTGCAGCAGCAGCCCCAGCTGCTGGGTTTCCCCAGCAGAGCAGAGCTCTGCACAATTGGTGCAGTTTGCTCTAGCCTAGACTCTGGAGCTAGCTCTGTCTGGAAAGAGAAGCACAGACACTCATAGTTCAAAGCTAATTAAGTCAGTAAGATAAACAAGGTAAGACTCCTGGGAATAAGGGGAATTCCTTGAGCCCCAAGAAATTCACGACTTAGAGGTTGAGAACACTGGTAATATTTGAAACTTCTAACTATATTATTCACTTCTAACTATATTATTCACCTCTTGCAAAAATAGCTGAGATCTTTAGATAAGGGGCATGCCAATGACTACAGATGACAGCTACATGATCAATGTGAGTAGCTTTTTATTAAATGATATTAATTATCTTGTTTTCCTATTATTCTTAAACTGAGTTTTTAGACAGGACGACCTAATATGTTCTCAACCTTCTTTAACTTCTATTTTAAAAGCAGTCCTGGGCAAGATCCTTGAACTACTCAGGTCAAACTATTTAACCAGTCACACAGAATATCATAGCACAATACATATATGTTCATATACATATATTCACATGTATATTGAGGCCCTTTAAACAAGGAAACATCATCAAACATATCTCCTATTCTGTCTCTCAAACATCAAGATGTAGGAAGAATTCGACTACTACTTCAATTATGCCATGAGTTTCTAACTGCTGTATAAGTTAAGAGTCCAGTGCAAATTTGAGGTACTTCAAACCAAATCTTATTTTATTTAAAGAGACATGTTACTTCATATCTTGACCTCATGTTAGGTGAGTAAAGGCAATTCTATCTTTAGACCACAAAAGTAAAAATGAACGTAAAGTAACCATCTAGAAACAACCCCTTCTGTGAGGTACATCTGAACAATGTGTATAGATTAAAGATGGTTCAAGTACTGGCTACAGTTGTTAACTCTATGCTCTGCGCTACTACACTGCATGCACTGCTCAGAATACTATACTGTGATTTTTTTTTTTTGGTTGTTTTTTTTTTTTGCGGTACGCGGGCCCTCTCACTGTTGTGGCCTCTCCCGTTGCGGAGCGCAGGCTCCGGACGCGCAGGCTCAGTGGCCATGGCTCACAGTCCCGGCTGCTCCGCAGCATGTGGGATCTCCCCGGACCGGGGCACGAACCCGTGTCCCCTGCATCGGCAGGCGGACTCTCAACCACTGCGCCACCTGGGAAGCCCTATACTGTGATTTTTGATGTCATTAGTCAAACTTCAAATCTTGCTCAGTGTTTTGTCATGTGTCCAGTATGATACTCTGTTGATAGCGCAGAGTGAAGCTCTGAGGATCATTTTGCTTTATGAAGATATTTTATGACACAACTACAGACAAGCTATTCTAACAGATACATATTCCTTAGCCATATTTTTGACAGTGGGTTTCGTTTCTCATTCAGAATATAATTAGAGGAAAGTTATGTAATTTCTACTGAGGTCATGGTAAAATTTAGCCCCTTTGTGCTGGGCTTTAGGCCTCCCGCTTCAAAGTTTCCTTAGGAAAGGCTATTTAGAGGGTATGCTTCTGAAAGCACAGTTATGGAGCATTGACTTTCCATTACAGCGTAGATCCTCCCTCTAATTTTACAAATAAGGAAACAGAGGCCTAGGCAGTGAATGACTGCAATGTTCAAGGACACGTTTAAGTGATAATAATGGCTAACACTTGTGCAGGGCTTGTTATGTGCCAGGCTCTAAGTATTTCACATCTATTGATTCATTTAGTCTGAATAAACACTCTAAGCGGTAGAGTGTTTTCCCATTGTTTCCATTTTATAGATAAGGAAACTGAGGCATATGCAATGACATAGCCAAAGTCACATGTAGTCAGGTGTAGAACTAGCTGGGTCAAGGGTCTAATGCCCCACTATACTATATTTTAATTCTGGTGGCCGAGCTGGGAAACAAATTAAAACCTATGATTTTTCACTTGACACTTAACCTTGCAAATACGAAGTGTGTGTGTGTGTGTGTGTGTGTGTGTGTGTGTGTGTGTGTCTCCACTTGTGGTGAGCATTTGTTATTTTTCAGTTACCAACAACCTTTCTCTCTTCCCTAGCAAGGTCCACTAGTTTCCCTCTGAAGAAAGAGAAGCCCCCGTTTCCAATCCATAATGATGATTCACTGCAAGAAACCCAGCATCCGACTCTGGCCTTGCTTATCAGAGCTTCACATTCAGGAACCTGACAGAGTCAGAGCCACAGACACCTGGGGGACAATTGGAGAGAAAATCTGGATCTTTCATTCCAACTTGGTCCTGCAAAGATGCGAGGGTGGAGCTCTTGCAGCTTTGTCACCACAGAAGGTTTGAGTGAATGCAGAGAAAACAGACTTTAGACACAGAGAGACAGATTTGGGTTCTGCAACATCGCTGGGGTCCCTGAATTACACTGCACCCCGAGTCAGCCTTAACCCCTTAGTTCTCCCTTTTACTTATGGCTTAAACCAATGTGAATTAGTATCACAGAACTGTTCTACTATGGAACTTAAAAAATTGTCATTGGGGCTTCCCTGGTGGCGCAGTGGTTGAGAGTCCGCCTGCCAATGCAGGGGACACGGGTTCATGCCCCGGTCCGGGAAGATCCATTATAATTGCATTTCTAGCCAATTATAAGAGAGTTAAACAAATAAATTTTCATGTTTTACCTAAAATTGTATCGCACAGATCGATAAGCCATTTTACTTGCCAGACTTGGCTCTGTGTAATTTTTGACAGTATTCAACATCAAATCCACCCTCACCCTCGAATGGCAAAGACATGACGATGTTAGAAACGATTTGGAAATGCAGCAGATATCTCCAAAAACAAATTCCAATAACTTCTGTGAACAACAGCAGAATGTTTGAGATACCCTGTGCTCTCTCAAGCTTTGAGATATTTGTTTGTTTAAATCAGCAGTTGTATTTAATAACCTTAAATTACATGTGTCCTTGACTTCACAAATTACTATTATTGAATTAATAGAAGACTGTTTTTTGTACAATACCCTTCAAAATATGCTGAAGGAAGTAAGAGACGAACTAGGCAAAATGTTTATCATAACATGTTGATAATCCTTCGATATTTGAAAGCATCCATAAGAAGATGACCAAGGAATTCAAATCCACATATGGAAATGGAGATTTCATAGAAAGTCACTGGTGGCCACAGAATGATGAGGGACAAGGTTAAAATCTGGTGCGTAGCAAACAAAATTATGGTTATCAAAGGGGAAAGGGCAGGGGGAGGGACAAATTATGAGTTTGGGATTAGCAGATACAAGCTACTATATATAAAATAGATAAACAAGGTCCTACTGTATAGCACAGGGAACTATATTCAATAAATTGTAATAAACTATAATAGAAAAGAATAAAATCTGTTCAGTGCAAGAGGTTTACATTTAGCGTCAGCCTTGGTGTGTGAATGATGATTACTACATATATTACGTCTATAAGCTTTCAGCTCTAAAAGTTTATTGTCCTAAAGATATCTAGGGAGACAGACTCAGATGATCTTTCTGTTTTCATTTTTAATAGGGATTAAATACCCACCCCTTACACTGTATTTCATTATTACTTACTGAACTCCACGCAATGTGGCTCTGATGGTATCTATTTTATGTTTACCTATAAACACAGCACATATTAAAACATGGTTATTCTGTGACAATATATGAAACACTAAAAGCACAAGATACCTAGACTCCGGATATTATGCCAAATCTAAAAGATCTGTTAAACAAGTAAAATATTGGAATTATTCTGACCTTCTAATGTATATTTTCCAATTTACCCATGATATATTGTTTACAAAAAATAAAACTGTGGTGTGAGGCAAGATGCAACGTAATCTTACTCTAGTCCAAATACAATCATAAAATGTTAGACCTGAAAGGTTCTTTAAAGATTCTTTCATCTGATTGTTCCCTCTTAAATGCAACAACTTTAAAATAAGCAACCGTAATAATAATAAATGATAATGATAATAATTATTATTATACAACATTTACTCTGTGTCAGGCACTGCGTTAAGTCCTTTACTGTCAAAACAACTCTTTGAAGGAGTTATTATTATTCACATTTTAGAGATGAGGAAATGGAGGCACACAAAGAAATTGCTTGCCCAAGATTACACGGCTGATGGGTGACAGAGCTAGCACTTAAATGTAAGCGGTCTGGCCCCAGAGTTTCCCTAAAAAAGCAATTAAGATATTTCATATCATATTTTATACTTAATGATGATATATAATTACTAGGCTAAAAATAATCTTTTCACTCGCTAACGATTAGTCAGTTATAGAAATACTGTGTTTATCAAGTGACTTATTCTTTATAGAATTAATTTTTCTAAAATAAAGAAATGTAAATACTGTAAGTGCCCTTGAGCATTATTTCATTGTCTTTAATGGGTCTTTATTTTTTTGCTTGGGCCAAAGTATCAGAAAATCATATAACTAACATGCTGTAAAGTACAGGACTGTAATGAATATTTGTACAAGTTCTGTAATTAGGATAATTTTGAACCTGGCTTATGTTGGCATCACTCAACTAACCTTGCAGGCTAATCAAAGTGAAACATATTTTATGATCCAGTTAAAACCTGAGCCAGATCATGTAACACACTTCTATTCAGCGTATTCCAATAGCTTCCCATATCATTCTGCATTAAAGCCAAAGCCCTCACTGTAACACTGAAAGAATCCCACCACCACTCCCCACTTTGCCTCTCCATTAATTTCCTATAACTCTCACCTGTGTTCCCTCCACTCCAGCACTGGCCTCTTTGATATTCATTTAATATGAAAACACATTACCTCCTCAGGGTCTTTGCACCTGCTGTTCCCTCTGCTTGGAATGCTTTCCCCATGGCTCTCTCCCTCACTTCATCCAAGTGTTTACTTAAAAGTCAGCTCCTCAGCAAGGCCTTCGCTGGCTACTCAAAATGTTAAATCCCTCTCCACATGTTACACCCTCTTTTCTTGCTTTATTCTTTATCCGCCATGTTGATCAGTATATGATACACTATGAATTGTACTTATTTACCTGATTTGTCTGTCTCCCTAACTAAGCTGTAAGCCTTATAAGTGCTGGTGGAGTTTCATCTGTTTGGTTTGAGGCTGGATGCCTGCATTGGTAACAGTAACTGGCATATAATAGATGCTCAGCGATTGTCCTATTAATCAGTTAATCAATAGTAGTTGGATGTATTAAATTATTTTAAGAGCAATTTCCATCGCAAATGAGATAACTTGCAACGTCATTAACATGAATATACCTCTCAGTCCACCTACTTTGAATATTCCATTTTATCATTCAAGTTCTTTAGTTGGCAGCTGTGATAATGGGGATTTTAATTCTATTTATAAAGCATCCAAATCCAATTCATATCACCATCTGCTGATTTTTCCTCAGCTTTCTAGAACAAGTTAGTGCTCAGCTTGCTGCCAGTTGAGTCTAATCAATTGTATATTACTATG
The DNA here is from genome assembly GCF_003031525.2 of Neophocaena asiaeorientalis asiaeorientalis. Classification (NCBI taxonomy): domain Eukaryota; kingdom Metazoa; phylum Chordata; class Mammalia; order Artiodactyla; family Phocoenidae; genus Neophocaena; species Neophocaena asiaeorientalis. Next base: position 1,436,358 of record NW_020172779.1, read on the forward strand.
TATAAGGCACTGGGCTAAGAGCAAGAAATTCAAGACCAACAAGAACCCATCTGTCATAGAGCTTATGATCTTATAGGGAAAAGCCATTGGAGCCAAGGGTTGAAGTATGAGTGGTTATAGGGCTGTCAGGGTACTTAGTACTTTAAGTAAGAGATGAGGGTAGTGCCCAAAGAGGCCGGAGAAGTGAGCAGACTTGAGAGTTAATCCACATGCAGAATCAGTAGGTGTTTCTGATGGCTTGAGTGTGAGAAATAAGAGGAAAGGAGGATGCAAGGATGCCTTCCAGTTTATCTACTTGAAGAAATTGGGTGATGGTGGTGCCATTTACTAGGAAGGAGAAGGCTAGGGAAGGAACATGTTTTAGTGGGGCAAGTGCAACTTTTAAGTGGAGATGTGACATCTAGAACTCATAGTAAAGAGATCCGGGAAGGAAAGAATATGTATATATCTATATCTAAATCTAGATCTAGATAGATAGATATAGATGTATATCTCATCATCATCATTACCATCATCAGTATACAAGTGACATTTCAAGCCATTGAAATAGATCACATCATTCCTGGAGAAATTATAGAAAAGATGAGCACCTAGGACTGAGACTATAGAGATCAACCAGGGACAAAAATTTCTTCTCAGCCAGAAAAAGGAGATTGGGAAAAAAAACCACCCATGTGAAGGATAAAAAACAAGGGCAAGGTGCAGACAATCCAAGAGGAATGAAACATTTATAAGATAGGGAAAGCTAAGAGGTTGAGTTACGTAAGTTTGACTGTATGGCATTCAGTTGTTGGAGACCTTGTCACAATCTGTTGCAGTGGAATGATGAGAGCCAAAACCATAATGGAGAGAGTTGGGAATGAGTCAGAGGTGAGGAACTGGAAGCAATGTGAGCACATAACCCTTTTAGGATGTTTGGCAATTAAGGAGCCAGAGGCTTGGTTACTTGAAAGTATGGGGGCAAGACATCTTTTTTAAAGATGGCAGATCCACCAACATGTCTGCATGTTCACAGGGAAAGATTCTGTGCAAAGGGAGAGATTGATAAAAAAGGACATAAGGTGAGAAGACAAGTCCTTAAGATTGTGACAGATGGCCTATCTGTAGCACATCCTTTTCCTTGGATAGGAGAGGGCATCCATGCCCCCCAGTATCAGAGGAAAGGTAAAGATACAGGTATGTGTGTACATTTGATGATGGGAAGCAGAGAGTATGAGTGTATCAGGCAGAGTCCTCAGTTGCAAGCTGACTGGATGATCAGGAAGTAAATAAATTTATTACAAGTGTTCTCAGTTGCTCAATCATTGGGAGAGCTTGAAAACCAATTCAGAGCTTAGCTTTCAGAAACAACACATGAAATTGTCTTCAGAACTAGACTGATAAAGAAATCTCTGTTGCCACTACTGATCCCAAGATGTGACATTAGCACAGCTGACACTTTTGCCCCCAGAATCTTGCCCATGCAGCCACCACCACTGTTTCTGCCACCAAGAAAGAGGGAGTGTCCCTCCTTACTTCCCTCTTCTTGTCATTATAGCCCCTTAAAGTCTGATGCAGGAGTGTCTGATGGTGGAGGCTGTGCCTTCTCTCCAGGGATACCGTAAAAGAAGTGTCTCACATGATTAGCTTCTATAAGGAGAGGTCTTTCTTTATTCCTTACGAAGAGTCACATAGTGAAGAGTGGGTTCAAATGTTGGACAGGCAAAAGAAGTATCCCACAAGGATTATCAAGGAAAGACAAAACATACTAATTAAAAAAATCACAACAGAATCTTGCCCTTCAAAGCTCAAGCAAAGTTATCATATAGTATAATACACTATAGGTATATAAGTTCAGAGATTTTAAGCCAGAAAAGAAGGGAAATCCTTTAGTTACAATAATGTAACAAGTACTTAAGCACAGTTGCAGACATTGTAATTCCTGATACTGAAGAGTTTTCTGAAAACAAGGCATTCCCAGCTTTAATATTTCACAACTTACCCATGATCCAAAAAGAATGCTCATCACTGGTATAGCTGTTACCCAGGTGTTCTTCTGTATTCCTTTTCAGCTCATTAGGAGCCAACATTATTCTTTATTCATTTTACTGTTTTTGAAATATTGGTACATGTTGATTCTAAAAAATTCAAGTGCTATAGGAAAGTTCCAAAACAATTTAAAAATTCTGAAATCCTACCAATTCATTATATATGTATGTGTGTGTGTGTGTGTGTGTGTGTGTGTGTGTGTGTATGTATACACATACAAAATTTTTCATAAATGGTATATCAGGCATCTAGGTCCTTAATTTCTTTTTTTTTTGTTTGCGTTACTTGGGCCTCTCACTGTTGTGGCCTCTCCCGCTGCGGAACACAGGCTCGGGACGTGCAGGCTCAGCGGCCATGGCTCACGGGCCCAGCCGCTCTGCGGCATGTGGGATCTTCCCGGACCGGGGCATGAACCCGCGTCCCCTGCATCGGCAGGCGGACTCCCAACCACTGTGCCACCAGGGAAGCCACTTAATTTCCTTTTTGTACCTGATAAAATGTCCACATTATCCCATTCTATTTACATCATTATTTTAATGGTTATTTAGAATTTTCATCTCCTAAATTTTAGATTGTTCCCAATTTTTCACATTATAAACCACACCGTCATGAACATTTCACCCATGTATTGTTATCTTCCTAGGTGAAATTCTTAGACGGGGGAATCACTAGCACACAGGGTATACACATTTTACATTCTGGTACCTATTGCCCAAATCGTCTCCAGAAATAAAGCACTGATAATAACTTTTACCAGCACGGCATAAAAGTGCCCATGGGAGTCAAGACTATTTTCAAGACTATTTTGAAGACGCTGGGCAGGGCTCTATAATTTCATACCTACTGAGGCAGCTAACCTTGATCCTCTAGAGCTGCTGGGGCTCTATAATCAAGTTGCCATTTAGTATTCCTCTCAGATTTTTTTCCCTATGTATTAGTCAGTGCAGGAATGTAGTAGCATGTAAAAAGCAGTCAGCCAGTAGCTCCAGGCTTTCTTGTGTTGATAATTTTCAAAATCAAAGTTCATGGGTTTCTGTTCAGCCTGCTTGGCGGCCTACATAGATTCCACATGATAAAACCTCATAAAATTTAGTTCCATGAGAGAGCATAGAGTCTAATCTCTTCCCTTCACAGCTAAGGACATGAAAACCCAGAGAAATTTAGTAACTTTCTCAAGTTCACACAGCCACTTATTTAAAAAAAAAAAAGAAACGGAACCAAATTTAGTTCCTGCGCTATGATATTTTCCCCATCCATTTCTAGGTTAGCTTATGTCATATGAGTTCAAGCCATTCTTAGATATGTCAAGCATTTGGAGAAGTAGGTTATCTCTTTCAGGATTTGACTTTAAGCTATATATCACATGGCATAGCTCTACATCCATGATTTGAGAAACAGCTCTCAAACATTAGCAAATTAAAACCAAAATGTGAATTAACACAAATAACTTTCCTCACAACTGCGCCTAAAACAAATTCTTACAAATAAAATACACTTAAGCATATTATGGGAATGTGTGACTAAGTCTCTGATGAATATTTCTATTGTGAAACAATAGTATATGACTAGTAATTTTGACCTTTTGTACCTTGGATGTTCTCTCTTGAGATACTGCTGCATATAAGATAGAGTCAATGATAAATTTTGAGGAAGAGGGATTAGTTTCACTGCTCTTCTTGGTGAATGTTTTTGGACCAATTTCCCCATTGATAGTCTTCCCAAATGTTATAATTTGGTGCCTAATTTATCTTATGTACTACCCAAAGTGTCACAACCTAGTAAGAAAAATCTATGATTTAAAAAGCTACGTTTTTAGGAGCTTTGTGATCTGAAGATGAAAGACCTCATTTTCACATGGTCCATTGGACCACTTCTGGGCAAAAAAAAAAATCAAATGAATACTTTCCTTTTCAGTGGAAATGTTAATTTGGAGATCTCCAAAGAGCTTCCACTTCTATATGTTTGCTATCAAAAGTATATATGATCTCTGCCTTTTGGGAACTTACACACTCAACCCTTGTAATGCATTTTCGTCAAGAAAGTATAATACATCCACCCTCCACTTATGCAATATAAGCCACTGAAAATCATGTATTCTTTTTTAAAAAAAAAAAAAACATGACTCAAATTTTATCAATAATTATAATGAATCACCTCTATCTTAGATATGTTTTTCTTTTTTTCAAGCCTACCAACCAAACATTCCTCGCATTCGTTCCACTCCATTTTGGAGTACTACTCACTCAAAATACACAATCCGTTTGCTCAGTGATCCAGATTCCAAAAGTCAGAGAGCCATATGCAAAGAAAAAGTACATTTTTAAAAAATATATTTATTTGGCCGCACTGGGTCTTAGTTGTGGCACATGGGATATTTGTTGCGGCATGCGAACTCTTAGTTGTGGCATGTGGGATCCAGTTCCTTGACCAGGGATTGAACCCGGGTCCCCTACATTGGGAGCGCAGAGTCTTAGCCACTGGACCACCAGGGAAGTCCCCAAAAGTACATTTTTTAAGTTATGAGACTAAACCTCTCAGTCCCCCAAGCTCAAAACTGTGTATTCATCTTGGATTCAATATCAACCATATCCCATATGAACAAGTCATTAGGCCTTATTGATTTTTTCCTTTATCATGTCATTTATTTCTATCATTTTTCCTTCCTTACCGCCATTTCCCCTTATTAAGGCCTCTATCTCACGCCTGTTGGTTTGCTCCATTGTCTTCTTTCTCTAATCCAGATTTACATATTTCTTAAAGAAATTTTTTAAGCCTTTAGTCCAGTTGTTCTTCTTATTGAAATCTTCAGTGACTCCATACTGCTTTACCCACAGATGGGTTAACCCGAGTGTGCATTCTGCATCATATGGCCATTACATTTAAGTCCACATTCATAGTACTCTCTCCAGCTGAATCTTGAAAATAAATCCTTCCTAGAGCCAATTCATAATCTTTGTTAACACAAATTTCAGATCATCCTCTACAAATCAATCTATCTATAGATCAAGCAATAAATCAGATGTGATACCATGATATTTACTGCCCTAGACTTTCAGAATGAAGTTTCATCTCTTAATCTAGATTCAACAACTGTCTAAATCTTTCTCCAGCAACCTTCCCAACATTTTTCCCCAGAAACTCTCCATGGACTCTTTATTCCAACCATACCATTCCATGAAAGCACCTCTTCCTTTCCACCTCTATGACTTGTCTCATAGCATTCCTCCAGTCTAAAATCCCATTCCTGCTCCTGTCTTCCTAACACTATGACTTTAGGAAACTCTGACTTCTTTGTTACAACATTTTCTAGTCCAGGTTAATATACTGTGATAAATTCCATGCCTAAATCTCTAGTCCTTTGGGTCTATATGACTCATATGGTAATTGACCACATGATAGCCTCGACATTTCTTGTTATTTAATCTTATATAATAATTATTTCATTCTTCATTTCTTTGTGTCTTGAATCGTGAAGTGGGTTGTAGGTTTCTAAACCATATTTTTTCTCCATACTTTCCTGTAGCAGGAGCTCATAAATACTAGACAATGTTCTAAGTCACTTTTTCTTTATTCCCATAGGAGGAGAAAATGGTAAAGGAAAAAATCAGTAACACAAGAATGAAAATCGAGTGGCGAGAAATAAAAGAAAAGAAGAAAGTGAAAAACATAACTAAAGTTTAAAAACAACAATAAAATGCGAGCTTATGTGTTGTGACCGAAGAGGGAGGTCACCATGCTAAACATAATCTGACCTTTTGGAAACAGAAATCCTATCTGGCGTTTATAAGCAAGAGCATGATATACGCTACAGCAGAGAGATGAATTACACTAACTCTTCTTTCCCTTGGAGATATATTATCCAGCTAACTGCCTGTGCTCTGTTTAGTTTTATAAAGCCAAATGAGATCATCCATATTCAGGCTTGTTCAACTCCACTCTCTCAAGTAGCAATCAAACAGCTGTCTTCAGTTGCAACTTTGTGACTCATAATACATTCATCCCAAAATGTCCTTGTATATCTTGTAGATCGTATCATGATCATCATAATAATAGTAACACTTAAGCATTGTGTACAGTCTCTTTCATCTTCAAAGCTTGCTTAAATTCTATAATGCAGTGAAAACGTGACAGGTTGAAAAGGTAAGGAGGGCTTTATTGTTCTAGGAAAAGAACATTGGACAGTGCAGCCCTGATTACAGTGTGCAAACCCCCGAGATGGTTTACAGGTTGGCAGTGCGCACCCGAAATGATATTTCAGAGCTGAAAATGATCAGGTTGAAATTATCTCTCCCTTCAGTGTAAACAGGACAGAAGTCTTAGCTATTAGAGAAACAGCAACTGATTATGCGGTTCGTTTCTGAAAGTATAGTACTAAGTTATTCTCTAAGATTCATCTCATGAAGAAATGAATGTGCCACCCATCATTTTAAAAGCCTATATCCAAGCTTAGATGCTCGTCTTTTGGAAATAGTTCTCCATTTGTTCAAACTAAAATTTTAGTGTTAGTTACAATGTTATTCTCACCAGTCACCTGAACTGCCTGCCACACTCATTTGTTTGCAGGCTTCTCTTTCTGCGGCTTAACTGACGCATCCTTTTTCTCCTCCAACATATCCTTGGAGCTTCTTCATTATTTTAGTTGTTCTTGGCTCTCAGTCAGAAAAATCAAAATTGCTCTGAATTTCCTCATTTGAATCCCAGAAGGAAAAAAAAAAAAAAACACTGCTTCCTTTTTGGACCTCAGTATATTTCTTTGTGAACCAACTATTTCCCTTCAATTTCTATCATCTACTACCCTGCTTCTCAAGTTTCTCTTAAGGAAGCTATAAACTGGTCATCACTATGGTTTCATTGGCCAGACTCTAAAAGTTACTAAAAGAGTTCCACCTATTTGCGCTATTGAAATTAATACATAACAAGGATTATTGTAATAAAACATTGTGGGTCATTGGCTTCCCTGAGTCCCAGGTAGACAGTGAGGATTGTGGATGGCAGCCAGCTCTAGAAAGGAAGGTATTTGTGTGATGTTGATCTGTAAATACTGGTTGCCAGCTCTGATGTTGTGGCCCAGAAAAAGACTTCTCAGCATCCTACTTTTCCTCCCTACTATTTCCTTTTTCCTTGGGTGGAGGGAACTCTGGGGAGGGGCGGAGAGAAAACCAAAATACACCTCCTTCTCCTGTGACATTCTCTGTTTATCCAGGAGGTCAGGGAACACATTTTCCCCCTGAGGATCCTTCCTGACCCTTCTGTAGACCCTCAGCAACCTTAATCTGGGTCACGACCCAAGGAAGGGAACCAATGATCTATGACAATTCTTAAGTATCTTTGAGATTCACCACAGAATAGTACATTTTCAGTGATCTTCCACAGACATTTTGCTTTATATTTGTTTAATTTATATCATTATTTCTGTAGCCATTTCCAGTTCTTTAGGACGACTCATATTTTAACATATTTCTTAGTGTTGACAATTTAATATAATGTTGGCATCCAACTGCAAACTCCATTAATATAGATGCCCTTCTTCAATCTTTAAGAAGCTAAAGGAAAATATACTTGCAATGCCCTTTAAATACCTTTATGTAACAAAATATACCCTCACAGAGCATTTTTTTTGTATTTTGGTCCCTTTTTCTTTCATGTATTTTTGTCTTGTTGCTTAACAAATTCATCGAGAGTTATTTGGGAAGGAAAATTAATGCTTTTCTGAAAGATAAATATTTCATCTTATGTTTTTATCTCATTTGGCATTCTTCTGAGCAATGCTGTGTTTTTCCTAAAACTAATTTGTTCTTATATTCTTACTCTGTTTTCTAAGGTTTTATACCTTAAGATTTTTCTTTTTCTGTTCATATCTGTTTGATTATTTTAATCATAAAATTATACATGCAGTAACTCTTTTCATTTTTGAAATACCGTGAAATCATTTACAATGTTTGGAATACAGGATTTAGGAGTAATACTCAAAACAAGGGCTAAAGAGGTGCATCAAGTTCTTTCTTTTTCTTTTTTTTTTGTACATAGTTCATATAGGCTTGGGGGTTGGAATGGGTGGGTGGGTCTTAATTTGCCTTTTGGCATATATGAATCCTTGTTATAATGCGATGTATTATATATGAAGTTTGCTGTACGACATTATTTTTAAAATTCAACTACACATAGTAACTTTTTCCAATAGTGTAATTCTCCTATAAGCACTTCATTATGATGATTAAATTACTTTCCCACAACTTGAGCAAGCATTGAAATTTATATAATGAATATGTAAAGTCATGTTAGCTAAGTTGCTTATGCTTTGCATATGTTCAAAAATATTCCTTGATGTTATCAGTCCATAGTTAAGTATATTAAATATTTATGGTGTAGAGAGCAAGATCTGTAAGACAATAGAACTGCTTTCTCTAATTTTGAAGGAGAACCTTCACATGTTTCTAACTGGTAAATTAATTTTTTCCATATCTTAAAACTTCCCATTCCCTCTAAAATATGCACTGAGGTACTAGCATTTTTCAAGGGAGTGCTCTGTTTTAGAGAGTTTTTTTTTTTGCACATGGTTCATTGATTTGAATATACATTTCAAAGATTTTATCTTCAACCAACATGCAAATTTCCTTCGTTAGGAGTCCAAAATTTTTATAGGTTGTCACTTGTGAAGACATATCTTACTACATTGGCTGAATTTGAGTAGCTCATGGAAACAGAGTAAACATGGTTGTATTTTTCACATTATCAAATTATTTCCATCCTGTCAGGAGCTGTGGCTACAGTCAGTCTTCTTTGGTTCGGAGTCTTTACTTTCTCAGTCATAAATTTTTAGCACAAAAGGCTCTGAGAATCATCAACCAATTGCTCACTTCAGAGTCTTGCAATCTATATTTAACTAAATCAGTAAAGAGAAGATGATGCTGAGCTTGTGTAAGTATACAACTTAAACATGTTTCTTTTATAACAACAAATCAGATAAAATGGCAAAATATATATTCATCGTTAAGATGACATAAACGTTGTGCCTATGCTAAAGAAGAAAGCTAAAATAGAGCTTTTTCTGGGATATCTTGTGTGATGACATCTGAATGCATTTCTTCATGGTAGTGAAAAACTACTATATTCAATCAACTTTTTCTAAATATTTAAAGACTGTTCAAGCTACTTTGTCTCTGTTTCTTTCTTTTACTGTGGTTTTTTTTTTTGTTATCCAAAGAATACTAAGAGGTCGTGAGAAATACTTAGAATCAAATAATCATAGAATTGAAAGGAATCTAAAAACTTGACCAATTGCCCAAACAATGTCGAAGTTCCTTTGTTCTATGCAGTCTCTCCCTGAACACTCCCAGAAAGAGACAGGAAAATGAGTGCTTCATAAGAGAGACAGATCCATTTTTTGGTGTTTCTCATTGAAAGAAACCTCTTCCCTGGTTTCCTGCAACATCCACCAATTGTTCCTGCCTACGGATTCTGTATCTGCTCAAAACAAGCTATTCACGACTGTGTCCTTCCACTTACATCATTGAAAACGACTCTTTCAATCTTTTGAAGTCCCTCAGTGGTTTGCCACTCTCAAGTGCCCTTCATAAGCCTTTGCACTCTTGTTTGGACAGGCTTCACTTTGGCAACAGCCTCAAAATGTTGGTGCCTCCAAAACTGAAAATGAGAAGTGTCACGATGAGCTCTGATTAGTTGTAGGTGCAACGGTAATACTGTTTTCCTTCACCTGAAATTAACAGACCCTACCATGTTGTCACCATTTTAGCATCGCTGTCATCCAGCCGCCTAACACAGCGTGTTGGCAATTAAAAACCACAAGTCCTTTTCAGACAGCTCTTGATATATACATTTTTATCTCTCCTGAACTAGTAAATAATTTTATCACCTAAAATACCCTCCTGCTTTGGTTTAAGTTGTTTTTGACAATCATTTTAGTTAATAGTGATTTGTAATGAAATTCAGAAATGAGGTGAGTTGGGCAATATTTGTTTTTAGGTTACCCATGAAGACTTCTAGTATTACTGCATTTTTTTTCTTACTTACTTATAAGCCATCTATTTGATAACATAATCTTGAATTTGACTGGGGGCTGACAAGTTTGCCAACATGTAGTTGATGCAATTTGCTTTTACCCCTTTCAGAGAACTGGGATATTTTCACATCTCCAGTCTTTTGGCACCTCTTCTGTCGTCCGTGATTTCTTAAATATTACTGACACTGGTTTCATCATCACATCTGCAAGTTCTTTCAGCACCATGGGATGTTATTCATAAGAAGACTTGAACTCATTTGAAGTGCTAGGTACTTTCTACTATCTGCTCATCTATGTTGGAATTCAATTCCCTCTTAACAATGTTTGTTCTAACTTTTCCAGTTTGAAGATCATGCTCCTTGATAGAAAAGTTGGAAAGAAAGAAGTTGAGTCGTTCTGCTTATTTTTCGTTGCCTATTAACATTACAACATCTTTCTTAAGCAATGAGGATAACCCTTCCTTGTTCGTGTTCTGAAATAAAATGGTAACATTAACAAGGACAATAAAAATCTATTTTTATTTTCAGCACTCTGATCATTAGTAATTAAAAGTCTTAATAATATTAATCGGTGTATGGAGAGTTTCTTAGGCCATGGCAATTGAGAGCTCTCTCATATAGAAATCATATGGAATCAATCCAAGATGAAATCTGAATTCCACATTGTTCCTTCTAAGTGATGTGAAGATCACTAAAGATAGTTTCCTTTTATTTTATTTCTAAAGTTAAGTAAGTTGCTGTAAAATCAGGAGAAAGGTTTGTTTTCAAATCAAATAATAAAACTTGATTCAAAATCAAGTTGTTGGATTTTATGAGCGAATATGCTCATTTTTGTGATTGTAAAGTCCCCTTTTCAAAAAATTCTGCAAGACAGGAAAACTTGTTTTTCTAAACTTTGCAGACTTTATAATGGTTAGTAGTTCTATGAAGACAACATGGATACGTGGTCCTGTAAAAGATGGGAAACTATCTGGCGTTCAGGTTTAATGATCCTGGAGGAACCAATGTTCTGAGGTCCTTAAAATACTTTGTAACAGGTTACAGGGCTTCTTGGGCTTCTCCTTTTAGTATTTAGGAGATGATATGTATTGATTGTTTAACATATGGCTAGATAGATTTATTTACACAGGTTTACCTATACTAAATACATGTCAATATGTACACATTTATGTATTACTCTCAGTCTAAGGCAACATTAATTAGCAGCTACGCATACAAATAGGCACTTTCACTACATCACGTTTTAAACCATACATGTGAAAACATTTTAGGTTTGCTATAAAAGTACTAATGCTTCAGAGAAATGTGACTTTATTTTTGTATATAAACATCTGCCAAAACAGTGTATTTTCAGACAAACTAGTTGAAAATTTTCAACTAATTAAAGATAAATTACAAATGCACACAACATGTTAGTATATCAAAAACAAGAGTAATATTACTAACATTAATTTCTCAGGTTAAAGAATTACTGTTAACATCTTCTAAGGGAAAATTTTGACAAATTAAATGATAATTACTCAATCATTATTACTCTAAAAATGGAAAACATATAGAAATAAGAAAATGGAATCACATTTCACAATTAAACAAAAGTTTTAAAAAACACTTTAAAAATCATCACTGTGTAACAAAATTATTGTTACACAATCAATAAATAGTAAAACAACCAGTGGGAATAGCTATGAGATGGTATTTCTAAACATATGTGAAATACTGTCCACAAAATAAAGGGGGACTGATAAATTATGGAAAGGCTTACATACATAGTGATGAATATCTTCCTGGGCTGTAGGTAAGGGGTTATCACCAGACACCAGGAAATACAACTAAACATTCAGCAACAGCCCATGGGATTTAAACCCATTGCTTGCAAAGACATTCTTCTGGATCAGGCTCAGTCCAAGTAGGCTGTCAACGTGACTTATGTCACCCTTGCTCTTTCACCGCCCTTGTGATTCTACCTCTGTGTGGTTTTATTTACTTCTCTTTTTCCTTCTCTGCTTGCCTGCATACTTTCTCCCTACTTGGTCTGGTTTGCTGATTGCTACAATGGTAGACTATAATCTGTTTTGTTTATCTCAAACAACTGTTAATTGTCAGGAAGGAATTATTCTAGTACTAATTCATCTTCTGCAAACCACTGTCTTTTGGTAACATTCAGTGGAATGGGACTAACTCTAGTATACATTAGTTTAATTCATTTTTTACCATGATTATAAACTGCAGGCTATCTCCCGGCCAGCCATCTCACATTTAATGCCACTGGGTACAGGGATACAGAAGAGAGGGTGAACTATAGATCCCGTGAGGGCAAAGCCTGTATCAACTTTGTTTACCAATTCCCAGTGCTTAGCACACAGTAGGTACAAAAATATATGCCAAATGTTCTCTACCTGGACTATTAATGGCAGCCCAGTCTCAACAACCTAATAAAAAATTATATGAACTAAATGGACAGTTTCATTGTTCCCGCTCTGATTTATATATACAGTTGTCTATCTCTTGTAGTCTGTCCATGACTGTAAAATTATGGAGTCTTACAGCAGAAAAAGACCCTAGATACCATTTTATAGATGATAAAATTGAGGTCTACAATAATTCAGATGTACAACAAAAATTTAAAATTCTTAAGGACCCAGGTACATATAGATATTTGAGTGTTCTTACTATATGCTAAGTTACAACAATGAATTAAAACAACCAAATCTCTTCCCTCATGGAATTTACATTGTCTTTCCTACCAAAGAACTGATCTACAATGAGTGTGCTTCAAATATGTTAGATAAATGACTATTGCTCACTTAATTACTCAGGAAACTGAACTTTCCATCCAGGTCTCTAAATTCTTAATATTTGTAGTATTTCTGATATTACTAATACTAAATACAATTACAACTACTATGTTGCCCTCTGATAATTTCCTAAATAATTTCAAGGTGAGATAAGGAACTTTTTAATTATACTTACTTTTTGGTAATAGTCACAGAATCAATGTGATTCTAAAGGGGTGGGGAGAGAGGATGATTGAGTCTGCCAAATTGCAGGATTTCTTTCTCCTCTTTCTCTCCCTTAAATAATTCAGTGATTCCACAAACATTATTCGTCCCCTTTTCCAGATGAGCAAAGTTAGTAATTGACGTAAATGGGTTTTGACCACAGAGATGCCTGATTTCAAATCCCAAGCTCAGGATCCCACTACCTACAACTAATATTGCACTGCCAGCTACTCTGCCAGAAAATTAACCTTTAGCGTGTGACTCACTCCCCAAGGGATTTTTAGGGCTACCTGTGCTACATTGCACCTGGATCTTCAGGTGTCATCTGAGGGAATCCCACTGAAACCTGATGTAATTTTCAATGTCAGGAAGAAAATTAAATACTGGATAAAGCCACCAACATAGACCGCATTTTTGACTCTGACTCAGTAATGATTGCTATTTCACTTATAAAAGTAATATGAGCTAGCTAGCAGAGTCTGTGAATTTGAGTCTCCTTAAGAAATGAATGTTCCAGCTTTCGAACTAAAACCATTGCCAAATCCCGTAGACATAAATCTTCCTGGAACCCTGCTGCATTGGAATTTGTTGAACACAGTCTCTTGAAATACTCCTTTCCCTGGGCTCCTGGATGTTCTCAGGCATCTCTGACTTCTCTTTCTTAATTTCTTTCTCTCAACTGGGGTTGTCCTCAGGAATTCTGCATCCTCTTGCTCTATCATGATCTTAACACCAAATATAGACTGATGGTGTTCCCATATCTTTAGCTCTACCCTGACCTTTCCTCAGATCTACAGATATGTAAATCAAAACTCCTAATGGACATTTCCCTTTGAATTTCCCATTTATCTCACACTTTGTTTTGCTAAAATTTAAAAATGTCTTCTCCCATATCCTCTTTGTCACCTGTTCTTTACTCTGCATTTGCTTTGTACTGTGTTTGAGTGCGTTTCTCCAGCATTTGAACAGATCATTTATGCTCATACTTATGGCTCATTAGTGTGTTAGCCTCCAGCGGAAGGCGTGCAAGACCCCAGCAGTGCGCCTCTCACCCCATCAGGCTTAGGTTCCTTTTTCTCAGTTACTCTCAAACTCGAACCCATTGCCCTGTCCCACTCAGTCTAGTCTAGATCAGTGCTTCTTAAACTTCAGTGAGCACGTGAATAACCAGGAGATCGTGATCAAACAGATTCTGATCCATTAGGGTTTGTGTGCAACCGGAGGAGATTCCGCTCCCAGCTTATGCCCATGCTGCTGTCTGCAGATCACACTTTGGAATCATCTCATTTTTTTTTTTTAACTTTTACTTTATATTGGAGCATAGTTAATTAACAATGTTGTGTTAGTTTCAGGTGTACAGCTAAGTGATTCAGTTATACATATACATGTATCTACTCTTTTTCAAATCCTTTTCCCATTCAGGTTATTACAGAATATTGAGCAGAGTTCCCTGGGCTATACAGTAGGTCCTTGTTGGTTACCTATTTTAAATACAGCAGTGGGTACATTGCCTCCATATTTGTCCTCTTACGTCATCCTCCCTTTACGTTGACTCTAGAATGAGCTGGAAAACAATCTATGTCTGCTGCTTCAAGCTCTTCTTAGGCACTGGAGAAAAGCCATGCTTCTTCCTCTAAAGACCTAGCCCCCACCTGTCAACCTCTCAAGACCCATCCCACAACATCTCACAGATTTTAATACACCAATAATACAAGACTCATCTGAAGTGCCCCTTCCTTCAGGAAGTCTTCTCAGATCTGTAGCATCTTCACTTTTCATTACGATATTCCCCATACGTTCCTGGATATTTCTTTCTATGTGTTTATTTCCTGTTTTTATATATCATAAGCTCCTTAAGGTGAAGAACCATATATCGATCACCTTTGTACTCCACTGTGCCTAGGATAATGCTTGCATATTATAGGTGCTCAGTGATTGTTTGTTGAGTTAACCTGAACATGTTTAAATTTTCCGCTTTTCACTTTTAAAAGTGCATCAGCCTCTTGAAGGCAAATAGGAATATGCCATCACATTTTTAGTGGAAAACTGTAGTGTAAGCTTTGAAGCCTTGGACCACTTTTAGAAACAGTGGCAGAGAATGAGTCAAGAAATTAATTAGGAACTGGTTGCTTTTAAGTCTTGTCATTCTTTGTAGCACATTTTGTTCATGAATCTTAGAAAATATCCTAATTTTTTATGATCTGGAAATACGGAAAAGCCTATCACATTATCTGCCATATTGCTCTGATGAACTGATTTATAATTATAAATGCCAAATGAAGAGAAGAAGACATCAAAACACACAGAAAGTACTAGGTAAAGCCACAGATTTAATGGGACTGAGATGTTTAAAAAAAGGATGAAAAATAAAAACTATAGCTATGTCCAAAATACATAATTGACTTTGTTAATTTATAAATTTATTAATGTTATTACATTTTAAATTATGTCTTCTCATTTTAAACATGCAGGTGTCTTATTTGAAGTGAACAATACATTCAGCCAAAACACTCTGATGTCAGCTACAATCAAAGATGAGGTAAAAAAACAAAGTTTGGGTTTCCTTCTGGCTGTGTTTAGATGACTTATTAAAATGTGCAGGTATGGGAAACCCTCCTATTGGTAGACCCACAGCTGTGCATTTCACTGCGTGCTTCGGCAACATACCAGGGAAAATTCATGATTGATGACCTGTGGAAAGATTAGAAGAAGGAAAAAAACATGCTACACTTGCTTCTCTGCAAGCAGACTGAATTTCCCTTGTTTTTAAATAACTGTTTTATCCTCAAAACTGTTTGCATGTAGGCAAATTCAGCTGATTTTAGAAGTTTCTCTCTATGAGAAACCATAAAGTTAAAAAACTTAGTTTATGGAAAAATGAACCTTATTAAATTACTGTGATGTCAAAAAAATCTACAAACAATAAATGCTGAAGAGGGTGTGGAGGAAAGGGAACCCTCTTGCACTGTTGGTGGGAATGTAAATTGATACAGCAACTATGGAGAACAGTATGGAGGTTTCTTAAAAAACTAAAATTAGAACTACCATATGACCCAGCAATCCCACTACTGGGCATATACCCTGAGAAAACCATAATTCAAAAAGAGTCATGTACCACAATGTTCATTGCAGCACTATTTACAATAGCCAGGACATGGAAGCAACCTAAGTGTGCATCGACAGATGAATGGATAAAGAAGATGTGGCATTGTATATATACAATGGAATATTACTCAGCCATAAAAAGAAACGAAATTGAGTTATTTGTAGTGAGATGGATGGACCTAGAGTCTGTCATACAGAATGAAGTCAGAAAGAGGAAAACAAATACCCTATGCTAACACATATCTTAAAAAAAAAAATGGTTCTGATGAACCTAGGGGCAGGACAGGAATAAAGATGCAGATGCAGAGAATGAACTTGAGGATACGGGGAGGGAGAAGGGTAATCTGGGACGAAGTGAGAGAGCAGCATGGACATATATACACTACCAAGTGTAAAACAGATAGCTAGTGGAAAGCAGCTGCATAGCACAGGGATATCAGTTCAGTGCTTTGTGACCACCTAGAGGGGTGGGACAGGGAGGGTGGGAGGCAGATGCAAGAGGGAGGGGATATGGGGATACATGTATACATATAGCTGATTCACTTTGTTATACAGCAGAAAGTAACACAACATTGTAAAGCAATTATACTCCAATAAAGATGTTTAAAAAAAAAAGACAACAAACTGAAAAAAAAAATTACTGTGATGTTCAATGTTCCCTTTATGTTAATGCATTTTGGGGCTGGTTCAGTTGATTTAAAAAATAGGTGATACTCTTAGGAGAATTAATAAATGTGTTACAATCATAAACCAGTTTCTATTGAATAGTTTACATTACTTTCTGACTTGCATATTTTTTTGCAATAGAAAAAATATATTATATAATTTGCTTCTACAATGTAAGGATTTAGTTCCTCTAATTTTCCAGGTGAAACAGTCTTTAATTCCACACACCTACATTCTTTAGAATAGGTGAGGACTGCCCCAAAAGATCTTCTCTATCTTAAAGGAACAGCTTGTCTTTTTTTTCTTTTTTCTGTAGACGGCTTTTTTTTTTTTTTTTTAAGATTCTTACTGCCTTGTAGGATTTAAATAGGCGTGATTGGGCCCATTTGAAATTTTAACAAAGGATCATACAGTTTTGGAAGCACACAACTTTATCTTTACTCTGTATTTACTCTGAACTCTTTGAAAGTTGAAAACAGTGCTGCATTCTAGCCAAAGGACATTAAAATCAAGTTATATATTGAAAGGGACTAGCAAAGCTGGACTTATTAGAAAACATTCTTAGTGAAGTGCTGAAATGGGGAATGCGTTAGAGGCCAGTGTTTGCGTGAACTCATACCACTGGCAACTTACTTCTGGAAATGATTCTCTTCCAGGACATGCAAAATAATGAATGTTCACCCACCTCACTTTGGTAGAGGAGAGTTTCATTAAAGCATATTTGCGTTTACAGGACAGCTTTTATTACCCATGAATATTTATGGAGTATCATTATGAGACAAAATACTCAATAAAAATGAAACAGGGAGGAAGGAAAAAAGGGATTCTTAGAAAATTATTTGTACTGAGATTAATATCACGAAATTTTAGTAACAGAAAAACTATCATCAGTAATAAAATTGTATCCGTAAATTGCCACTGCTAAATTACTTAAGAAATATGAAATCAGCGTTTTTAAAAAGGTGAGTTGGGGGGATTCAAAAGCTCTATTTTTTGGCAGAAGGGTTAAAATTAAAAGCTCAACTGAACTTAATATTATTTCATCTGTGAAAGAACATAAAAAACAAAAGTGAATTCCTGGAAGTGTGGAATAGTATCAAACGACATGAAAGATAAAATGAAGTTTGAATGTTTTTCAGGTGCTGTCTTTCTCCTAAAGCTACGCAATAGAATCAAAATTGAAATGCACAGTTTATAGAAAATATTGCTAACATTGGGGTTTCTCCTTTCTAAAGAAATAATTTTTAGTTGGGAGGGAAATATATGGCATTTCTAAAACAGGCCTCAGAATGCTGTTTTGTGTATGCTTGAACACTCACTGAAAATAGCATTCACAGTAAATTGCATTCTTGTACATGTAAGGAGAAATTTATAATGAAAATAAGTATCGTATTTGAATATCATTCCATTCCCTCCAATCTAGATAGAGGTCACTCTCTTATTTCTCCCCATGCAATTGTTTTTACCCTCCTCCTTCCCCACACCCTCTTCCCACCAATATCTCCTTTTCTACTGGGCACTGGAAAGAACAAAATTGTTAAGAGTTTTTTTCCATTAATTCAAATAGCGCTATTAAATATGTGGACCAATATTGTTAGGTGAAATCTTCCCACCAAGAGACAACTTCACATTAAGACATCCCCGATCAAGTGCTGATTTTATGAGACTTTCCTGGAAGCGAGAGCTAAACAAAGAAATGAAACGCACACAATGCACTTAGCCCAGTGCACTGCACACAACAAGTGCTTGGAAAACTTTCGTTATGATATGACGATGAGGATAAAATACAATGATATATAGAACAGGTAGTAACTACTGTAGTGTATCCTGACTGCAAGCAACGGTTACTTATGTTTTAATTCATACAAAACATCACAAGCTTACACTTTAAGATCTAGGGTACCGGGCTTATAAAAAAGATTATTAACAATGAATTAGAATGAATATTTTTATTATTAGCAATGAATATTTTTGATAGCTTTACGAAAATTACACTTTTAAATTTAAATTTACAGAAATTTTGTTTTCTTTTTCAAGTTAAGCATTTCATTTTGAATTTTAAGGAAAGAAAACCAGTATCAATCCTCTATGAGCAAATCAAAAATGCCTTGATAATCTACTGGAAAAAAAACCCTAAAAATTGTGTCAAGCGGCTTAGGAAAATGTAGGAAGTATACTTCACTAGGGGAACGTGAGTGTTTTGTTTACTAGGAAAGTTAGTCTCTGAAATGTGGGTCTGATATGTTAACTAGTTCTATAAAATACATTTTAGAACCCTCAAATATAATCTGGCAGGTTAAAAACACTTTTAGCATCCTTAAAAAATCACAACAGTGAAGACATTTGTGTGGTGGAGGAATTACTGTTTTTTGTGACATTTTTTTTTAGAAGTTCTCTTGGAATCAAGTTTCCAAATGTTTCCTAAGACCCTTGTTCACGAGGAGAAAAACAATTGTCAAACCATAAAAATGAATGTTTGGGAATTGCTTACTTGTGCACCTAGCAGGGCCCACTTGTCTCAATAATTTTTCAAAACTCATGATCCGTGAGACCCAGAAGTAAGCACCCTCCCTGCTTCCTATGACGAATCTTAAATGCAGAAATGAGACATCCCTGATCCTGTGATGAATCAAATGTTTGTTGTATCCACTTTATCGACTTAAAATTTAATAAGAAAATAATACCCTTTGCTAGCTCCATGAAAGAAAAGTAGCATAGCAGTAATCTGGCTCAGAGAAAATTCTGTGCCTATCTCCTATAGTTCAATTATGGTAAAATCAGGTCAACATAATTCTTGAATTATCAGTCATGAATTTTCTGTTTTATTTTCCTCCTGCCATTATATTTAAAACTTCAAAAGAACAATATGGATAAACAAGGAGAAATGGACCCTTTTTTATTCTTTAGGGGAGTGAGAGATAATTTGGCAGTCCTAAGGATCAGCCAACATTTAAATTTCAGATTAAAAATATGACAATGCAGTCTTTTTAAAGAAATATAATCTTTTTTTTTTTTTTAGTTTTTATTGGAGAAAACGATTTCTGCTTAAACATATCTAGTGTTTGTTTTCTTTGCTAATTCTTTACACATGTCCATAAATAAATAATCTTTTTTCATCTTCAATAAATTCCACATACCTGGTCTCAAATTACTAAATCAAACTGGTCAGTATGTTTTGGATAAAGTAACTAAGGCAATCCAGAAAACTGCTTCCTGGGAAACACCAGTGTGACATGGTCTTTCGGTAGAAAATAACTCAAGGATCTCTAACAAAACCATATTCTAGAAAAATGGAGTAGCAGCATTGATCTTTGATTAACTTTTAGATCCAATTAGGATACTTGCCGAAATGACTATTCAGAAAATAATTTCCTTTACTTTTCCAGAGGTGCCCATCTCTTTAAAACATTTGCCACTGCAATGTGACTGCTTTTTAAACGTTGTCAGCTACTTAGAATGATGGGGCACTCTTTGTTTGTCAGTTCATTAATTTATTTAAGATGTGTGTATGGTCAGATTCATGAAGGTAATAAATCTCTTTGGTAGAGACAGATAATTACTTTAACATGGCAAGACACAATAACACAGGACTTAATACAAAGCAAGCTTAGCATATGCATGTTAGGAAACAATAGAATGTAAGTATTAATAGAAAATAAAAAACAGCTCTCAATTACATAATCATTGAAAAGAACACATTTAGAAGTTGAACATTTGATATTTTCTCCCTCTAACAAGCTTGCCTTAATGCTAGATACTTTCCCACATTAAAATTCCACTAATGCCACCGTATTCAGATCTCTAGGGAACCCTTTCTCCTCTTGAAAATATTTTGGGGTTTCACAAAAATCGTTTGCCTGTCTCACTGGATTGAACCTCAAAGACTCCTTTGACGCAAGTGTTATTTTGACCACGTGAACATGGTTTCCATTTTTTAACTAGATTAAAATATGCATGAACAAACTGCTTATTGAACTTTAATGTTGCTTTGTTGCTTTGATGGTTTACAGATTTCTGTTTCATAGATGGTTTTCCCCCATACATTCTAAAAGTGAAATGATACATTGTAATTTGAATGATAATTTTGTTTTGATGATTTAATTGATAGCAGACAGAGGGATACGATCCCTGTTTTTCCATTTATGTTTTTTCCCCTGCTGAACAGATGAGACAACTAGGAGTTTCATAAACATCTGTAAATAATTAAGGGATGTTACACTAAACTGTATTTCCTTTACCTTCACCCCGGCTTTTCTTGGGGAACTGTATGGTAATCCTGGTTTAGAAAAAGAGCACTTTCCTCTCCTCACTCAGAAATCCTTGCCCTTTCTTTTTGTCAGTTTAGGTGATGATTAAAGACAATCTGCCCACGTTAATTTTCGTGATGCCAGGGAAAGTCTTCCCACACCCTTTATTGTTATCATTCCTACAGTCTTTGCATCCACTACATCTTCAGTAGAGTATTCTAATGCAGTCTTTTTTTTCTTTTTTCAACTAGGATTTTCAAAACTGTTCCTATGTTTTTACAAACCTATTTTAAAAAAAAAAACATCGTGTAAAATGCTGGGGGAAAAAATAATCAGAACGTGATTACTAATCTGCTTGCTTGATTCTCTAGCCACACCATATTTTAGAAGAGCTGTTTATCTTTGCATGGACATGTAAAAAAAGGAGAATGCCAGCTGTTCAAACCTGCTCCACCTCTGTTGCATCCAAGAAGCTATTCATTTCCGTTTATCAGCTATTAAAAAGATTAGATTACATCCCAAATGGACTCTGACTTGACTTTCAGTGAGGAGCATTCACAATAGATGGAAAAAAAAATTAATTCAGCTACCAAAATATCTCTGTTGGCTTCAGTCCTAACAGGACTTTACAGCCCATGAGAAAGAAAAATTCTATCAGCAAACTGAAAAACAAATCAAAACACTCTCATTGAGTGCTGTTTGGTTATCCTAACACATACAAGGTCAAAGTTTGAGAAGCTACTATATATTTATTTTGACCTGCTGCCTTGCGTTGTGCAATGTTGTTTTGTATATATAGAAAGTCGTAGCCTCGGGAAGTCTTATGGCATTCCCTAGATAAACTGTTTTTCTCTAAATCCACCTTCTAAATTCCTCCCTCCACTCTTATCCCCCCGACGTGAGCACAGTTTGTATTCCTGGTAGTTCATTTGGCTTTTTCACTGAAAAGTTCAGGAAAATCATAGAAATTTTGTTAATCACTAAGAGATTTATTGGAGGTAGAAACAGAGTTGGGGTGAAATCTTAATAACTGTTTTAAAGACTTATGAGAAGTCTAGTTTTCAATTTTTACACTTTGATTGAAATATAATTTCCATATAAACTACTGTACCTAAGTAGTCAACTGGAAGAAGTTTTACAAACTGAACAAACTCTTATATCCATTACTCTGATCAAGAAACAGTGCAATGCCAGCATCCCAGAAGTACCTCTCAGGCCGGTCCCTTCTCTCTACCAATGGCGCCAACTATCCTGAATTTTACTTAACTTTTTTACAGAACTTCGTGAAGTATTATAAAGTCAACACCTTCTTAATATCCACCACCCAGGTCAAAATTCTGAACTTCGCCAGCTACTCAAAAGCCCCTCCACGTACCTCATCCTAACTGTAGCTGTTCCCTCCCTTCAAATGTAACCACCATCCTGATTTTTATAGTAATCATTTCCTTGCTTTTACTTTTATGGTTTGGCACCCAAGCATGAATCCCTAGACATTATACTTTAAACTGTATTTCATTTCGATAGTTCTGATAGCTCTCAGAGCATTTTCAAACAATTATACAGAATATTGATTTGTCTTTACTTGCTATTGGCACACTTCAACATTTTCACTGCATGCTGAAAATCTTGGTATTATGAAGCTTGCAGGAGAAACAAAATGTGTTAGTCAGTGGTCTGGGGAAAGAAAGAAATCAGTAACCAGAACTCAACTCCCCTTCTGAAGAGGCCCAGGAATGAAGCAGCCAGGAGGAAAAATTAACTACCTTCACTTAACTGAGTCTCCCCCCAGGCCAAATGTGTGATTGCCGATAGAGCTGCATTTTGCCTGTTTGTACCTTACGTAGTGTGTGAATGAACAGAGCGCTCCAGTCTTTAGCCCTGAGAGTTCCTTTTTCCTTGTAAAGCACATTTATTCATCACCTCATTAAAATGAAGAAAATGAACAAAGTATAAACAAGTTAGATGGGAGGACAGTAGGGGTGGTCTACTATTAAATCCTAAACCCAAAGAAGATACTGCCCCAGGAGCAGATGGGGGGAGCGGTGAGTCTTCGTGGCCACTGCAAGCCTGTCTTTCCTTTATCTTTAGTATTTTGTTCAAAAAAGGGTCCAAGACACAGGGGTGGGGTGCGGTAAGTGGAAATTGAGGAGAAAAAAAAAAATCACGGACACACATACACAAACACGTCTGTAGGAAAAACAACCCTCCCTATCAACAGTGCTTGATGTGTACAGTATTTCTTTTGGCAAAGTTTAGACATGTCTTTCTAGTTAACAAATGCATTCTGCTGTCAGCTCCTTTTAAGAATTATACTCCACGCTTCATGCCAAATAACCTCTTTAAATATTAGTAAATAACTCAAGGTATCTTAGAGAGTCTGTGCTTGAGGAATTATGCTAAAACTTGGAATAGAAATGACAGGGGGATCCCCCCTCAGATATCTGCTCCCAGGAACCGGCTGCCCCAAAGTCGGCCTCCAAACTGGTACACACCCACAACAGGGGAGAATAAAAAGGAAGTCGATTTAGTTGATTCTTTTGACTTGTTTTGTGCACAGATCCACTGTAGGCTCTTAAACAGTGAGGTTTCGTTGTCAAAACTCTCCACGGTTAATCCAAATCTGGCCATCCTAGTCATAACCATACAACTGCCATCATGGCGTTTCCTGCGTAAACAAGAATGAAGACTCCTAAGGAGATGGCTGGAAGAACTCACTGAATCTCCTTCTGTTGCCTCTGCCCACCTGGTGGGACCTTGATGGAATCCTTAGATTAATCCTGCCGCTGTGGGCATGTCTTGTGTTTCATGTGCAGCCATCGTAAACTGTGTGTATATATGTTTTCTTGGCTTTATCCCAGTCAAATTATTTTATTTCCTAGCCAAATGTCTCAGAGACCTTCTCTAGGCATGCACTGAGGCAAAAATGATTTTTCTCTCAGTTACCTTTAAAATATTCCAAATCATCCCTTCAGCAAATCACCCTTCCCATGTGGACTTTGTCCAAGAGATACAGACAGCTTTGTAGTTGAGATATTCATCAACTCAGCTTCGTGACATCAGCAGAGGCTGAGGTAATTTACAGAGGAGGGTGAGAATTAAGGAGAATGCGCTTATGATATGACAGTGTCTCAGCCTTCTTTGCAGGGGAGGTTAAGGGAATATTGACTTCAGCCCTTGATTTCCTCTAAACACAACATCGAACGAGCCTTCTAGCTATCCCCATGCCATTCAACTGCAGCAGAATTAAATATCTAAGTTTGCTGCTACTTAGTTGCATTATTCTATCACTAGAAATTAATGTTGCTAAAACAAAGCAGATCCTCTAGTTAAGCGTTTCCAATCTTCTTTCATTCTGAATTAGGGGTATAGGGCATACAGAATGTTATAAAAAAATCACTAGAAAATTACTCTCCTATAATACAGAAAGATATATAATTAGTTAATATTTAGGTAATGTGTGTCTGCATATATACACACACATAGGTATGCATGTACCTGCATGTACACACATATATATGTATGTATGTGTATAAATACAGTCATTATTTGAGCTAGTTATGTTCCTAGAGTTGCTGATAATACTGAATTAGCGAATCCTGAGTCATTGCTCCTAGGGGAAATACGGGGTTAGATTCCTGGGACGCTCTAGTCACAACACCTTCCTCAGCCGATCAGTACATAACCTTGTGTTAAGTGTGTTTCTGTTTAAAGAGAGCCTACTTAATATATGTTGTCGAACCATTGACATTGAACTCACAGCCAATAGCACTGCAACTCACGCCTGAACGAATCTTATCTAACACGTGAATTTTCTCTGTAAGTCACACCACAGCCTTCTTGGGCTAAGGATCGTGAGATTGCACCTCTCAGCACTTTTACTCTTGGGGGTCATTTTAAACAGCAAAATCGCCAAGAAAAATAAAGCACAAAAATGTACAAAATGTGGCAGTAAGTTTAAATGACCTTAAGTGTAAAGGACCCTTGTTTACTGTGTGAGGGCTGAAAGGATAAGGCAGAAAGTGACCTTGTTAACCTCAGCTGGGAACGTATGTCTTTGGCAACTTTTTTGCATGTCGGTGAATGACTGTAAAGTGCATGAGTATTGATTTGGGGGCTTAAAAATAAAGTTTAGTGAGTTGGCCAATTTAAAATTACGTAATCCATGGGATTGACATGTACACTACTATATTTAAAATAGATGACCAATAAGGACCTACTGTACAGCACAGGGAACTTGGCTCAATATTCTGTAATAACTTAAATGGGAAAAGAATCTGAAAAAGAATGGATACTTGTATGGGTATAACTCAATCACTTTGCTGTACACCTGTAACTAACACATCATTGTTAATCAACTATACTCCAATATAAAATAAAAATTAAAAAAATACGGAATCCACAAATACTGAGGTTCAACTCTCTATAATAGTGTAGCGATGCTGTATCTCACATTCATATTGAAGCACCATGACTGGCTGAACTGTCGTCCCCCTGTTGTTAAGCATTTAGGTTTTTATAAAATTTGGTATTGTAAGTGAAACTTCAGTGAATAACTTTGGGGATAAGTCTATGTCTACATCTCAAATTATTTCCTTTAATGGAATTTCCCAGAGGTGTCGTAAGTATGAAATCAAAGGGTATGACAATTCTAAAGCATTTGTAGTATGTTGTTTAAAGACTTGGCTATATTTACACTCCCGCTAGTGATGTGTAGGTGTCATTTTTCCAAAAGGCTGAGCAGCCCTTCACAATCCAGCCCCAGAAAGATCTAGATTCTCTCTCTAGAACTCGCCTCTCTCACCACCACTAGGATAACCCTACCAGGCAGCTGTACTAAACCACTCACAGGCCCGCCAACATCCCACGCGTTCTCGGCCTCCTTGTCTGTCTCCCTGGGCTTCACTGCTTTCTCCTCGGCAAGCACCCCGTTATCTTTCCCATTTCATGTCGGAGGCCGCTCCTCCACTTGTCTTCCCTGATCCTCTTTGCATTGGATCAGGGGCTTCTCCTACTTGTTCCTATAGATCCTCTCCTTGGCTCCTACCATAGTATTTACCTCAGTGCCCTGAATTAGCCTGTTGACCCAAATTTCCCCTCTTTTAGATTTTAAGCTCTTTGAAGACGAAGATTCTCATTCATCTCATATCTAAATCTTCCTCCTTATCACAATCCTTTGAGGTCTGTGTCAGATGCCACTATGACAGTCCTCTCTGGGAGCCAAACTACTATCTCACGCTCCTCTGCTTTCCTATAACGCTTCTGGATTTTAATGCAACCAAATTTGACTCTTCCCTCCTTTGAATCCCATGGCAATTTGTTTTTACCCCCATTATGCACTTGGTTTGTTAATTTACATCATATTTATTTGTACATATTATCTACTTTTCAGAATGTATGTTTGGCCAAGGATTACGTCCTACGTTTTGGTGGTTTCTCTACCTGCCAAGTACAATGTCTTGTGCATAGTCACTAATTAATCGGTATTTGTTGGGTTGAATCTATTGAAATTGTCATGAGACTAAGTCCTTCTTTAATACCATAAAGCAGTATCCCCATAAAATCCTATTATTAGATATTATTAAGTTCATTTTACAAATTAAGACATAGAGAAAGAAAGAAATTATGGAACACAGAACTTTTGAGATAAACTCAAGAAAATTTGTCTCTGCATTTCCACACCCAAAGGGAAATATACACTGACCCGGTTAGCATGCAACTCAATTTTCTCATACCTACAAACATGCATTCATATTTACATATTTCATATTTGTCTCCAACCTTCCTGTTATTTTATAGTCCAGACAATTGTGACCTTCTACTTATGCTCCTAAAACTGTAATTTTCGAAATTCTAAATGCTTTCTTTTATGGTCTGAGATAAAGACAGCCAAAAGATAACACATGATCTTTGTTAGCCTTCCTGAACCTACTAAGAATAATATTAATAATCACAGCACTACCTTTCCCTCGTATACTACTTTATAGTGTACATACTTCCTATCATTTGATCCCCACATCCACACAATGAGGCACTTAAGGCAGGTGTTATTATCCCTGCTTTGCAGATGAGGAAGTTGAGACAATTACATGAAAGGTTAATTGATACTCAAGGTTATTCACTTGGTAAGTGGCTGAGATGTGACTCAAGTCCAAGTTGTCTAACTTGAAATTCTTTCCAGTCCATCCAAGAGTTTTCCCAAGAATGAGCAAGGGCAACAGTGAGAAGCAACAGGTAAAAAATGGGAAAAAGACAGGAGGAGAATTACAGAGTTATCGGGGTGAATTAGATTAACTGGGGGATACTTTAAGAATATTCTAAAATGTCTGTGTGTGGAAAGAGAGAGTTCAGTTTTGGAAATGATGTTTTGTGCACACCAATGAACACTGCAGAAATTTCTTGCAAATTTGTAGAGGTAGGTGTGAACCCTCAAATCTGAAATCTGGAAACTAAAATCTATAAAATCCATATGCAGGATCTATTTGAGTGTCTTATTTAAAGACTCAGAATTGCAATAGAACTCAGGTTTGCATTGGTCATTGTTAAATGTTAAAACATAAGAACAAAATATTAATGCTATTTCTTGCTCAAAATTGTCCTTAATAATTAAATATTCAAATTTGATATTTAAAAGATTCTCCTCTCAATAGCTGTCTACATCATTTTCCTCCAAAATGAAAACAATATAGATATCTTTACTGATTATGTTTTAGTAAAAACAATTCAAGCACAATAGAAAATATAGAGAAGGTTTTAAAAAATCATCTCCAAGCTCACTGCCCTATTCACCTGCATGTTTAAACACATCCCTTTCTCTCTCTCTTTTCCTTTTTAAACAGAAATTGGATCCTCCATTCACACTATTTCGTGCTGCTTCCCCCTTCCCCTGGCTCCTTCCAGCATCCTTTCAGAGAATGCAGCTTAACGTCTGGCACCTGTATTCCTTTAGCTCTTCATATATTGAGTCACAACCAGTAGAGCCCAAAGGAAACCACATGTGTTGAATCTCTGACATGTGAATTAAACCCAAAGTGGGTTGTTATGAATATGGCTACTTTCTGATGACAAAATTGCTAGGGATTAAATTTAAAAGCACTAAGCAAACTGATAAATATAAACTCTCGTGACAGATGCTCTGAAATGTCAATTAAAAATTTCCCAGAGAAACAAAAAGGATACTCTCTTAGAATATATTAGGAAGAAAATAAATTAAAATTCCTGGTTTGTTCCTGTCAAAAGAGCCTTAAATGTCACCTAAGATAAGAACTTTTATCAAAATATACAGAACTACAACTTGATTCAATACACACATCTATAAATATAAAGGCTTGTCCAATTTGTTTGAGATTCATACAGTTTATGTGAAATAATTCACTACGCCCAAGACAACCGCTATTTTTTTTTGTTTCTTTCCAGACTTTAACTATTTTCAGATTATAATGATAACTCTTTAGTGACATACCTAAGAAGGCTAAGAGGGAGGCTATGGGCTAGAAGAGCATCTTAATATCAGCAGGGTTATCAAAAGGCCTTTTGCCTACTATGCCCTATGGTAAGATAAAATCAATGTCCAAGACAAAGTCTCTCACGGTATTAAAATTAAGTTGATAATTTTAATTACGGTCTATAAAGCTTTATCAACGTATCATAAAAATAAAGAGAAATTCTAGCTAATTAATGAATATTCTAAATTAAATCATTTTAATGAAATGTAATCATTGCTTTTAAGCATGAGGCATTTTCTAGTATGATATTAAAAAGTATTAATAAGAATATTACAACAATGTCTCATTCACACAACCAAGGTATTCCTAAAACAACAATAACAACAGCAAAAGCAAATAAACAAAAAAAAACAGGCTTAACTGCCAGAAATTTTGGTAAAATAAGGGTGAAAATGAATGAAAACGAATGTTAAATTCCTGGGAGAGGTATTATTTAAAGGAAATAGCAAATATAATAATTTACTAAAAAGAACTTTTGAATTTGTTTCTTTTGGAAGTTTAAATTTTGAACTGTAAGATAAAGTGAGAAATATACATACAAAATGTGTAAATATTTGGGAACAACTTTTAAACAATTAATGATAGTTTAAGTAATAATTGCATTATGGTGTGTCCAAATTATCTTCAATTTTGAATTACTAAGTGTCTATGACATTTGTCCCAGCTACTGCTGAGCATTTTAACAGATGGGCCATTTTGTCACCCTGAAGAAGAAGAAACAATATCTTCCTTTGCCTTAAAGTCCAATCTTCTTTAAGGCCAAATTCCTGGATCTCTATGAAGTGGCCGGGATGGGGCAAAGCCAACTCCAGAAGAAACAGATCCTGAACGTCTTCCTTGAATAAGCTAATACGTAGCTGAGTTACGGAGCCAGAGTCAAAAACTCTCAGATTCCTGAACAGGAAAGTATTTCTTTCTCCTTTGCCATACATGGTTGCTTTGTACCAGCCACAAACACATACATAAAGTAGAACAGTATTTTTCTTAATGCCATTGTTAAAGTGAATACCTCAACAAAGCATTCAAATATGAATTTTGCCTAAAATTTTTAAAACCAAATTTGCAAATCATTTAGACAATAACATTAATTTTTCCTTATTCTCCAAGTGTCTGCACGTAACCTAGCAAGAACTTCCGTATTCTACTCTGCTGAAAGTTAATTACATGCCCATTTCCCCCACTGGTTAGTTAGCTCTTTGAGGGTGAGGTCCATGTCTTGTCATCTCTGTAGTCCCCAGAGTCCTCAGCACAATTTCTCCTACACAGCACATACCTGAATTGACCTCTCAGCAGAATTCAACACTTTGGATCGATTTTTTCCTCCAAACTCTCTTTTCTGTGGGCTCCCCTCTTGGTTTTCTATAACTCAGACTACTGCTTCTCAGTTTCTTCTTCTTGCTCCTCTCCGTCTGACTTTTAGGTAGTGGGGTTTCTCAGAGCTCTGTCCTGTAACTTCTTTCCTGCTCATTCTATACAAAATCTCCTTAAGCAATCTCATATACTCACATGGTTTCAATTACCATCCATAAAAGCAAATCTGAAATTTATATCTCCAGCTCAGACCTCTTTTCTGAACCCCAGATCATGTTTTCAAATGCTTACTTGTCATCGACAATTGAGTGTCTCACAGGCACCTTTGAGCAGCATGCTCAAAGTAAGCTCATCTGACTTTCCCTGAATTTGTCCTCCTGGTCTTGTTTCCTCAAAAATCCACCATCTTCCTAGTTGCCCAAGGCAGAAATCTAAGAGTCTATCTCTATCCACATAGCTAAGCTAATAGCCACGTCCTACTCGTTGATATTCTAATTATCTAAAATCTACGGCCATCTCTCAATCGCCACAGCCATGCTCCTAGCCCACGTTATTGCTTAGACTACTACAATAACCTTATGATAGTCTCTCTGTTTCTTTCTTGCCTTCCATCAAATTGTTCTCCACACTCCATCCTGAGATTGGTTTTTCCTGTTTAACACCTTTCTCTGGCTTCCCATTGCACTTGGGATAAAATACAAAGCCCATACCACGGCCCCTAAGATCCTGCACCATGAACCTCCTGACTAGCTCTTGGAGACTTTACCTTATACTGTTCTCCCATCTGCTCGTCCTACGCCTCAAACGTCCAACATCTCTCAGGATTGAGGACCTTCAACCCATGATTGGCTTCTTGTCTAAAATGCTCTGTCTGTTCCCTCTCTTCTTCTTCCAACCTAACATTAACTCTTACCCATTCTCCACTTCTTAGCTTACGTGTCACTTCCTCATGAGAATTTTTTCTCTTTGCCTCTCAGATCAGAAAGAGCTGTTATATAAACTCTCATTTCAATTTTCCTTTGTCTTTCATAATCTTCTCCATGCCCTCTTATCTTTTATAACATTCATCACATGTGCACACCTATTTGATGTGGAACTCCGCATGTTAGACTGTAAGCTCCATGCAGATGGAGGCCATCTAAGGTCTTCTTCATTAATGTGTTCTGTGTGTCCAACACAATGACTGATACATAGTAGGGACTCAAAAACTTTTTGCAGGACAAACAAAGGAACAAATGCATGAACAAAAGCTCTTCAAGAAATATTTATTGGATGAACAGTTTGGTGTCCCGCTATGTATTAAACAACTCAGTTTTAAGTGCAGAACCAAGGAAATGATCAATTATATTTTATTCTTATTCTTGTTTCTACAAAGGATTGAATGTGACTGCTTCAGTAATATTAAGTCCAGATTCAATAACATAATTCATATGCTTAAGAGAAAGTGGAATTTTTCAACAAACGCGAAGATAGCCTAACTTGCTCATTACTGGTGGACAAATACTTGCAAAGAAGAGATTTATTATTGCAGAAATGACTTCATTATCTTCAACTGTTCAGATGAAAGAAATCATCTGTTCAGATTTAAAAAGGCACATTAGAAACATACATTTAGCTCTATTCTAAATATATTAAGAGGAATTGCTTTAAGTAACTCGGGAAAAAATCTGGTTTACTTCCTTGCTTTTGCTGAAACATTAAATATTAAATTTTCAGAAAATAATATATTTTCTATTGTATTTAGTCATGTATGCATAGATAAAACCTATTACATCTATCAACCAAAAACTTAACGTGGCAGAGAAAAATTATATTATGTGAACTGATTTGTCTATGTATTTTCTTCATCTTTATTTAAAATGATTAGAATTTAGTTATTTTTCTCAGATAATAAGCATACATGTAATTTCCGAATAATTGAATTCTTACTCAGAAGGAAGGCCAGAATAGCTTATTTATTTCTCCAATGTGAAGAGGAAAATGATAATGTGATCAGCCTGTTTTTTAGTAAATGTCACTTCTCAACTATTATATGGAAAATTTTCACTTTCTGAAATCATGGAAACTTTTATTTAAAAATTGTTGAACCTGACTCATTTAAGGCCTAAATATATATAAGGTAAATAGAAATCAAGCTAAATTTATCTCTTTGGTAGCTAAAGGTCTATATTGGGAAGTGTGCTCTATAATAAGTAAACATCAGACTAGGAAGGTTAGGGTTTAAAGAGTTTTATTGCAAAAACCTTCACTTTTAATTTTCCATTTGTATTTTTTCATAGATGTTTGAAGCACTTAAATTTTGTTTTGGGGTTATGACCACTGACTGAGGACAAGCTTTTTTAAAATTTACTTTTATTATTTATTTATTCATTCATTCATTCATTATTTACTGTCATGAAGAATATAAATGAAAAGGAACTAGAGTCATAAATAATAGCCACACGTAAACTTTAAGCAACAAAAAGTAAGTCCACCTCACACACACACTTTATAAAGCTAGTTCTGCTTTTCAAAATTGGGCACCAGCACATTTCCGAGACAATTAAAAACAAAAGGTCAGTTTGAAAGCTTTGGCACGGAAGATTGATCCTTGCTAGTACTACCAAAGGCCAGTAAGTTCCTGGTGGCAGAATTCAGACTTAAAGCTATGCAAAGTTCTACAGGGACTTAATATTTAACATCATTAACTTGAGTGAAATATCAATACTATGATACAGTGGATAATTTTCAGTTTTCTTTTTATACAATATATTCAAATATTATTATATCCTCAGTTCCTCTTCCTTTTAACTTTAGGTAGTAAATCAAGAGAGGCATTTCAGTTTACTTATTGGAAACTACTTCAACTCCTACTCACCAACAGATTAGAACAGGTTAAACAGGTATTTTATAGAAGTATTAAAATGATAAAGCCAAATATCAATCAGTTTAACTGCCAAAAGCAGAATGTAGCTTCACATAATGATTGGGGAAGGTGTATTAGTCACGTCAGGCGATGGGGTAGCTCTGTCGGTATGACTCAGAAGGTATTACACATCTACATCACCATGTACATATAGGTTATATTTTAGAAGCAAATCTTTCCTTTGATAATAATTTATTTATGTAACATATCTACTTTCATAAGCATTGAAGGAGGAGTTTCTGAAAAAGGGATCACAGAATTTGCCTCTAGTGAAAATATGCAACATTTCTGTGTCAGGAGCCCTTGTCTGCCTTTGGTATCTTGTCACTGCCCTCCTAAAAAGATCTTACCTGAGTCATAAAAGCAAAAATTTTCATAGGTATAATCTACCTTAGTGGCAACCTGGTCCAAATCTCTCATTTTACAGATGAATATGTGAGCATCAGAAAGACTCAGTGAGTGGATTCAGGCCGTTGAATGTGTTTTGTTTCTATTTTGATTAATTGATTGATTGATTGAATATAGTTGACTTACAATATTATATTAGTTTCAGGTGTATGACATAGGTGTATGACATCAATACTGTTATTGATTACACTCCACACAAAGTTATTATAAAATATTGGCTATATTCGCTGTGCTGTACGTTACATTCTTGTATCTTATTTATTTTATACACGGTAGTTTCTACTTCTTAACCGCTTTTCCCTATCTTGCTCCTCCCCAAAACCTCTTCCCACTGAAGCACTAGTTTGTCCTCTTTATCTGTGAGTCTGCCATTTGCCACAACATGGATGGAACTGGAGGGTATTATGTTTAGGGAGATAAGTCAGACAGAGGAAGACAAATACTGTATGTTTTCACTTATATGTGGAATTTAAAATATAAGACAAAGCAGTGTTTGTCACAAAATAGGAATAGACTCATTGAAGGTGTTTGCAGAAATAGGACTTGAACTTCTGATTCCCCAAATAGGTCTCTATCACCTGTAACAGTTGTCTCTAGACTTATTTTCATATTTCAAACAGACATTTTTAAAGAATCAATATACATTTGCCAAAATTTATTTTGTCACGGGAGACATTAAAAACACATCCACCAACAATATTACTAATATTTGATAGAAGAGATGACTTTTTGACACACAAAAGAGGAAAAACAGACAATCAAAATAAAAGGATGCATTCTAACTTAAATAAATTTTACTTTATGGAAATCTCACTACATTTTCTTTGTTCTGCTCATTTTGTTGGAGGCCAGCAAACCCTTCACCATCAATCAGTATTCACCTTTACTATTGTGTCCTCATTTGTAAGCTCTCTGCATTTCACACAAGGAGAGAATTCCCTCGTGAGAATAAACTTCAACACTGGGTTAGAATGATTGTAAGATTGAGGGGTTTTTTCAACTCCTTCTCTTTGTTCTTCTTCAACTCCGAAGAGCTTATCTCAGTGACATTCCATGCTTATTTCAGAATGAGAACACCTTTCTTGGCTTAAAAAATTTTGTGAAAGGTTAGGGTACCTCAGGGCAACCACTAACCACATGTAGTTATTACACAATTCAAACATGGCTAGTCCAGGGCTTCCCCGGTGGCTCAGTAGTTGAGAGTCCGCCTGCCGATGCAGGGGACACGGGTTCGTGCCCTGGTCCGGGAGGATCCCACATGCCGCAGAGCGGCTGGGCCCGTGAGCCTGTGTGTCCGGAGCCTGTGCTCCGTAACGGGAGAGGTCACAACAGGGAGAGGCCCGCGTACCACAAAAAAAAAAAAAAAAAAAGAAAAAGAAAAAACATGGCTAGTCCAAACTAAGATGTGCTGAACATGTAAAATAGATACCGGATTTTGTACAAAATAGAACACAGAATATACATAAATAATGTCTAAATTGATTACTTGTTGAAATGATGATAGTTCAAACATATTAGAGTAAATGAAATATATTATTAAAACGAATTTTGCCTGTTTATTTTTACTTTTTTAATGTGGGTACAAGAAAATTTTAAATGACATGCAATTTAAAATCACATCTTGGCTCCCATGACGTTTCTGTTGGACAGCGCTGGTCTGCATTGAACGAATACTGTGGCCAGAGTTCTCAGGTTCCCCATTTCCTCTCTAGCTCCCCCTGTTGCTGTCCTCAGAGGTCACGTGGCTTTGTCTCCTTTCTCCCAGAATGACCCCAACCTAACAGCAGAATGTACATTCCATATCTGATGAGACAATAATTCAGGAGACATCACTCACTAAACCATGGGTGTCACTCCTAGAACTATTCTTACTCCTTGGTGAATTATTTTAGGCAAGCATAGGTTCTGCCTCTCCTGTAAGATCTAAAGGGATAAAGCAGAGAGAAGCACTAAGTTCTCTGAAATGCCAGGAGCATCTAAATAAATTCAGCTGCTTATCCATATAGGCTCCTAAAGTAGATTCTGTCTACCCTGTAGAATACCAATAGGAAGAGTACCTCTATCCCGGAAGCCTTTATTACACTGTCCACATTAGTAAACAGAACACACAGGCAGAAACATTCTGAAAGAGCGAATATAAAAAGAACGTGAATCCAAAAACATTTGAAGTGCTTAACAACATTAACACTTTTTCTTCCATTTTCCTACATTAAAGACATTGTCTGTGACAGCAAATTGAGGGATTTTCCCTGTAATTTGAGAGTGACAACAGAAACTGTTGCTTTCTCTAAATCTTGATAAACTCAACCTTTTTTCAATTAGTGGAACCTATTGACATAAATGTACAACAGTAGATGTAGACTTTTTTTTCTCAACATATAATTCCATTTGCTGGTTGCGTCATAGGCTGTAGTTCTATAGGTTGAATGGCTGGTTTATGCATCACAGAATTATTCAGCACAGTTTTTGATGATAATCTTGCCATACCTTCCAGGTATACTGCAGCTGAATACAAAGTGAGACTGTCTGAGTACATTGTTTAAAATGTCTCCAGTGACTCACTGGTCCATGGCCTCTGTCCAATGAAACCGGTAATCTCCAAGTAGGCAAGGCCATGTTTTTGTATTATTTTCTGAAAAGCTTCAGAGACATGACTGTTGCAATGAGTTTTACATAATGGATAAAGAAAGTCCAGGCTGTCATTATTCCACACCTAGATTATTATTGGTTCTATCCTGTCCCTTCCCAAACTTAATCCATCCTGTATATGGCTGCCAGAGGAATCTTCTGCTATTTCTCCTTTTCATCATATCAAAACCTACAGCATATCATAACTTATAAGGACTAGCACATCTGGTGTAAGCTCTATTTGACACCAGAGTCTTTCATATATAAGCCCTTTACCCATATACAATCTCATTTCCTGTAACTGGAACCTCTTCCTATTTTAGTCACTCTTTATGTTCCTGAACATTCTAGATCCATGTGTCTGTTCTTGCACTTCCCACTGTCAGATTTCCCATCACCCCTGCTCATTGGCTATCTAAGTTCTATGTTGAAGGTTCTTTTTTCATGACTCTTATATCTCCCAAAGATCTCTTTAATTCTCTAATTGAATGTACTACTAAATTATATACACCCTTGAATTCTTCCCTCTTTGTTCCCCCATCTGTTAGTTTTTCCTCCCTGGTTGGATTGTAAATTCCCCGATATTGCACATCAAACTCAGCACAGTTTTAGACCTGTATATTATACCATGTTTAAGAGCAAGTATGTGTGTTCCCAGAGACCTCTTTCTGAAATTCTAGCTCTAAAACTTACCTAGACTCTGTAAGGCACACTTTTGTTGTCTGTAAAATAGTGATAATAGAACTTATTCATGACGTCTGTTGGGTTAAATGAGATGTCCATGACAGGTTTCCTATCTTTCTCCAAGAGAAGTTTTTGATAGAGGAGGAAGAAGCAGAGTGTATGGGGATACTGGGCAAGCTGTATAGAATAAAATGAGTATACTATAGAGGGGAAACTGGGTACAGAAACAAAAATGATGGGTGTGGATAGCAAATTCATTTTGCAGAGGCCTAGATTTCATTATACCTATTTCATTACAAATATCCTTTAGTGTAAGGTCACTGGCATTTAGCTATGTTATGTACCTTAAAAACATCTAAAGTTATCATTTGTCTGTTTAAAAACCTCGTAAGACTCCCTATTGCCTCTAAGATAAAAGTGAAATTCATTAGCTCTACATGACCTACACACTTCTCTAGCTTTATTTCCCATTTCTCACCTACGTTGTACTTTGTGCTCTTGCTGAATACAGCTATCTTTTCCTGAAGATACTATGTTTGAGTCTGCATTCTCCTTCTGCATGGAATACATTTATTTCTTCCTCTCTTTCCTTCACTCTGTTCTTAGGAATACCCAACCAATCCTTCAAGTTCTGACTCGGTCACATATCCTCCAAAGATACAACTTTCCCATGATGGTCTCGGGAGTACCATATACGTCTTAATGTAAAGTGAGTTTCCTTCTCAAAATCATCTTTCAAAAAAAGGAGGGGCACCTTAATTCTTTTAAAAGTATTTTCTATTATGGGAAATTCTTTGCATTTCTATTTTGAATAACAATTTATTTGGGGAAAGTCATATTAAGCAGAAATAACTGCTATTTTTTTTTTTAAAGATGTGGACCATTTTTTTTTAAGTCTTTATTGAATGTGTTACAATATTGTTTCTGTTTTATGTTTTGGTTTTTTGGTCCCGAGACATGTGGGATCTTAGCTCCCCGACCAGGGATCGAACCCACACCCCCTGCATTGTAAAGTTAAGCCTTAACCACTGGACCGCCAGGGAAATCCCACTGCTATTTGTTCTTAGAGACGCCCCTGATGAAACTGGGTAATAAAAGCTGGCAAATACATTTACACAGATTTTAAAATTATTTTTTCCTGTGTGATATCATACCTGAAAAATTATATTATTGAAAATAAGTCATTTAACAGTCACTTAAAATATAGTATAGGAAGTGGTTATAATGTGGAGATCCCAAAAATATTATTTGTAAAGGATAAATATTTTTTAAGTGATTCCAGTGTTTATTTACACAGGCACTTGAAACTTTGGATAAAATTTTCAATGATGACACCAAGATTAAACAAATGCTATACCTCTAATAATTTAGACAAAATGAAGATGGCAAGCTCCCAAAAAAACAGTTTGATGGGTCAAGGAGCAGCTCTAGTGATGATAAAGAAATTGATGTCAAAGGCTAGGAAGAGTTTGAAAAACATGCTTCATGGAATATGTGAATGGTATAAAATCAGAATTGCTAAATTGATATTTTAAATAGATTTTATAATCTGGTCAACAAATTAAATAGTGGAAATTGTTCTTAACTAGTTCATCATCATCCTAAAATGTTATTAATTCCAGTTGGTCAAAAACGTTGTTTAGTTATTTTCTTTCTTTTTTTCCTTCTTATTGTGAAAATGGGGGAAATCACCTTACATTTCGGACACTGCATATTGGAGCAGGCACGGTATTTCCTCCCTCCCCTGTGCTCTCCTGGCAGTGAGTCGATTCCATTGTATTATAATTACTTGTCTGTCTCCTTTCTGGACTGTGAATGCCTTCGGCACATGGTCAATTCCTTATGATCTTTCTGTCCTGAATATCTAAGCCAAAGCCTGGTTCAGACATTTTTTCACAGGAAGTGAAAATAAGTCAATTCTTAAAGAAATGGTTAATTAATACTAGTACCATAATAAAATGCTAGCTTTTATTTCAATCTTTTGTTAAAATGCTGTAAATAACCGTGCAACCTAAAAGAAACTAAACCTAACTTTTATCTTGACCATTTGAAATTAGTGCTCAGGAAAAGTCTTTTTTTTTTTCTTAACATCTTTATTGGAGTATGATTGCTTTACCATGGTGTGTTAGTTTTTGCTGTATAACAAAGTGAATTAGCTATACATAAACATATATTCCTGTATCTCCTGCCTCTTGCGTCTCCCTCCCACCCTCCCTATCCCACCCCTCTAGGTGGTCACAAAACACCAAGCTGATCTCCCTGTGCTTTGTGGCTGCTTCCCACTAGCTATTTTACAATTGGTAGTGTATATATGTCCATGCCACTCTCTCACTTCGTCCCAGCTTACCCTTCCCCCTCCCCGTGTCCTAAAGTCCATTCTCTACGTCTGCGTCTTTATTCCTGCCCTGCCCCTAGGTTCATCAGAACCATTTTAAAAAATATTTTTAGATTCCATATATATGTGTTATATAACAAATACTGGTCACTGTATATTTGTTTTTCTCTTTCTGACTTACTTCACTCTGTATGACAGACTCTAGGTCCATCCACCTTGCTACAAATAGCTCAATTTCGTTTCTTTTTATGGCTGAGTAATATTCCATTGTATGTATGTGCCACATCTTCTTTATCCATTCATCTGTCGATGATACTTAGGTTGCTTCCATGTCCTGGCTATTGTAAATAGAGCTGCAATAAATATTGTGGTACATGACTCTTTTTGAATTATGGTTTTCTCAGGGTATATGCCCAGTAGTGGGATTGCTGGGTCATATGGTAGTTCTATTTTTAGTTTTTTAATGAACCTCCATACTGTTCAGGAAAAGTCTTCTGAATGAATGAGTGAATGTGTGAATTATTCCTTTCTAAATAACTTTACATATGTATATATCTTTCATTATAAAACACACTCTATTTTATATTTTAACATTCAAGAACTAGGGTATGTCTTACAGCCTATACGACATAAAAGGATAGCATTGTCTCACAATTTAAGTGGTAACCCCTTCTTCTTTTTTCTTTATGGTACATAAAAAGGGGTATTTCTAACAAAAAGGTGACTGCCAACAGAGAAGAAAAGTTAGGACTTATTAATCACTTTCTATGTGTAAGGCATGACAACCTTGTTCAGTAAATAATCTAATCATTATTTTATAGATGAGCTCCCCAAGGCATAAGAGGTTAAGTAACATGATGTTAAGATCACAGCTGGCACCACACGCTCTACCTTTTGGGGGGAAAATTGTTTGACCTTTGAAAGGGGAGTGAAGAAATTATGAGAGCTTTTACTTCACTTCTTCAGATTTATGCTATGGCTTAAAATGTATCATTTATAGTACTTGTTAATCACCATACCTGAATGTATCATAACAATTCAACTATAATAGCGATTATACTTAAGAAACTGCATTGAGGAAGCTATTCAAGCTATTTGTGTCACTTGGTTAAATAAAGCATGTACTTCTAAATTTTATTTTATTTTCATTAGAAAAGTAAAAAAAAAAAAAAAAAGACATATGCCTGCTGGGTACTGGAGAGAATTACTATGATAGGCATGGCTTGCCTCCCTGACTTAACCCAGTTTTCAAAATAACTCCATTGCTATGAATTTAAACATTGAAGTCAGTACAATATCCCTCACCCATGCTATTGTCTCAAAGCTGCCATCAGATGTCCTTTTTCCCCATAGAACAGAAACAACAGCAACACATACTAAGTGTATATTTTTAGACATCTTACTTTGTTTGAAGGTGAAGCGAGGAGATTCTGTAATGACAGAAATGTTAAAGTTTCTTCAGAATGCTTTATGTATGTGCATGTATCAATACATAGGTATATGTGAGTGCTCACATACACACACATTTCTTTAATTCAATAAATATTCACTGAGCAGTACTACTACAAGGCAGGCACTATGTAGGTCTACGTTTTTTAGTGTGGAGTAAAATAGGCAAAGTCCTTGCCTCCAGAGAGCCCTTTG
Organism: Neophocaena asiaeorientalis asiaeorientalis; assembly: GCF_003031525.2. Taxonomy (NCBI): domain Eukaryota; kingdom Metazoa; phylum Chordata; class Mammalia; order Artiodactyla; family Phocoenidae; genus Neophocaena; species Neophocaena asiaeorientalis. The sequence continues at coordinate 1,476,839 of NW_020172779.1, forward strand.
TCTAGTGGGAAAAAAGAAAACTACATTTAAAAAACATAATTTAAATTATAGAAAAAAGAAAAAAGAGATAGAAAAGAAATGGAGTTGTGATATAAAATATGAGAAATCTCCCCTCTCCTCATGTTGTAAGAATTTGAAATGTCCTTTGAATTAAACCAAATCCAAGCATGATGATGGTGCTTGTGTTCATTAGAAGCAAACCAAGGTAAACCAAGTGGGAGTCCCTTAGGATGCAATTAGAGAGGTAAGAGACATTTAAACCTTCCATCAGGGTGAGCATGAAGTAATCCCAGAGAGGGAGGACAGAGTTTTAATTTAATAAGCAGAAATATAATCAATAGAATAGATTGGGAGATAGACACAGTGATCAGAAACGGCAAGAAGCATTACTAAGTGCTGTTGGGGAAGAAAACTACCTTGGTTAAGGGAACTTGAGGATTACAGTTTCCTCACCAAGGAATAGCATAAGGTGAGAAAATTTAAAGCTGCCTTAGCTGAGAGGATTTAAAAAAATTTTTATTGGAGTATAGTTGATTTACAATGTTGTGTTAGTTTCAGGTGTACAGCAAAGTACACATATACATATATCCACTCCTTTTTCGGTTCTTTTCCCATATAGGCCATTATAGAGTATTGAGTAGCATTCCCTGTGCTCTACAGTAGGTGCTTATTAGTTGTCTATTTTATATATAATAGTGTGTGTATGTCAATCCCAATCTTCCAATTTATCCCTCCCCCCTTACCCCCTGGTAACCATAAGTTTATTTTCTACATCTGAAACTCTATTCTGTTTTGTAGATAAGTCTATTTGTATGCCCCCCTTTTTTTTAGATTCCACATATAAGTGATATCATATGATATTTGTCTTTCTCACTTCACACAGTACAGCCATTATGGAGAACAGTATGGAGGTTTCTTAAAAAACTAAAAACAGAGCTACCATATGATCCAGCAATCCCACTCCTGGGCATATACCCTGAGAAAACCATAATTCACAAAGATACATGCACCCCAATGTTCATTGCAGCAATATTTACAATAGCCAGGACATGGAAGCAACGTAAATGTCCATCAACAGATGAATGGATAAAGGAGATGTGGTATATATATATATATATATATGATGGAATATTACTCAGCCATAAAAAAGAATGACATAAAGCCACTTGCAGCAACATGGATAGACTGAAAGGAGTTTTTTAAGTTCACATAACTCTCTTTATTCCACAGCCATCTGATCCTTGGCTGCCCTGAGACAGTGCTTCTCAATGGGAACTATTCACCCCCCAGGAGATACTTGACAGTGGTAGGAGACAGTTTTGGATGTCACAACTGAAGCAAGGGTGATTTTGCTGTCCCAATGCCCAGGACAGCCCCCTCATGACAAAGAATTATCTTGCCCCAAATGTCAATAGTGCAGAAGTTGAGAAATCCTGCTTTATTGTAGAAAGAACTCTCAGCAACAACAGAGAGGTAGAGATAGAGCTAGAAATGATAGAGATTGAGGTAGAGATAAATAGATTGATAGACAGAAAGATAGACAGTTAGATAGATAGATAGATAGACAGAGACTATGCTATGCTTTTGAGGTACAACTGCTTCTGGAGGGAGTTCTCTAGGAGCTGAGAATGCTCCCTGTCTGAAAGCCAGCAAGAAGGCAGGAACCTTAGTCCTACAACCTCCAGGAATTAAATTCTGCCAACAAGAATGAGCTTGGAAGCAGATTTTTGCCAGAGTCTACAAAAAAGAACTCAACTTGACTGACACCTGATTGCAACTGTGTGATACTCTAAGTGGAGAACCCAGCTACAGCAGGCCATATTTCTGATCCACAAAAATGTAAGCTAATAAATGGACATTTTTTCAAGTCACTAGGTGTGTGGTAGGTTGTTACACATCAATAAAAAACTAATACAACACACGAAGAACAGCTATCATAGTCTGGCACATTCCAATACACCCAGTTAGATTGCAAGCTGCCTTTGGGCAGGACTCAAGCTTGTGGTGTTCATTATTACATTCCTCAGCATCCACATGGTATCAGGAACATGGCAGCCTTCAATAAATATTTGTGGACTCACTCATTTGTCTTGGCTTCATAGTTTTTCTTCATTGTCAAGGAACACATTGGAATTTTGTGTACACAGACATAACTATATTTACACAATCTGTGAATTTGCTTAATGTGAACCTCAGTCAAAGAGTTGAATCTGTGTTGATTATACCTGTAAACATAGTTTTCTTATCTGACAAGGTAGGTTAAAAACCCTGAAAAGAATAAACTAACCATGGTAAAAGCCCCTTTGTAGAGGAACTGACCAGCTGGTCCATTGTCCTTAAACACATAAATTTATATTTCTGGGTAAAGGTGATGGTGCATGTTATGGGTCACCTTGACTGGGCACAGTGTCCAACTATTTGTTCAAACATTATTCTGGATTTTTTTGTGAGGGTGGTTTCAGGTGAGATTTACATTTAAATAGATGACTTTTGAGTAAAGCAGATTGCCCTGCATAATGTGGATGGGACTTATCTAATCACTTGAAGTCCTGAATAGAACAAAGTCCACCTACTTAAAGCCTTAATTGAGTGCACTAGATTACATGACTATTATGAGTTTCTAAGGGTTCTATTACTTAAAATCATAAGAAAGATACTTGATAAAAATACATATAATCCTTTCCCAAATCCAAACTATGGTTTCCCTCATATAAAATACTAGCACATGCTAATTTATTTCTGTAAAATCTTACTGCAATTGTGAAATGTACAGTTCCATTATATGTGAGTTGCAAGTGACTCCTTGGTCAGGCTCATTAGAAAAAGTCAGATTTGAAAAGATGAATTGAAAGGGAAGAGATTCCAGAAAGCAGAAGGGAAATAGAATTTTCTTTTTCAATGGCTCATAGAGAGAAACAAATGAAGATAAAATGAAGTTAACCTGACTATGCAATCATTGTCTGGTGTTGGAAGAGGTTGAAAATTGAGACTGTTTAAGAAGGACAGACTGTATGACCTTTGGCATCCTGTCACCCATGTGTGGAATGAGGCCATTTAAAGCTCTCCTTTCAGGAAAGAGATGGGAAACTTCCAATTTAGTAATATTTAATAGAATAAAAACAACTGACTGATGTTGTTTTTATCCTATTATCTTGGGAAGAAAATAGGACAGGACTCAGTTGATAGGAACCAATAACTCTGATCCATTAAATTTAAAGTTTTGAATATTAAATACAGAATACTATTACTACTACAATGACTATGACTACTATTTAATAGTTGTTGAGGATTTCCCATGTGTCCGGCATTGCTCTGTATACTTTAGGTGTAATTATTATTCCTCATGAATAATCCTATGAAGTAAGTACTATCTTTATACCCATTTTATAGAATAGGCAACTAAGGCAGAGAAAAGTCAAGTAACTTGTTCAAAACTAGCATATGTGGGGGTTGGAGCCAGGGTTTAATCCAGACACTCTAATTTCAGAGTCCATGCCCTTAATCACTAGCACTTATGTCTCTTAAAATGAAAATTATTCACTACAAATCAGAATAAATTCACCAATGTATTTTAAAACTATAATATCCTTGTTAATAAATAAGAACTTGTCAATAGAATATCAGGTTAAACTGACTGAAACATACAATTTGTAGGTCAAATTACCAAATACTGATAATCTCATATAGTTCAATGTGCTTCAAATCCATTGCTATTAACCTAGTAATTGCAACATTTCATTGATCTCTTTAATATTCTACCTTTATTATTTAATTTTAATTAGAAATTCAAAAAGGCATCATATGTCTTTTCATGATCTTGGCCCTATTAATCCTATTAAAAAAAATTAGATCTTAACATCCTGCATCACAATCTTTCAGAAAATTAACACCAGTAGTAAGGGAAAATTAATAGTATTTATTGTCATATTGAACTTGGAAATCATTAAAAATATTAAATATCTCATCTACCAAGGAAATAATGAGTATCTATTAAAATTACTAGCAATAAATGAGTTTATTCTTAATTAATTCTGCTTTAGCAGACCATCGAATTCAGAATACAACCCAGAAGTAGCACCTTTATAAGAGAATCTTTCTTGGAAAGGTATTGGAAACATTTTTAGCAGCAAATATAATGTACCTTCAGTAGACATAATCATCCACCACATTAAACTCAAACTTTGGGGCTCTGTCACACAATGGATAGTGCATTGAACTTCTAAACTCAAACTTCGGGGTACTTTACAATCTTGTTTTCCCTATAAATGTATTTATTACATTTCTTCTTTAATCTCCCCACCTGGAATGTTCCCTTTATAATTTTTTTTTATGCTTGCAGCTATCTCTTCACCTTGGTGCCTGTCAAAATTCTATTTTCTGTTAAGTTCTGTCTCATATATCTTTATGTTATAAAGCATCTCCTAAGACCTATTTCTGAGAAATGAACTCTCCTTTGAGTTCGCATAGTCTTTTTCCTTTGAGTTCGCAGTCTTTTGTTTGCACTTTTGTTGTAATTATTACATTTTCCCTCTTACTTTGTGTTCATGTTTTCCCCCCATGTTAGTTCTTTCCTCTGTATCTGTCCTATTGATTAAATCTCTTAAACACATAATCCATCTTTCCTCTCTCCTGTGGTCTCTCATTTAGATTATAATTACTATAGGTTTAAACTGATTTCTTGGTCTATCTTCTATCAGTTAGGATGCTTTCAGCTATGGTAGCAAAACCTCTCACTCAAACTGGTTTTAATAATAAGTACATTTATCATCTCACATGAACAATTCTAGAGATAGAATGAGCTCCATCAGAGAGTATCAGGGTATGAGTTTCATCAGGGCTCAAGGCTATTGTCGTGGACCCAGGTTCCTTCCATCTCTTGATTCTGCCAGATTCAGTGTTTCAGCTTTGCTCTCATGCATGTTTCCTTCACCTTTGCAAGATGGCTGCCCACAGGTCCGTGTGTCACATCCAGACTCAAAAATGCCCAGAGGAGGAAGAAAAAAGTTGCCTCCCTTTGTCTTGTTTTTAGGAGTGAAGAAACTACACTGAGAAGACCTCTGCCAGAGAGGGTGTTCCTTATAGATTTTTCATCCCCTTCTACAGACTTTTGATATCACTTGAAGTTCAATGGAAAGGGTTGTATTAGAGAATTGGCTATAGGGAGACTGTTATGGAATCATTCCTAAATTTAATAGGAATCTGTAATCTAGGGAAGAGATGATTTTTTGGGACTAGGAGGCAGGCAGTGGAGATGGATTTAAGCAGATGAATTATAAGTATATTCCATGTGTAGAAACAAAAGGAATTGGGTGTAGGAAAGGGAGGCTTCAGGGCAGACCACTGGCATGAGTATTTTGGGGAATGGGGGTGTCACTTATGGAGAAGGTTAACACTAGAGGAAAGGCCTTTGGGGGAGAGAAACGTTGAAGATCAAACAGTTGGTTTTTAAACATGTTACATTTGAAATATGCAAGTAGATATTTCAAGTAGGCTGTCACTTATAACCAGACTGAAGTTACAAAGAGAAATGCAGGCTGGAAATACGAATGTGGCGTTGCTCTTTTACAGATGTATTCAAAGACATGGGAGCAGATAAAAGTACCTAAGATGTACGTGGAGAGTGAGGATAAACAACGGCGAAAGCTGAGGCCTATTGAGCACCAGATAGAGAAGAAGGAGCTGACAAAGGAAAGTGAGAGGAGTGGCCAGAGAATTAGGGGGAACATCAGCAGAGAATCATGTCACAAATGTCAAGAGAAAAGAGTGTTTCACAGAGGAATTGCTCAACAGTAGAAAGAAAGAAAGATAAGAAGGAAGGAAGGAAGGAAGGAAGGAAAGGAGGGATGGAGGAAGGGAGGGAGGGAGAAAGGAAGGAAGAAAAGAATGGTGATTAACTCCTACTAAAATGTAATCCATTGATACTATTTGAAGTCAAAAAGAGCTCACTCATGGGAATATGCACAGTGAAAAGGACAGAAATCTCCATTACAATGTCTTCTGACTGTCTCCTTTTTTGCCCAATTTGGCAGTACCTGAAGCTGTAAAATATTTAGAAACTGATCATTAAATGGGATTTGAAAGCTCTTTTGTGATGGTCTGTCTGCTTGCCTTTTATCTGATCTCTGCACCCAGTTCTGTGTTGGAACATGCACTAGTCAGAATGTCCATTATTATCACAAATAATGAATTAGATGATTCATGAAGGCTGTGTCTTCAAAGTCAGACTTCTAGAAGAAAAATAAAAATTTCCATCATCTGAATGGCTGACAATGCTCTCCAAGGAATGAGCATCTAATGATAGGATTTCAGGCACTAGGGACCAAAGAGGGGAGGATATTTTAAAGTAGAGGTATAAAATCATCTCACATAGGCAACTGCCTGTACTGTTTTGGGCTTGAATTTAGAATATAATATATATATATATAACTTATTTTTCCCAAAAGTAGATTATGCTTTAAAAATTTTTAAGAATATATAAACTATACCGATGATGATGAAACTGGAGTAGTTTCATGTGGATAAGTTTGATGAATTTGATGTGTCAGTCTTTGAATGCCATTGGTGAAGCTTCCTTCCCATTGTCCAACTTCTCTACTCCCCCTACCCCCAACAGGGAGTGGTCAACTTTCAGACATTTTACTCCAAGCCCAAGGAAGAGGTGTGACCATACAGACTGAAGCACAATGCCAAAGGCGAAGGACTTTTGCAGTACCTAAAGTTGGAAGGTACTGAGCGTGGTTTCCCTTTGGAAATTAGGAACAAAATACATCTTAGAAGTTAAGACTACCAGCATTGTTGTCAGAATAAACCAGAGTTCAAATCTCAGCTCCAATACCTACTAGCTGAACTGACTTGTGTAATACTTAGCCACTTTAAGCCTCATTTTTCTTTACCTGAAAAATGGTGATAATAATATTATCAGTGATTACTTGGATATCTGTAAATTATTGTGAATATTAACTGTGTTCCATACAAAGCAGTAGGCATTAAATAAATGCTATTATTACTACAATTATTATTGCTCATAACAGCTTTGCTATTCCTTAACCTAGGAAGATCAGTGAGGGAACCTAAGCCACTCACCGATGAGACAATCTCCAGCCATTGCTCTTTCTCTCGATTGTGTTTGTTTTCTGAAGCTGTCAAGCTGGTCTAAGCCCAGTGCGCTCTTTCTCTCTCTCTCTCTCTCTCTCTCTCTCTCTGCAGGAGGAATCCAACTACAGGTGCATGTCTTTCTCCATCCATCACCACACCACTGCTATCATTTTTTTTTCCCTGGGTGTTGGCTTTGGGGAAAGAGTCCTGTAGAGTTGGCTTTGGTCCTCGTCTGCATTAGTCAATCTAGTCAAAATAAAAAGGAACTCTGATAATCCAACCTAGATCACTGAAATTCTACATGGAGTTTGGGTCAATAACCCAGCTACTAATGAAGAGTTCACTGGCATCCATATTCCTTGGGTTTCTGAGAGAAGAGGTGGCTTTCAAAGAAAAGAGTTCAAAATGCTCACTAGTTCTTGTTTTCCCTCTCTCTATATAAATACCATCACCCCTTTTCCTAGCAAGATTTGCAAGTGTTATCTTCCATTTATCTACCAGATATATCACCACATTTATTTGACCATCGGCTTGAAGTCAGGTATGGGATGTATATGTTTCAAGTTGGCTAATAATCCCGTATGGGCAGGCATGGTGTAATTGGTTAATGGAAAGTTACATGGAAAAGAAAATTTGATGCATTTAAATTTCTCAGCCTAAAACTTTAACTAATTTTGTATAACATATTTATCCAAACTTTTTAAAGCCTGGAATGCTTTTTCCTTTCTGAGTGATTTCACACACAAGAGATCACCTTGCGACAACCTTGTCAAGCAGTAGGTGTTATTTTCATTCCTTACTTTGCTGATGAAGCTAAGAGTTCAAAAGATGAATAGGAACAGGATAATGGGGCCCCATCACACTTAGAAAAGATTTAAACTCCTTTCTATGGCTTGCAAGACCCTAGGTGCTCTGTCCTACCAGGCTCTCCGTCGTATCCCTACCGCCAGTCCAAAGCTACTCTGCTCTGTCACGGTAGCCCTCATGTGCTCATCCTCACCTATGGGCTTTAGTACTTAGTCCCAGTTACCTACTGCTGAATTACAATCACCTCTAAAGTTGGTGGCCCCAAAAACAAGCATTTTACTACGCTCATAGTCTCTGCAGATCACAGATTTGTACAGGACACAGAAGCAACATGTTTACGCTCCATGACATCTGATCATCAGCTGGAAAGACTCAAAGGCTGCGGGCGACTCTGGTATCACCTGGAAACACCTCTATGCCCATGTCTGGTGACTGATGATGGCTATTGGCTGGGGCCTCACTTGCAGCTCTTGGCTAGAACACCTGCTTTTTTTCTCTCTGTGGCCTGGGCTTCCTCACAGTGTGGAAACTGAGTAATAAAAGCAAGCATCCCAAGAGAACGGGAGAAAACTGCATAGCAATTTTATGACCTAGTCTCAAAAGTACTCAGCGTCACTTCCACCAGATTCCATTGAGGAGGAGTCCGTCACTGGGTTCTGCTCAGGTTTAAGGGAGAGCATCAGGGGCACACTCTAAGTAGCGCACATTGGATGGGACATATTGTCTTGGCCATCTTTGGAAAATACAATCTGCCACACACCTGCTATTCGCTTTGTCTAAATAGTTTTTTTCTTCCATTCTTTGTATAACTGGCTCCATTATGTCATTCCACTTGTTTCATAGGTACAAATATCCCCATCTATGAAAACTGTATCTAAAATAGTATCATTTTCTTCTCTCAGCTTTTTAAAATTCTTAGTTAATATATCACATATCCTGCCTCATATTCCCTTCCCTCCTTCCTTCCTTTCTTCCTTCCTTCCCTCCCTCCTTCCCTCCTTCCTTCCTTTCTTCCTTCCTTCCCATCCTTCCTCCCTCCCTCCCTCTCTCTCTTCTCTCTCTCATCATCAATCAATCCATCTATATCTACTTATTTCTTCATCTATCTGTTGACCACCATATTCTAAGACATGGGACAGTTTCCAAAGGTTGACTGGCATACTGGCTCTCCTTCCTTAACACAGAGACAGAATAGATAGATACTCAATAAATATTTGTTGAATAAATAAATGCATGAATGAATCCACTGAAATGAATTAGGTTATCAGATCGTTTTGTTTGGAAACTCAAGGCACCTAGACCAGCAGTAAGACCCTTGAGACTCGGGAGAGGGGGTGGGGAAAGGTGAAGCTGCAAGGGCTAGTGGAAGGGGGTCTAAAACCACATTCTGCTAACTCCATGGTTTTGTCCTAGGTCAACTTTGACTCTCAAAATTCCCAAATTAAAGTCTTCTGAGGAGTTTATCAGCCTTTCCAACGTATGCAGAATATAAGAAGCATGCCATGATACATCATTCCATTGTTTAAACTTGTTAACAACTCAATCTTCACAGAACTGAGACTTCCTTTAACTATAAATTTTACTGCACCCATTACTCATTCTCAGAAATGCTTTACCCTCCTTTGATTTGTTCCACTGCATGACTATAGATGATGAAACCAGAGTTTGAGAATGTCACCTCCAATTCTGCCTGACATGGTATCAGGAACTGAGATTACTTACGTAATGATCTTCAAACTGCTCTTAATAAATTACTAATGTTTGTGGTCTCGCTTTAGAGCTAAGCAGTTGAAAAGAAGACTTGTGACTCTCTCACAGAGCAAAATTATCTTTTGTATTTAATAACTAGGTTCAGCTTTCCCTCTAAGTCATTGCCACAGATTTAAATCTAAATGATCACTCCTAAATTATCTATTTCCAACTCAGACTTCTCTTTTAAAGGCAAGATTTGTATATCCAATTAGTTACTGGACATTTTCATTTTCATGACTCACCAGAACTTGACATATCTAAAATTTATTTTATCACTGACCCTGAAAATCTTCTCATTCTATATTTTCTCTCTTAGTGAAATGATCCTCCAGGAGAATCAAATTTTCCACGAAGCTGATGAAACCTAAACCTCTGGATCTTGTACTTGCATGAGTTCCTTCTAATATTCTAATCTTGTAGTCTCATTATTTTTATCATCAGGATGCATGTCCATTTTCTTTGTCAATAAAAGGTGAATATCTTTTTTTAAGCATATGATGCAGCTTTATTACCATGACCTAGGTTGGCCTTAAAAGAAAACTGGCCCAGCTGGATAACATTTGTCCCAACAAGAAGCCATGGGTCACTATTTTAAAATAAAAGCCACCATTTTAATCAGTATTTGACAACTTTTAACTTTTTTTGTTATCAATAAGTTCATTGATCAAGTCACCCCATACAGTTACCTCAGTGTCAAGGGTATATATGAAAGTTACATTGTTGTGTGTATTTTACTAATATATTTTAAGGACCTAGGAGAGTCCTTACCTACGTGGAGAGTCAAACCACCTTTTACATTTTTCAGACTATAGCTCCAGCCATGTCATATTATGTAGAATTTTGTGTTAGAACACATATGTGAGTACTTTTTCAGTGATGTATTGGTTTTACCTGATGCTATTCCTTTCCCTTTCGCTTATTTCTGGATAGAAAAGGAATTTCCTTATATCCAATGACTATCCTAGTTACGCTTTACAGTAGTCTCAAAGGTTATCAGCTTCATCCACAGTTTGGCTAAGAGCTTTAACCTGAACTGGACAAACCAAATGGCTGCCTAGTAGAAAATTGTCAGAGAGTCTAATTCTAATTTCTCTACTGCCTGATACTTGGCATGGCTTGGCAAGGAGAAATAATATTTCTAGAGGAATTCATGACGTCTTTTAGAAGAAATTCATGAAGCTCTTCTAAAAGCTATTCTTAGATTATGCCAGACTATTAGAGGACTGAGTAGATAGCCCATAATTCATTTTTATTAAGTTACTTTTGGGTATGATATCCTAATCCTAAATTTAGAGCATTATTTGAAATACCTTCATGAAAACTCTTGCTTGGTTGACTCTCAGAATCCTCGTGAAAATGCTGCTCATTAAGATAGACTGAAAATTGTCTAAATTCCTTCCTTTTCTTCTCAAGGTGGCAAAGTTTGACAGAATAATCAGAAAGTTTGGTTTTACTATTCTCTTTTCAGGGAATGATTGTGGTTGAAACATTAATCTCTCTGATAGATTAAATGGTTGAGGGATCCCATAGATCTATTCCATACTGGTCTACTTTCACCCAGCTTTTATTAATCTCACTTTTGGAGAAAGAATACTCTAATTCATAATTGCTGATTTAATCTCATCCATTCATTCATCCATGTATTCAGGAAATATTTATTGATCCCTCCCTGGATATATATCACTCTTCAAGTCATTGAAGGTAGAACAATGAAAAAAAATCCCTATACTCATGGAGCTTATGTTTTAACAAAGGGTAAGATTGTTCCTGACTTCCTGTATGTGACTCTTCAACAGATATTCATTCAAATCATGGCACCAGGATAATTCTGATCAACATGTTTATCTTATGGGTATAATAAATCATTGGCTCATAGGAAGCTGAGAGCTAAATTTGCCTCCCTTATATGTTGATTACAAGTGCATAGTATACTTTTTTTTTTGTTCTATCTCATTTCATGTCCCTACCTTTATTTTCCCTTTGCCTCATTTCTAACATTACTTAATAATTTATGTCACTGTGCTGTATGCTTTTTTAAGACTCTAAACTATTTTTTAAGAGCAACGTTGAGTATAAAACATAAAAGCATACGAATAAATAAAAATACTCACCTCTTTAGACCCTCCCCTCCCATTTCCCTCTGTCTAATCCATTTTATTGGAATAAATTTTCTAAAAGGCTACTTCCATCACATCATAAGCTTTCTAATACCTTTGGTGGCTCCCCAGATATGTCCTTCATAATCCATCCCTGCTGGGCTACCTCATTTCAGCTGTTTTCCTTCCCACCAGACTAAGTCCCTACTTTACTGAATGATGTGTAGATTCTCACAAGTGTTTTGCTCTCTCTCTCCTCTGAGTCTTTGCGTTTGCTGCTTCCTTTGTTGAAAAAGCCCTTCCCCTCCACACCCTCTCACCTGGCTTGCTCCCTCTTTCCTAGTGTCATCTTTCCTGGGAAGCCTTACCCGCTGCCTCAGGCTTAGTTGTGTGCCCCTCCTTTGGGTTGCCATAGTACCCTCTGCTGACGCCTGCCCTGTACTTATCTCGCTGTATTTACTGTAAGTGTTAATTTGTCTGTTCTTGTCTGTCGCTAGACTGTGACCTTCTTAGGGAGGGAACTCTCTTTCATCTGCATGTCCCGGGGCCTCGTACAGTGGGTGCCCCACGGACAGTGCTCAGTACAGGTTTGTTGGATGACTCAGTGAAGGAGAGTCAGATTTCCAAAGGTTGCCTGGCATACTGGCTCTCCTTCCTTAAGTGATGCTTGTTTCCTTGAAGATTAAAAGCAACTTACGATTTGCTTCTACCTTTTCAGTCAATGACTGGATAAATATTGGTCTCTCATACTCTCACGTCTTGAAAGCTGGTTCAAGAAAACAAGAGAGGACCCCCAAAGAGAAATTTGGTCATTTCCTTATAAGTTTGCTATTTTCTTTTCACATTATGATGACGATGACCAGCACTAAGCTTAGCATAAAAAAGATGCTCAGTAAATACTGGTTAAATAAATAGTGGTTAAACGAATGACTCACAAAACTGAATGAATGAATGTAGAAGTTTTGCCTACATGGGATAGTTGGTCTTACAGTAAGCAGAGCTGATTGTATCTGGTGCTGGGAAACTTCTGCTCTACCCCCTCTGTTCTACACCACTGTTAATGATTGACACTTTGGCGTTAAGGATTAAGAATAAAGGCTGCAGTGATGGTACAACACTGAGTAGCCTTAGTCAATAAAATTAACGTATTTTGTGAGTACAGAGCAGGATCCATTCACTGGAGTGCCATGGGTGATGGGAGGGCAGGGTTCAGAAGTGGGAAAAAGAAGTCTGAAATGGGACAAACACAAGCGCAGTGAAGGCCGACCATGGAACCAAACTTCACCACTTTTTTCTAAAACAGGCTCTGCTAACCCCACACATCACTCTTTTCTTCTCACCCTGTCTGCGTCCTTTCTTCCATAAATATTTACTAAGGACTTGCCATGTGCCAACTGCCTTGGAGATGCAAGGGGTAGAATAGAGAGCAAAATAAACACAACTATTTCTTCAGAGAGCTCACAGCCTGGCATAAAAGACTAACAATCCAATAAGCAATATCACAAATTGCAATGAATGCTCTTAAAGAGGGATCTTCGGAAGTGTGGGAACACATCAGGAATACCCACATTGGTTTCCAAAACTTCCAATATCCACATTGGTTCCATGGGTGGCTGTTCAAGGTTTTGTATCCACGTAGTAGTGATCCTTGAAAAAGCTCTTGTGTTTTTGTAGAAGGCTGGAGCTGTGTAAACAACTCTTGTAATGACCAAAATGTGCTGGCTCCTCCCACACTTTCCTCAAGTTTTGTCTAGACTCAGCCACTGTTGATTGACTGTGCGTTTGTCAATACCTCTCATGTCATTGAGTGCCTGGCTGAAACACATCAAAATATTTGATCTCAGGAAATCCCGCAAATACCACATTTCTCTTTTTAGCAGTGAGAATAAGGGCGGATTTATGTGCACACGTGGAATCTGTTTTTGAATTATCTATTCTATTAACTTACCTGAAAACATCATGACCAAAATGTAAATCATGCTCTCAGCATTTCCCAAATCAACCAAGAATATTAAAATTGAATGGTCACTTTTGAAAACCTCAACATACTAGAAATAATTCTTAGACACTCAAAACTTGATAAAATGGCTATTGGTTTAAAGATTTTCATCAATCAGCTGTGGGTGTGTAAAAACAGTTTATCAGGATTCTAAAATTTGTTTCATTTCTTTGTTGAAAACATTGTCTGGGACAAAGTGGTATGCTAGTTGATCAGAGCAAGCATCCGCTTTTTGCTTCGCTTACCAAATTACTATCTTATCGACAGCTATTATACATCTTCTTGTAAACTATGAGATTAAGTACAGTATCAACTAAATGGGGCACATCAGCATTTGATCTTGTTAGCATTATGTCTATGTAATAGCCAAAAAAACTGACTGCTTTGTAATTAAGTCAATTACTGATATTGAAAAATGAATAATGAACTAACTAAACAAACAAAGATAAAATTATTTACATAGCACTGCTCAACAAAAAATCTAGCTGTATGACTAAAATTTGACTTTTCAAAAGTTGGGATGCTGGAGTGCAAATATAATCCAAGTGCCTGGATTTGGGCACAAGCTACCATGGAAAGGAGAATTCATTCATTCCTTACCTACTGCTTGTCAACGATTTTATATGAAAATTTAATAATGAATAAATATTTATAAAACTAAAATTCCACAATGTGAATGGTACAGAGAAGTTATAGGACAGTCTGCTTACTGTCTAGCTGGTCAGAGAAGACACATAAAATCACATGAAAATCCAACTAACAAAATCAGGTGAAAAATGATAAATTGCAATTGAGTAGACAGTCCATTAGTATTGGCTGAGTTCAGAAGAAAAGAAAAGAGAGGAGATTTTGGCGTGGCTACTTAATTTGAAGAATAAATAGATGAGGGCAGAGAATTTGAACAGGAAAGCAGTGTTGAAAAATGCTAATATGTTTTAAAAACTGAGGGCAATTTGTTAATCTGGAGCAGAGATTTTGTTTTTTGTTTTTGAGAGTAATGAAAAAATGCTGGAAGGAACTGTAGGTTGATTTCAGGCTACAGAGATTAATTTTTCTTCCCAAATATTCAAAGACAGTGATCTGCTTAGAGGCCAGCCACTGGGGAAAATATCGATTTAGCAATCTCAAATCCTTTTTGGAAATATGTAGGTTATAAACAACTTGTATATACTTATTTATACTGTACATGAAAACATATCTGATAGTCCTGATCCTGCAAAAAAAAATTTCTATTTTATAAAAAATTACTGCGGTTGACATTTATCAAAAGAGCGCTACCTCTGTATTATATGCTTAACACACTTGATTTCGAGTAATCTTCACATCAAAGACGCATTATCTTACTTAACTTTCAAAATAAGCCTGTGATAGAGGAATTATCATCGCCCTCATTTAAATGATGAAGACACTGAGCACCAGAGAGATTCTGCAACTGCTTAAAGTCATAGGTCATGAGCTTGGGGCGGGTCAAGCTTGATTCCAAAGCCCACCCTGCAACCACAATGGTAATGTCAGTAAACATAACTCTAGTTAACCGGCTACGACATACATTGCCTGAAATCCAGCCAATGCCAGGCACTATGCCCATACTTCAAAATGATCTCTCTGAATCGATTATTCCAAGGTGACATATTTTCATTGTACAAAATCAGGTAATCAAATTTCAGAGAACAAAATAAGTAATGATATACAAAGACACCAAATGAGAAATGGAATTGTTGGTTTTCCAATGTCAATGGATGGAGTTGGTAGTCTACAATTTGAGAGGTCTCAAAAACTCTTCCAGGAAATGTGAAACGATTCCCTTGGTCTTTCCCAAACTCCTTCCAGGCCTCAGCTCCTATTGGTTCTAGTTTAGTGGTTAGGAGCATAAACCTGGGAGCCAGATCGATGTGGTTTCCCCCTAGCTATGCTCCTCTCACTAGGTGACCACAGCAGAACTGTTTTTACTTCTCTGCATCTCCCAGTCTCAGTTTCTTCTTCTGTAGAATGGGGATAATAAAAATCTCCTTCAGAGCACTGGTGTGAGAGTGAAATGTAAAGATGTATAGAAACTACTTTGTGCAGTGCCTGGGACAGAATTAATGTTCAATAAATAGTAGTGATTATTAGCCATTTTAAGCAAACCAACATTGTTCCTAAGAAGAAAGAACTGTTCAAAGCAAACAATGAAATCAGAGTGGATTTCCTGTTCTCTGCCTTTTAAGCTTTTCATCAAAGGCAACACAATGTGACAGAGCCTCTGAGAACAAGCCCAAGACTGAAGCCTCCTTCTCTGATTAATGCAGTGCTTTGAGCATTGAGCAGATAATCTGAAGAAGGTTCAATTCATGCATGGCTTAACTTGAACCAAAGTGTCAAGGATCTTCACAGGCTCTTTGCAGCTGAAGAATTCCAGGGAATTGGTTAACCTTAGAATTTAACCTAAAACAAATTTAAAGTCAAAGTGTCATCAAGGAATAGGTTATCTTTTGTCATCATGGCGACATCAGTAGCATATAGATTTATCTGATACTTTGACTTATTTATTTATGGATTATACCTTCATCCATTTACCAAGTTCTCTTTCCACCTCTGGGAAAGCATCAGCCTGGTAACAGAATAAGTTGCTTACCTTTCCCTCTCATCTGTATACATTTTCATGTATATAAATGAACATGGGAGATCAGGGATAAAGGCAGTGAGGGGAGTGGTTGTGCTCTATACAGACAAGTGATATATTCCTGTATCACTTTACAGATCAAGTGCAAGCATATACACTATCTCACTTTATTCTCACACAGCAGAAAAGGAGAATGAGGTACAGAGGGTTACATACTTGTTCAAAGGCACATGCCATATGAAATGGCAAAGCCCCCATTAACATTCTGACCTTGAACTCAGGGTCAGCTAATTTTGCACCATACCACAGTGCCTGAGCAGTGACAGTCACTAACTTTTATGTAGTGCTTTACGGTTTATAAGTCCTTCTACATACATAATTCTACTTGATTCTCATAGTATCTTGGAAGCAGAAAAGTTCTTGTCCTCATTTAGAGGATCAGGAAACATCATATCTCAGGCAAACTAGGATTTGAACTTTATGGCTTCAAACTATCATTCATTCATTGATTCGTTCAACACACGTTCACTGAGCATCTCTTCTATCCTAGGAACTTCTCAGGACCATGAAGGTAGAGTGGAGAATATGACAAACTGCCTTTGTGGGGCTCAGATTCTAGTGGAGGCGACGAACCATAAACTAATAAACCAATATAAATGAAAGGTAATTTCAGTCAGATAAAGAGAAATCGTTTCAAGAAGAATAAAGAAGAGAGTGGTAGAGAGAGGGAGGGGGCTATTTTAGATGGAGTGGAGAGGCAGGACCTTTCAAAGTGAGACATTAGACTAGAAGTCTGAATGAAGTGAGCAGCAAGCCACAAGAGCAAGGTCAGTTTTTTCAGGAAAGGGAATGTCAAGGTCAAAGGCACTCCAGCTTAATGTGCTAGAGGAACCACAAGATGACCAGGCAAGAGATGGCTTAGGCTAAATACAGGAGACGGGTATGAAGTAACAGGAAGAGGTAGGGCTTTGTCGTAGCACATCATGACTTTCTCAAAGAGCTCACTGGGTTGGAAAAAAAACAACTCTAGCATAACGCTCATAAACCCTTGCAACTTCCTTTCACTACCAATGCATTTCTCTTCCTGTCCTTGGTACAATCTTCCAAGCCATTTCCATTCTTTTCTTTTTTCCTATTTTTATTTTATTTTTTAAACTTTTTATTTTATATTGGAGCATACATAGTTGATTAACAATGTTGTGTTAGTTTCAGGTTTACAACAAAGTGATTCAGTTATACGTATACATGTATCTGTTCTTTTTTGAATTCTTTTCCCAATTATGTTGTTACAGAATATTGAGCAGAGTTCCCCGTGTTATACAGTAGGTCCTTGTTGGTTATCCATTTTAAATATAGCAGTGTGTAGAAGCAACCTAAATGTCCATCAGCAGAAGAATGGATAAAGAAGATGTGGTACGTATATACAATGGGATGTTATCCAGCCGTTAAAAAGAATGAAATAACGCCATTTGCAGCAACATGGATGGACCTAGAGACTCTCACACTGAGTGAAGTAAGTCAGAGAGAAAGAGAAATATCGAATGATATTGCTTATATGTGGAATCTAAAAAAATAATGATACAAGTGAACTTATTTACAAAACAGAAACAGACTCACAGACTTAGAGAACAAACTTACGGTTACCAGGGTGGAAGGGTGGGGGGAGGAATAGTTAGGGTGTTTGGGATTGACATGTAAGCCGTTTCCATTCTTACTAGCTCCTTTCACATCCCATGAGGGCCAGCTGAGCAATTGTCTCAATATCATGCTTTAATGAGACGTGTAGCCATCTCATAAGCAAGAGGCCATGTGTATTCTATTTTGACTTTGTGTCCACTGGTCATGAGCAAACAGTTTTCAAGAGCAGAATATGGGGACCTGAATTTTGGCAACCTGAAGTCCTTCTAAGGAAAGTGAATAATTTGAAACAAAGTAGAATCTACAAAAATAAAGTCATTTATCTATGCTTGAGGAAAAGTACTACAGTTACATCATAAATTTATATAGATTCATCGGAAATCCAAGTTTTCATGAGAAATTGCTAGTGACGTAAACCTGATTATTGTGCCAATGGGTAGAAACCAGACAGGTTCCTGAGAGTCAGAATTATAAAACAGGACCATCAGTTTATTTAATAAAATTTTAATTAACCTACTACGTATTGCGTTCTCTTCAGCATGTGTATGGCAAATGTTGCAGTAACACAAACCCTCTCTATCGACTAGACTAGCTCTGATTGTAATATATCTACTAATAAAGAGTGAATTGGGCAATGCCAAATCAGCCTCTCGGTGTCTTTGCAATTTCATCAGCAAGTTTCCAATCTCACTTCTTAAGAAGCCAACTATCATTCCAGCTGCATAGCTAAGGAGCACCTCAATAGACAATGCTCTGTGATAGGAGGTGAAGTAGTTTAAGAAAGAAACAGGCAGCTGCTGGAATGGAGGAGAAAAATATTTCTCCAAATCAATTAACTTGTGATAAATGACATGAAGATCTGTCATTTAATGGCTTCTTATTCCACATTATTTTTAAAGTTTGCTCTAAATACAGGAAGTATGGGTCCATTTAAAGCTTCAGGATGACCTTAGAGCCCTTTATATTTACAAAAGATTTCTTCAGAGGGATCTCAAATCCCTAAATCCGCAGATACCTCTATAGCTTATAATTTACCCCGTAAAGAGCAGTAGGCAATAAGTGATGATTTTTAAGTGACGCCTTCAGCGTTTGGAGGGTGTTTCTGACCAATAAGCCTACTGATGCCTTCCTCGGCCAGGGCTTCTGCCCCTTTCCTTCAGCCTTTCTGACTGACTGACTCATGCCAGAACTGTGCTTTCCCGACTCTCTAACCACAGAGGACAACGCTTACTCAGGACCATAGGATTTCAGTTCCCCTGGGGGTCTCTCTTCATCATCCCCATGCAAGGATATTAATATCTGTGATTGCATTTGGAATGCAAGAGGGACACCCTGGGTTAGTTCCCTTCCTCCCCTCCTCCTCACTCCTATTACATCCTATCTTCAAAAATATCTACTAGCTATGCGATTTAGGTACACCATCCTGGCAGTGGCTAAATATGCGTTTTAAAATAGCAGAATCTTTTTTACTTAGGAAACGTGTGGATTCAAATTTGTGTTTAAACAGAAACACATTCATCCTAAGGACCTCTGGGGCCAGTTGCAAATAACTAAATTTATAAAAGTCAGAGAGCGACTAGGTTTGGGTTTTCACAGTTCCTTCACATGCAAAACCTCATTTGATTTCAAAGGATCCATGCCAGGCATTGGGAAGAGGCATTCTCTTCCATTTCAAAAGTGAGATAACTAAATCTCAGAGATGCTCCCCTCCCCCCACCCCTCCGCCGAAAAGGCAAGTTCTTACCTCTTGCTTTAAAGCCTGCTTCCCTCCTGCTATATTAATTTCAATTAAGGTATCTGGGGCCCATTTATAAAGAAAACAAGTAATAGGATAGGAAAAAGAATTGCCTGATTATAAAAAAATAATAATGTCTAAGGTTTATTACGCATTTAGTACATACTGTGCAGCTTCTACATGCTTTACTCTGTACTTCATTTTTGATGTGTCATCACCAAGGTCCTTAAATAACATGAGAGGTTGTGACAATCACCTAACAAATATATCAAATATAAGACATATTATGTCATTTTATTGCTGAATTTGAATATATTTAAAGGCTTCAAAATAAAATGTAAAAGAACATTGGATAACCTCTAGATTTCTCCCTAAATATAAATGGAAGTTGTTTCAATAACTCTACTTGTTACCTCTCTTGAGTGATCAATCAGTAACTATTAAGATTTAGTCTTTATTATTATTAGAACTATATTACACTTTTTCTCACGTAAGTTTTGTGGATACAAACTATACAATTTGATTCAGATGTTTGTTATTTTAATCCCATTTATTGATGACAAACAAAAAATTCATTTTAAGCCAGACAACCACCTCAAGGTTGGCTTTTTAGTATTTCTTGGGTTGAATTTCTTCTCAGTTTTAGCCCTCAAAATTAAATGGGATCTGAGCTAGAAATAATGTAAAAGTGAAGAAGGATGGAGAGTAATAACTATTCATGCTATAAAAGAGAAGTACGGGGAGGAGAATGATATGGTGGGTAAATACTGGTAGACGGAAAACCAAAGTAAGCCTTACCCTTCTTCCTGGGCACAGAGCTGGACTGTATTTCCCAGCCTTCTTTGAATTCAGATGTGGCCATATGATTGAGGTCATCCCAATGGAATGTGAGCAGAAGTGATATGGACTACCATACTCCTTCTGATTCCTGAAGACTATAATGGAGAAGTCTATGATGGAAGCCATGTGTTAAAAATGGCAGTGTCCGTCTTAGTCAATTTCCCTCAAAGACTGTGCAGGGAGCAGAGATGCTGTTGACTTAAAGCTGCTGCCCGGGCTTGTAAGAAAAAAGTAAACTCCTATTTGTTACCTTACTGATTCTTGGGGGTTTAATAGTCTCAGGAGCTTAGTCTACTCTAACAAAAATAGTTGATGTTGTTAGTCTAGAGAAAATCAACATAAAAGGCATAGGATAAAAATATGATATTAGAAAGTTGAATATGAACACACAGTTCATAATAAAGCACAGAAAAATATTAGATGCCTTTAAATCCTTTAGCCATGTTTGAAGAAAAAGAAAACTAGTGATGATGAATTTGAATTAAAATGTACAGTGCAATGATAACATGTATTCTAGATCTACTCTTCTGACTAATGTAGACATAAGTCAAATGGTTATACTCATATCTGGAAACTTTCAATGCTTGCAAAAAAATTGATATTAAACATTTGGAAGGGAAATATAGGACAAACACATTTTGCTAACTCTAGGAATTTGTCAGTCCTCAAGTTGCCGAACATCTTCAATTCTAGTCTCTTGAGAAGGACTCTACTTTGCATTATTTCCTGCCTCTAGAGTAATAGACTGCCTTCTTTTCTAAGGTAGAGAATTCTTCTAAATTCTATCTGTGGCCTTTATACTCCTTTTTTCTTTTCAATAATTACTTTTTAAAGAGTCTCGTTTAGGACTTCATATTGTAGACAGGTATTCTTTACATATTCAAGAATCATTTTTCATACTTTTAGCGATAGTCCTCTCACATTTTTTTTTTTTTTTTTTTGCGGTACACGGGCCTCTCACTGTTGTGGCTTCTCCCGTTGCAGAGCACAGGCTCTGGATGCGCAGGCTCAGCGGCCATGGCTCACGGGCCCAGCCACTCCGCGGCATGTGGGATCTTCCCGGACCTGGGCACAGACCTGTGTCCCCGGCATTGGCAGGTGGACTCTCAACCACTGTGCCACCAGGGAAGCCCTCCTCTCACCTTTAAATTTAATTTTATATGTTTTTATATTATATTGTTACTTATTCTTTAGTTTTACAAACATGGATTCACTACTTAATCCCTGTAAATGACTTATGCTGGATTGGCACCTAGAAAATTCAGTTCTAGTCGTGTTTACATACATAAGACCCATCCTTAAGAAAATGATCACTCTAATATTAGCCAGATTTCTGTGGCATAGTTCACATTATTTTACTCAATCTGGTATTTTATGTATGTTTAAAAGCTGATGAAGGTAAGGAAGAAATACGGTTTCTTCATGATGGATCAAAACAAGTAAAGTGTTAAAAAGCCAAAAATGTTGCCTTTCTTCTGGGAATTATTATAATAGAGAAAACATGTTTGGACATTTCTAAACATAGACTTAAAAACACCCCCTAATTCACTGGAGGGAGGAGAAATCCCAGCATAGTGATGCTGGTACCAAAATACAAGAATCAAGTAGTTGGCAACTGAAGTCATGGAAGCAGTTGATAGGAAATATACACAATCGACGTGAAGTTCTGCCACTCAGACGAAGCAAATCCTCCGCCTTCAATAACTGAACAGATTCCCACTGGATGTGTCCTCCCTTGTTGAAAAATAATGAAAGCTAATCATTTCTGCCCTCTGTGGACACACACAAGACAAGACATTAGGAAAACACACATGAGTGGAGAAAAAGAATGAAATTCCATGAAACTCTCACACATATCGGCATAAACTTTAGATGCTGCTACCTGATCCCCCAATCTTTTCAAGGGGCCAAGTAAGATGTGGAGAAGAGTGGAAGTGTTGACTTTTCCAACCAGGATATCAGTGAAGTTGCTGAGTTAAAATCAGATTGTAAAAGCCAGTGTGAAGACAGGAAGTCACAGTGAAGAATTTTAAAATAAAGTCACCAGTACAACCTAAAGTATCTGAGCAATACTGAATATAGTAGTAATGGTGACTAATATCAAAGTCTCAACACGATCGCCCCTTACTTCTACCTGTTTCAGTAACTAATACTGATTAAGCACAGTCAAATCCAAAAATGGAGGAATTGTATTCACATACCCATTTTAGCTCTAGTTTTTTTGAAACTCTTGAAACACAGATAACAGAGCTTAAAGGGATCTTAGACAGCAGATCTAACCTGTTCACCATTGAGGATAAATAATATGAAGCCCAAACAAGGAAACTGACTTGCCCAAGGTCACCACAACAAGTTCTGGAACACTGACTGACTGAAAATTCACTCCAGCTTAGTACTCTTTGTTCCATGTCTCTTTCGCATCTTTTGAGCCCATCTCTAATAGCATATCAAGGAATTTAAGAATAGTTACATTTTTCTTTTTGCTTACAATATTGTCACTTTTAATAAGAATAAAAATAAAAGAATAATGGCTACTATGGTTTTGAGCACCTACCATTTGATCTGATAGTCATACAACGACTCTAACTTGTTATGTCATATTATGATAACCCAATTTTGCAGATGGGAAAACTATGGCCTAGAAGATTAAATAACTTTCAGGATATCACAAAGCAGAGCTAGCATTCATATACCAGTTTTTCTTAATCTGAAGTTCATATTCTTTCTGCTTTACATCATTACCTCTATTAATGTCTTAGTATTTTTTGAGGCTTGTCAAGAACTCCCAAGTTCTTGGATAACTGAAACTGAAAACTTGGCTAATAACTGAGCTGAAAACTGAAAACTTGGCTAATCATTCCAGAATCTACTATTTGGCCATTCAAACACTGTCCGAAGCTGATTCTTCTGGTAAAGATGATTATATATCTTGCTTGTAAAACAGCCATCTCAACAAGAACGATTACCAGCTTCCTATACAAGGAAGTGATTAATTGAATTTTATTTTTAAAAATGATGATAAAACAGTAGTCACTGAAAGAAAGGCTGGTGAAAATTTTATGATCTGGTGAAACTCTCCGCAGTCTGGTGATTGTACTATCCTAGCTAACATAGATTATGTCAGCTTTGCAGATGTGTTACAAAAATAACCCTATGTCCATATGAGATCAAAACACCAAGATCGAATCTAACCCAGATGCTTGGCACCGTGTAGACACAACCTATGTCATATCTTCCATTTTCTGTTGGAGGCAGTAGAGGAAGGGTGTGACTACACACAGTTGTTAAAGGAATGACATTTCCAGGCAAGCTTGCATTAGTGCTCTAGGTGTTTTTTTTTTTTTTTTTTTCCTCCTTCTCTTCCTCCTCTGTTTAAGTTCCTAAAATGCATCAGACCTCATGAGTTTCAGGCAGACATACTCTGTTAGGAGTTGAAGGAAGATTTGCACATTTCTTCTCTGACATGTGGACAAGCAGACGCTCAGTTGCATAGCTTCGACTGCTCACTGGCTTTCTTTGTCTTCATTCACACATAAGCCCTTGTCAATTTCCCACTGAAAATGCCACTGCAGATCCTGAAAAGTTTTTGGAAAGAGTCTCATGGCTTTCAATCTCCTCGACAGAAAGAGAAAACTTAGTCCTATTAAAAAAAGAAGATTGAATGCAGGATTGATCACCAGTATAAGCATCATGAAAGCACTTACAGATAATGGGCGAAGTGTAACTGAATCCGAAGCATACCGATCTGGCAGTCATCTCATTCACAAACGTTGGAGTGGTTGTAGGTGATGCCAAGTTAAACAGGATGATGGACTCAGCACAATACATGTTTGCAACACTAATGGGTCGTCAGCTTAAGGCCACCCACTTCCAGGTGGCGGGAAGCAGGGGCAGCTGCCCCATCACTGGAGAGTCACAGGGTCTTCCTGCCCACATGGCCAGATATCTGAGGCCATGAAAAAGACAAAGAGGGTTTGCTTGTCCTTGGTGTTTCATGATCCATGAGGAAAGGAACATTTACCCTTGCACTGGAGAGCTGAGATATGTGGCCTCTAATTCCTTTGTGATTCTTGGGGTAACTCAAGGGACAGATGGGTAGTAGAGGTGTCTTGCACTTCTATACAGCGGAGTAACTAAGAGCTGTGGTCTTAAAGGGTAGAATGTTGGAAGGCAGCCAGATATTTCAAAGCCATTTGACATGTATGGTGCCTTGGTCCAGAACCCAGATATTTCCTTTTGCCTCTTTCCAAGTTCCTTTCTACCTCCTATTTTGTATGGCGTGCTGCTTTATGCCGAGACCAGATAACACCCAGTGAAATGTGAAGATTTTCTGACTCATGATATCTTCAGGCTGACGGTCTCCACGCTGTAGAATATTAGGGCAGACCCAGTGGCACAGGTATTAAGTAACGACCCCATGGAGAGAGCATTATTTGAATGTCCTCCCGTATTTAAGTTGAAAAAGATCACATTTGTTGAAGGTGACTTTTAAAAATGTGATTTCAACTTTGAGTTAAAATGATGATGATTATAATTTAAAAAGAACAATAAAATAATAATAGTTAATTAGTCAATTCTAATTGAATAACTAATATAGTAGTGAATCCAGTGTGCCAGGCTACTTTCTAAGCACTTCACGTACGTAAACTCATTTAATTTTTCACAGAAACCCACACCATTTTATGTTACTTTATTATTTCATTTTTAAATTAATTTGTATTGGAGTAGAGTTGATTTACAATGTTGTGTTAGTTTCTGCTGTACATCAAAGTGAATCAGTTATACATATACATATATCCACTCTTTTTTTAGGTTCTATTCCCATATAGGTCATTACAGAGTACAGAGTGGAGTTCCCTGTGCTCTACAGGAGGTTCTTGTTAGTTGCAGCACTATTTCCTCTAGCCGGGACATGGAGGCAACCTAAATGTCATCAGTGGAGGAAGGATAAAGAAGATGTGGTACGTCTATACAGTGGGATATTACTCAGCCATGAAAAAGGAAGACATAATGCCATTACAGTGAAATGGAGGGACCTAGAGATTGTCATACTGAGTGAAGTCAGTCAGACAGAGAAAGACAAATATACGATATCGCTTATATGTGGAATCTAAAAAACTGGTACAAATGAACCATACCATTTTACAGCTGAGGAAACTGAGACACAGAGAGGTTAGGTTACCTGTCCAAGGTCACTCACTTGGGAAGCAGCAAAGGCATACCTCAAGCTCAGGCAATCTGGCTTCAGAATGTGTAGTAGTTTCTATTTACAACCTACTACTCAGCACTGGGCTAGAAACATAAACAGAAGAACTAGGATGTATGTGTATGAAGCAATAGGACCAATTTCTTTGTTTAACCAAATGACCAGGAATTTTGTTCACAGTTAGAACCATCTCCTTCAAATGATTCACCTTTGGAAGAAATACACTTAGAATAATGAAGTGTCGTTCTTTAAAACATGTATCCCTACAGCCCTGGCATTGCCATCACAGCTGGTTTATAAATAACACACAAAATGTCAGTGTCCACGCTTTAGAGTCTTACTTTATTCCTCACTAGAAACTGTGACGCCTTCTTAATCACTGGACGATTCATAATCCCAGGCCCCAAATGACTCCTGGCCATTTCCCAAACCCAAATCCACCTTCAAAAGTCAAAGACTTGTCATCTTAGGGAATATTCCAAAGAACCTGCTTGGTCATGGATTCTTAGGGCAGGCCCCCGGGTTATTTTGAGTGGTGGCAATTTCCTTGCAATACAAGCATTTCGTAGCACAGCGGCTGCTTGGAAGGGGAGGGCTCTCACTTGGATGACTAAGTTCAGGTTTCTTTATGAGACAAATCATTTCTATAGTTTTATAGTCAAAAATTATCTATACATATCCCCCAGGGATTTTATACTCTCACAGGGGAGAAAATCTTAGACATAAAAAAGGAATCAGGCAACAACATATGGCAGATGAAAATCAAAGGGCAACAAATATGGCAGAAACAAAAAGTGCTATGGGATTTCATGATGGTGAAGAAGAACACGGAAAGCAGCGCATAAGTCAGGAAGGCTTCCCGGAAGAGGTGGCGCTTGACCTGAGCCTTAAGTCAAGAGGAGAATTTGGACATCATTTAGATCATGTGCTAAGAACTATTAACATGGTGGATGGCTGATCAATACTTGATGACTAACTCAATTCCTGACCCTCCCATGTTTGCTGAAACATTAAGAGACAGGAATGTTTAACTTTCATCCCTAACCAGTCTGAAAACTGTGGTAAGTTTCTCTTCACTGAAATAGAAACAGCAGAATACAAAGCCAAATAATCTTAAGAAAAAGGAAAATGAAGTTCTTAGAAAGGGATTAAGGAAACTTCTGTGTACTGGCTATTTAGAATGTGAGCCATACAAAGGAGAGATAGGACTTACAAGCATTCTTTACAACCTGCGTTGTGCCTGAAAATATTTGGTAGAGTTGTTATCCTAAGAGGTGCTGGGGGATGCCAAAGACAACACTTTCAATGCCGGACACTAGAAACAGTTACAAATACTCAAGGATGAAAGTGACTGCTGCCTTCCAGGGACCTACCTTATTCAGATCCTACAAGATACAAGTTAATTCGTAGCAATAGTGGCATAATTTTTGTTAACTATTAATTTCCAAGTTAACACCAACATCAAAATTCGGAGAAATCTTTTGCAATAATCTGTTCATGCCCCAGTAGATTGAATACCGATGACCAAATTCCTCACTCTAACGTGTAAACATCTTTGAGGTGAGGTTGGTCAGTCTGCAGAATTAACTGACCAAGTATTGAGGATCTCTAAGTTTCTCTTTATTTCTTCAGGTATGCCTTTCTGTATATAATCAATTTGGTTATGAAATATAATGGGACTACTAGATCCTATTTTTTCCTTCTCTTTCTCTCCTTCTCAGTTTCTTCCTTTTTTTCTCTCTTTTCCTCCCTCCCTCCTTTCCTTCCTTCCTTCCTCCCTTCCTTCCTTCCTTCCTGAGACACCTCCAAGACATAAATGATAAAAGACCACTAATTAGAATATGGTATATAGCTAATCCACTGACACGCAAACTAGTTTCATGCTAATACAGTTTTACTGGTTGGACCAAGTTGAAAGCAGTCTCAAGGTTTGTAAATAACCATTCAATATGATGAGTTGCCATGAGGTGACCACAAAAAAGGGTGGATGAAAGAACTGTTTAAAGAAACACGCTGTCAGTATGGTATCTTTTGTACTGCTGGCACACAAGAGCACATGCACCAGCTCAAAATAAAACAGTACAGTGTAAGAAACTCCCAAATAAGAAGAATTTTAAGGAATTAGACTATGGCTATAATTGTACATAAAAAACTATTCATTGAGTTCTTATTCTGTATAGGGTGAATGATGAGGGGATATGAAGACGGCAGAACTGTCCTTCAAGTTCCTTGTAATACAGTTGGATGAATGATGTGTGAAGTCAGCCTTAAAGTGAGACTAGTTAATATACAGCAGTTAAAATGTGCACTAGACTGGACATACGACTAGGATATGTTTGGGGACACTTGTAGTGGGAGACACAACACAACCATAGATGAAAAAGATTTTTGTTAGCTTTTTGCCAGGAACATATTCTTTCACCCTTCTAATCCCAGTGGAGGCACCAACAGCTTCCTTCCAACTGTCACAGAAGGTAATCCAATATTTGTGTGTTTGTGTGTATGTGTGTGTGTGTGTGTGTGTGTGAATGTGTATTCTGAGGGGTCACAAAGTGGACCACATCTTTTACAGCCACTGTTATATGTAAAGGTATAGATGATGTCAGTCAAAGGCGGTCCTCCCAGAATTGAGAAAACTAGGCAAGGGTCTCTCATTAAATACCATCTTGAGTAAGCATAATAAAGACGTAAGGAGGAAGAAGCAATTTGTGTCAAGTGTTTATTGAGCTCCAGTTTTGCTTTTGGAAAACAGACCAACACTGTTAACAAAAGTTCACCTCGTTAGTCTTATGGGGTGAAAAAAGTTTCCTGCAGTTTTGGGGATAAATGCTTGGATGTAGTAGGTGTGTTCTTTTATCTCATCCTTTTCTGCCTTCCCTCAGCTCAGGCATTTAAAAAACTACCAAAAGTTGATTGTTACCCCTCTCTAGTTCTTCCCGGGCAGCTTTCCTCTCCTCTGGCATAGAAATCAAGATTGTGGAATTAACAGCTCCATCTGCTTCACACGAATGTCTTCAGTGTGGTTATCTCATGCTTTCCCCTAGTGTGGCTCATCTATGATCATTTCAAACCACTGTCACTTTCTGGTCAACCCCTGCTGTACTGTGAAGCTTGGGCTAAGAAACAGTGCAGTATCCAAGGGCATTCGTCACATGGGAAACGTGGATCCTGAATTAGACTTGAGATGTGTGTACTCCTCGGGTAGCTAATGCAGCTTCCCTTTCTTACAGATAGACCCCCATGCCAATAGTGGGAACCTGGGTGCCTAGGAGCTGGGTTATTTCAACATATTAACCTAGGATGGGGAACGTCACTAAGACCAGGACTGAGAGTGTCAGAGAGGCCAAAATGCTGAGAGACTCAGGTGGAACACCTACCATTTCCTCACCTTGTACTTCTGTAGCAACTGCTTAAGGAAACTGTGAGTAGCTAGCACAATGGAAACCCTCCAGGTTTAAAAATTGAGAAAGAGATGGAGAATGTTAGAGTGGGCATTTTGGAAATTCTAATATTGCCACTGAAACGAAGAAATGTCTGGGAGAATGCAGATCCCTCTGTGGTGCACAAGTAGATATCTGAGGTTGGCAATAAAAAAATCAGGGTGATGGATGACGTGAAGAGGTAAGTCTAGCCCAGTGACTTCTGGCTACAGATGTTACCAGTATACAGGTTAAATTATAATCACACAGGGCCTGCATATTATTCATAATTCACTAAACATTTTGTATATGTCTACAGATACAATAGATAGTTAATAGATGGTAAATGAAGATCATACATTACGTATAAATTGGGTTGATGGTAACCTTGTGCATAGCCTCGTTATGTAGTTTACTTTCTTCTCAGTTGTTCTTTTGGTCATATTAAACGGTAAATTAAAAACATCCTTTTAGAGTACATCCACCCAACATTTGCTGTCTCTCTCCTCAAGAGAACCCTGAGTGAGCTGATTAGACAAGCACTCCCTTGACACTTTTTTTTTTTTTTTTTTTTGCGGTACGCGGGCCTCTCACTGTTGTGGCCTCTCCCGTTGCAGAACACAGGCTCTGGACGCGCAGGCTCAGCGGCCATGGCTCACGGGCCCAGCCGCTCTGCGGCATGTGGGATCTTCCCGGACCGGGGCACGAACCCGTGTCCCCTGCATCGGCAGGTGGACTCGCAACCACTGCGCCACCAGGGAAGCCCCCTTGACACTTTTATTGTGGATATTCAATAAGATCAATAAGCCAGAAACACACATGCTATCAGAGTTCAGAGTTCAGAGGAGATGCACATGCTACAGATGTTGACAGGTAAGAAATTAACTTTTCACCAGGGGATCAAGAAATTTTCCGGAAGGTAGTGATGACATTTCACCTGAGCCATGCAGGAGAGGTAACATTTGGATATGCAAAGATGGAAAAAAATATTCTGTGTGGTGGTCCTGCAGGATCAAAAGCGCTGAGTTGGAGTTGTGAGTAAACAAGGTCAGGGCATTGATTACTGAATGACAGAAATAATGGGGAATGAAGTGGAAAAAGTTAAGCCAAGAAGAATGTGAAAGCATCTAGATTTTAATATGTAGGTAGTGAGAACTCAGTGAAGATTTCTAAGCAGACGAGGAACAAGGTAAGTGTCATGATTTAGGAGAATTTATATGGAAGCAGAGTACTGCTGCTTCTTAGAGGAAATAAGACGTAACTTCTCCTGGTAGCTGGAAATCAAAGTTCGATTTTCATACTTGCATGGTGTTGAAACATCACGTTGTCTTTGCCATGTGTGCGAGGGTACGAAACGAATATAAATGATCAATATGTGTGTGTGTGCATTCATGTGCTCAGAATAAATTATCATTCATCTGAATGTTGCTATCATACACGTACACTGTACACACACGTGTGCATACACACACACCTCTACTGGGAAAAATTAAATGCAACCTAATGTTTATTTAACATAAGTGTTTACTACGTACCAGGTACTATTCTAGAAGCTAGAGACAAAGATGAATAAGATCCCTGCCTTTTAAATTTGCCATCTATCTGGAGAAAGACAAGCAAACCTAATAGCATGTGAAGAAAGCTCTGTAGTCGTGTAAACACAGTACAACGAAAAGACATAGAAGGTGAACAATAAATAGTCCTCTGGGGGCAAAAAGGCAGGGACCTTTTAGTAATTAGATGTCCTACATCTTCATCTAGGACTGACAGAAAAACACTGCTTGAAGAGTCCAGTGAAAATGGCCCACACGTAGGAAATTAGCAAAGCCTAGAAGATATGTGTTTTCTCTTACTTTTATTCCTTTTGGCTACTATTACAGGTACATGCATTTATATTATACTAATTATTTGCTGCAGGTCTATGCTTTTGTGTTTTCCTAACATTCGCAATGGGGAGCACGTAAAAAGAACCAGATTGATGACTGTGCAAGAGTGAGTGAGTGTTCTATGATCCAAACAAAGCTTTTACAGGAGGAATCGCTGAAATGAATGCGTGATCCTAAAAGTATTGATAGAAATAGAGACATATGTAGTTGAAATAGTAAAACCTCTTTTCAATAAATTGTACTTTCAACTTTAGAAAGGAAAAAATAACAACTAATTCTCATTTCCTGCTTTCTTTCAGTTTCATCCCTTTCTTGGAACATAAAGCTCAGATGAAGGTATTTGAAGTTAGGATTCTTGGGAAGCAAGGGCAAGAGTGGGGGAATATTTCCTAGAATGTAGGTGCTTTGAGATTACAGAAATTCTGCTCTCACAAGAACACTCCTCCAGGGGTTTGTATGGTAAAAATCTATGCCCGGAGTCCCTGAAACAACAAAGGCAGGTGCAATCTCTAGAAGCGAAATTATTGGTGTAATTCAAGGCTATTTTGAAATTAGTTCATTAAGGAATCCAGCAAACTCATTCTGCTTCTAGTTACTAAGTGGATAAAAGACGCCTGGACTCACTGTCAAGCATGAGAACCTCAAAAGGAGAAAATACATCCACTTAGATGACATTTACTCTCATAATTTTGGATTAGCACCAACACCATATTTACTTCTTCAGCTTTCTTTTATATTTGCTGGCTTGTGGGTTTTTTTCTCAGCAAAACAGTTTTGTTATGCTTGCTTTTATTGCAGAGCTATCCGGGTCATGTTTTCAACAGATGAATCAGATTTGTGAACCAGTTATATTGCAGCACTATTTATGTTGCCAAAGTAAAAAATTCTGCAACTCATGGGGGAGAGGCTCTATTGAATTAGTGCCCCAGAATAAAGCACTAATGTGATGTTGCAGGAACTGTACTGTCAGTGTATATTTAGACTTGTCTAATATTTTTTTTAAAACACATGGGAGATGACCTTATTATAGTATTGTCCAAAATGATATTTTTTTGCTGGGATTTTAGTTGTAAACATTGATTCCATTCCACTGAGGGAAATTGGATATTTTCAAACATCTTCTCTTGGGTTGTGGCTGATTTATAGCAATAGGTAATGTACAAACGCTCTGTATTGTTATCAAAAAAATTCCTCATAAAAAGTTAAATGATTACCCTTTTAATCTCACAACCTGTACTGCAAGTATAAACACTAGATAAATTTAGCCAATGAACCTAAACCTTCTATCTTAGCTTTCTCTTACTATACATCACTGACTTTTGACCACATAATCCGCGTTACATTTTAAAGTTAAAGTGCTCAAATATATTATTAACCTGAATCTTGCTGTCATCTTGAATAAGCCTTTTAGTCTGAGGCTTGAAGAACATGCTTCTAAACAGGAATCCTCATGTCAGTGGCATTAGTATGAGCAACAGAGGCTTTTTTTCTTTCCTTTCTTTTTGTGCTTTTTAGCATTAAAACTCTTTATACCTGAAGGTCCTCGAGCGAGAACAAATCCCTCAGGTGAGAAGACATCAGAGAGAAAAACCCGGAAATCCGTACGGAGTTAATTCACTTTATAATTCTCTGTTCAGATGGCACAGCACACATTAGAGGGTGTAAAATTCTAAGGGGGGAACTGCTGATGTTTTCTAGAGGAGAGATACTAGGCACCTCTTTATTTTCATTGATGTACTCTTGCAGGAGGCTGTCCTGGATAATAAGAGCCTTTGGAGTGCAATGACGCCATCAGACCAACTCAATGGAAGAGGAAAAGAAAGTGAAGCCAGGAATAGAAGGGGAGAGAAGAGAGAAAAGAAGAGGAGAGGAGGAAAGAAGAGGAAAGAAACTTGAGGGAATCTGAAGGAATCCCGGTTCTGCTCCATGGAGTAAAGCAAAGCATTTCAGTGGCAGCAACTTCACGATCCCCCCCTACCAGCAAGCCCCCCCCCCACACACACACAGCCCCTGCCACCGGTGCTGGATCAGTGAACTGAGAATATATGGCTTGCTTACAAACTGTGTTTCTATTTTTCTTAAGAATTTAAGCCTCTGTCAGCTGAGAAGATTAAAAATTTTGGAGCTCGTGTATACAGAGAAATCCAATGAGGAATTCCACTTGACAAGCTTGGCTCAGTAAATTTTCTGAAACAAGAGGACTCCATGTCACAGGATAATGGGAGATAAAGCCAGGACAGATTATGTGATAGACTCGATTTCAGGTAGATAATCAGCAATCCGTTTTAGAAAGGGCAGTGTGTATCTGGTCAGTATCTCCAGGAATGACATTTAAGAAGTACCTGATTTCATGTTCACCACTGAGCTTTTCTAATTTATACCTGCCAATTTGATTTCGCTAAAATCAGAATGCCTAAATCCCACCTGGTCAGACCCTGGTCAATTTACTCTACTTCGGACTGTCCTAATTGTCTGCGGTGATCCTAGGTGGGCAGGTGAATGTAGAGGCTTGGCTTGATCTCCTTTCAGGGTAAAAGTCTTCAAGATGTGCTTCACGGAACCCAAGTTCTGTGAAAAGTTAATAGATGTCTTGTAAATAGAGGTCATATGTTTAAGTTATCTTGCAAGGACTTGGGTTAATCAATGACAAGTGAGGTTTTTACTACGGGACTTCTCAGAACATGCCACGGGTATTCCTGTTTTCTCAGCTGGGCATAGAAGATGGTATACTTTTTAAAGGGAATGTTTTTCTCATGGAGCATCAGGTTTTCCACACAAGATCAACATTTCAGGTGGCTCCACGCAGGTGTTGCTCCTCTCATACCTCGCCAAGGAAATCTGAGAGAAATTCACCAATCTGTCAATACTCCAGAAGAGTGCAGTCGGATAGAATTTTCTGCTCTGAGGAAATATTCTGTGTTGTCCAATATGACAACCACAGCCTCACGTAGCTACTGAACACGTGAGTGTTGTCAGTGTGGCTAAGGAACTAACTTAAAAAAATATATATTTACTTTTAATTAATTTAAATTCAAAGAGCTACATGTGTCTGGTGGCTACTATACTGGACAGTACGGGTCTAGAATATGACACATACCAGAGGGGGCTTAGCAACTCATGCATGTTTCCATGGGGCCCTGAACCTTGCAGTGATCAGTGATCCGCCGGGTTGGGAAGTGGACTTTTGAGTTGACACAGGCATGGGAATCCAAACTTTTTCAAGTACAGAGTTACTTTCCCAATGAGTGTTGCTCTAAGTTAATAGCAGATCCCAACCTGGGCATTTGTTCCTGCCTGTTTTCCTTCCCCTTCTTTTCCAGATGTTTTGATCCACAAGTTACAGGGAACAACAGACATTCCAACCTTTCCACTCAGATCTTGAGCCAGGGATAGTCAGCGTCTACCTCGTCTTTTACTACAAAAGACTCCACCCAAGACGAATGTGCTTCTGTGGCTGGGTTCCACGCTTTCTCCACGTATCCTGCCCATTCATCAGAGAAGGCCGTTTCAACAGTTTTGTGGCTCTCTTATGTCCCCAAGGCTTCGTACCACTTGGCCCACTACCTTTTCCTGCTTGAGCCTGGGATCACACTGCGTCTGCCGAATGGTACCACTTTAAGCTGTTACTGGCAATCAAATGAAAGAAAAACTTGAACCCTTTGGCGAACTTTTCCCAGTAAAGAGGACAACACTTCTGTTCCATTTATAAGGAGAAAAAAGGGAGTAGGGGCGGTGTTGCACTTTGGTTTCAAGCCCTGTAAATGCGGAAGGTATAAGGAAGAAGATTTTCAAGGAGAATATTTTCCCTTCTCAGCTCAGGCTGTGGTCAAACAGCTTAGAAGCTTCACAACTGTTCTTTCTCTTGTTGGCTGATCAGGTTCCAGGACATTGCAAAAGATTTATTTACAATCACCCAAAGAGCCAGAATAGCCTCACCTTCATCTAAGAAATAATAGCTGTTTTGTGCTATGTCTTTCAACAACAGTGATTCATTATGTAGCACTAGGCCTTCCCTGATACTCGTAACTGTCAGGCAGATTTCCTATGGCTTGTTCTCACACAATAGACCTATTTTGTCAAATTGAACCTAGAGATGTAAAATTATCTGCATGTGTAGATGTGAGTGTACTGGCTTATGCATATATAAGTACACGAATGTATTTATTAACATGTGCTTCTACAATGCTGTCGTTCTAAAATGTTTCTCGCGGCCATCGTAGGGGTGCTCACCTGAGGACCCTTCTCCTTGGTCATCTGCACATGACTGACAGACAGAGCTCCAAGGGATTGATGGCTTCTAGTTGAAACGTACATATTTATTCCTCTTCAGGGCATGGAGGTGAGTTGCACTGCTCTATGGCCAGGGATGACAGAGACATCTGGGGTTTCCAAATTTCTGATATCGCGGTTAAGCAAATTGTTTTGCACCCAACCCTTACTGTGAAGGAGTTAATAAAAATACCTAGAGGCTTATCATGTTCGGTTGTGAGGATCTGTCCCATGCTCTCTCCTCCGTATGTCCCTTTCTTTTCTCCTCTAGCTCCAAATATGCATCCCGTGACAGGCAGGCAGGGGCGAGTATCAACTGTCCTCCACATGTTCAGGGCTTTATAGATCTCTCTTAACTCATTATGGGGCTAAGTCTTGGACTTGGTATTTTTAGTCAAATTTTATTTGAGAATTCATTTCACTTAACCTACAAACAATAAAATAGACCACCATCTTGCTTCCTCAACCTTCTTTTGAGCAAAAATAGGAAAAGTGATATGATATAAAATAATAATGTAAGGTACTGATTTCCTAATCATCATTTATCAAGAAATGGGCTTCAAACTTCAAGAAAATGGTATTTTTGGAAGCAAAGCAACAAATCTGTTTTTAAGCAAAAGCCTATCAGAAAATTCCAAATCATTTTTAAACTACTTGCTTTATACTAATTTGGTTTAAACTTTACATGGTGTTTAACGCTAACAACCAAATTTCGAATGACTTACAGATTCCCAGTGGTGCTTGAAGAGTCTTAAAACCATTCAGCAAATGGGAAATCTAGTTTGTAAAGACATTTTGTGGCCTGGATAACAATACATTACTAGCTGAAGATAGTGATTTGTCTAAAATAATTATCTAAATGAGGTCAGGTATAAATTAAAAGTCAGAACCACTATAGATGCAACATGTAAATGTGAACCAGACAATTTCTTTAATGACCTTGAAACTCAAGATTAGCCTAAACTAGGTTCCGCATATCTGGTTCCATATATGTGGAACCTAGAAAAATGGTACAGATGAACCTGTTTGCAGGGCAGAAATAGAGACACAGATGTAGAGAACAAACGTATGGACACCAAGGGGGGAAAGTGGCGGGGGGTGGTGGTGGTGGGATGAACTGGGAGATTGGGATTGACATGTATACAGTAATATGTATAAAATAGAAACTAATAAGAACCTTCTGTATAAAATAATAAAATAAACATTAAAAAAAAGATTAGCCTAGACTTATGTTTTTAAAAAATCAGCTTTAACTATAAAAATAATCTTACCCAATTCTCTTTCTGCTCGAATGTCTTCTAACAGCTAAGCTGCTATTAGTAAGAAAGACATATATCATTTTCAAGATCTTTGTGTTTTTGCTTGTATTCATTCATTTGTTCAAGTTGATGGACTAGAGCAACTGTAGTTACCCAGAAGCATATATAAATAATACCTCAAGACTTAGCTTGATTGGACACTCAGTGAGTCACGTGTGTAATGCACAGCCGGAAGAATTAATGCAATCACAGTTGCATCAAAGACGGTGTCAGGTAGGAAAGTACATAAAACTCTCTGCACAGGGTTAGGTCATACCTGGAAAATTGAGCTTATTTCTGGGTGACACATTTTCGGAAGGACGCTGAGAGACTGATTATACTCAAAGAGAGTAACCAGAATATTGAGAGACATGAAAATCATGACATATGCAAACCTGGGTATTATAACACACAGAAGAAATGATTCAGGGTTGGGGATTTGTGTTTGTCTGATTGGGTAAGTGTCTCCAAATATTTTAAAGGTTTACGTTTATAAAAATGTTGTTCTTACAGAGGGTAGAACTAGTATCAAGCATGATGAACTCCAGAGAGTCAAATTTCCTTGTATCGTAGAACTTTCTAACAGCACGTGGAACAAGGTACACTGAATAGCCATTTTTCTTGAGGAATTCTAGGGGAAACTGTACATGAATCCCCTATGAATTGCAATTACACATGAGCCCTTAGATGGGGCAAGCAATTGGTTTGGCCATCTGGAGAGGTTCTTCCTGTCTTACACTCTTTGAAATATCTGCTGAGTATCTGTTGTACATTCCCCCCTGCCTTTTTTTTTAGGAATTACGTTGGCAAACTGGTTCGAGAAGGGTGAGAAAATACATTTGTCAGTGGTTCTTGTAACTGACATTGTGAACTCAGAGTATGCTAAGACCTTTGAAAGTTCAGTGACAAAAATCAAAGATGTGTGATCACTGCTTAAGCAAACAGAGAGAAATTATGCAAAAGAGAACACATTTCATTTGTTCCCACATTCATGGTGCAGAGAAGGAAAGCAATGGGAGGAAGGAGAGACACTGGGAAGCCCTGCATTAGTCACTTTCATTTCAGATGAGTGGCAGGGCATTATCAATGTTCTGGGGATTTACAGATAGTTGGAGAAATATGTATCAATTTTCAAGGAGCCTTTAAGCTCTGCTGACTGTGTTTCCCCAATAGCTTTCAACATAGCCCGGGTCAGAAGCTGCCCAGTAAAGGCAGTTGCCATCTTTCAGCTGACTTTGAGTTTCTGGGTGCTCTTCTGTTCTCTCCTTTTGTCATCAGCCATGCCTGCTGCAGCAGGAATATCATCCACGTCTTTCTGTCTGAGTCAGGGCTTCGCTGAATTCAAGGTGGCTTTGTTTCTGGAGCCATGAGTCTGTACCTGCTTTCTCAGCTGGGCACCTTGCTTTCATTCACTTCATGGCCTCCATCACTTTTTAAAATGGCTTTGTTGAGGTATAACTGATATACAAAAACCAGCATAGACTTAATGAATGCAATTTGACGAGGGCTTTCGGGTCCATACACCTGCCCCTGGCTAGGTGCCGGGTTTTTCGTTCTCCACTTTCTGTCAGCTTTGGGCCACTGTTTTGTTGTTTTTTTTTCCAGTTTGGGAAGCGGAACTTTTAACTTTGACTTCCTCAACTTCTTTTTTCCCATTTTCATTCTTAGCCTGAGTTCTATCCATCTTTTGCTGCACCTTAGTTTCCCTAATCCACTGCTGTTCTCGGCCTGATTGTAGCTCTTCCTGGAAACAATCACATGTAGGTATTTTTAAGTGAACAGCGTCTCAACCAAATGCACTGTCATCTCCCAGTACCTGTGATGACAACTTCCAATGAAGGCGTGCGTGAGGATTTCAGGAAAATGATGCACACAGATTTATTCAATAAGCATTTCATGAGTGGACAATGTGCTAAGTTCTATGTTAATTACTAAGAATAGTGTATCGGATGGCGAGCCCTCTTCTTAAGGAACATCTCACATTGGGCTCATTACAGCATGTAAGTCCTTCAGTTGTCTCCGACCAATTTACTAAAATTCCTGTGATATTGTATTGGTTTACTTCTACTTGTGCTATACTACCCTCATTTTTCTTTTTCCTTTTATGCTGAACTAAGAACTCTGCCATTTCTTCTCACATTTTTAAGAATACCTCCCCTCTGACCTTCTCAGTCACTCCTGAACACACATTCGCGGTTAAGAAAAGCATCTTAAACTCAAATTTAAATACGGGGCTGTGAGGGTGGTAAATCACACACAAAAAGCATTTGACAAAGCAATGTATCACTTAATTTTTAAAGACATATATATTTCAAGTGAATTTAATTTGCATATTTCTGACTCATTTCCATTCCATTATCTAACGTCTTTTTAAAGAGTTGCTGCATTTTTGCATTTTCAAAGGACGCACTTGTGTCATCTATGACTACCTAACCTTTGCTTTCTGGAATTTGACTATCAGAAAATTCTTCCTTTGTCTAATCTCAGTGTCTCTTGCTGAGATGGAAGATTCAGCCATCTTCTGGAATTGTAAGGAAGGGGAGAATGTCAAATCCAGCTGGGTTTCACGTCTGTGTGAAAAGCCACACTATTGTCTGACCTTTGGTTCTAGGGTTTTCATTAAAAGTTTTGCATCATTTCAGCACCATCTCTGACTACTTCACGTTTATCGAGTTGTGAAAATAAAACCTATCCTTGATGCTTGGTTGGTTAGGATACAATGGGTTGTCTAGTGGCAACACTGAGGTATTCCTTCCACATCGTTTTATAACATGTCTATTAATTCATCTCAACTTCATGCTCTCACTAATAAACACTATTGCTGACTTGGGTTTCGGAAGGAGCCTGTTAAAACTTATGTCCTATTGCACTTTACATAAACAATGTCCGTGTTGAAATAGTGAAGTGTTCATAAGCTACATTTAATTCCAAGACAGCATTTTAAAACAACTGGACTGAGTTTTTTTTGTGGAAGGATACCATATTGTATGGAGTTACCCCAGTCCCTGGCACAAAGAAGGTACTCAATATTTTTACCTGAGTCAATAGACAAATGCTAGCAAGTGTTAACTTCATTGAAGGTTTACCGTGTGTTAGGTATTTCGCTAAGCTCTGCATAGGGACTGTCTCAATGCTTCCCAAACCTCCATAGTACAATTATTATCTTCAGTTTGCCAATGGAAAAACTGAAGTGCAGGGAATGTTGTTCAAGGAATACATACACACACACACACACACACACACACACACACATATATATGTCTATACATACATACACACATATACATATACATATATATGTATGTATGTATATGAGTGACACACATTTAAAGAAAAGTCAACCTTGGGTTCCAGGAAAAATAGTGCCCAGGAGTCAGGAGCTTGTGAATTTCAGTTCTTCTCTGTCTTTTTAACAACAAAATACCCTTAAGTGAATCACCTTACTGCTTCCATGCCTCAGTCTTCATCAGCAAACTAAGTGTTGAACCAGAAAGAAAAACCTTTAGGCCCATAACCTTCCATGACTATTGGTCCCATGAAAGAGTCACACAGCTGAAGGTGTTTGGAGGTGGGCAGGCCTCTGGGTTGGGTGCTGAGCCATGACTGAGGACAGGACACAGGGTTGGGGTCTGTTCTTCCTGTTGGTCCTAATGCTGGGTATGGCTTGTCAGCTGCTGCTTATTTTCCTTGCTCAATCTTTTCTTATCAGAGGCAGAAGGCATAAAGGATGCCATCTGGGATTGCTTGTTTAGATACAGCATGGTGTTAACAAGTTTCTCTCTCCTTACTCTTTCTTGTTTATTGCTGGCTGCAAGGAGCAGGGATACACATGTCCAAATGCAGCTGTCGCCCAGGCTCTGTTCTTCATCATGAACCTGGGGACCACAGGGAAGTGGGAGGCACAAGCCATGAGTGAGCTGGGGGGAAGGCGAGTAGTCTTGGGGCCAGGAGTGGGTACTGTATCCTGCAGCACCTAGAAGAGGTCTGAGATCATGTCATTTTCAACTGTGAAAGCAAAGGTATGAGATTTTATTGACACCTTCTCTGGGAGTCAGTATAAGAGATTACATATTCCTGGGAAGCTGGAGATTGATAAAAAATGTGGCACTTTTTAACCCTGTTCAGAAATTTTATGTTTACAATTTAGCACAGCATTAAGAGCCTGGGTTTTAGAGTCACACGGGATTTAAAGCCAAGTTCCTCCGCTTGTTAACTAGTAGTGGACGCTGTGATCGCCACATCAAGATTCCCTTTACCCAACCTTTGCACGCACGGCATCTGCTATGAATATTGGCTGCCAGCCGTGTTCAAACCACCCCACGCTTCAGAGAATTGCCTTTGGCGAAAATGCGAAGACCTCCTGAGAGCCAGAGGCTGGCTGTCGGCCTGGTACAGAAGACCTCTTCTTGCCTCAAGGTGGGAACAACTCTATGGTGTGCCTTGTACTTCAGAACTCCATGTGGGATCAGAGTGACGGTGGACGCCAGCTGAGGCTCCAGTCTTCCCCTAAGTAAGTGACTACTTTGGCTCTACTTCCAGGGAAACTGAACTGTGACATTAGGTGAATTTGGGAAGTGACGGCCTCTCTGCTTCTGGTCTCTCCTCTGCTAAAATGAGATGGCTACTAACTCTGACCTTATCATTTTGTTGTAGGTATGAAGTGTTCTTGAAGCACTTAGCATAACACCTGGCACACAGTGTAGCTATTTATATTATCCGCTATACTATTTGTTACATTACTTGCTACATGGATTGGGGATTCTGATAACATGATGCCTTCTCAAACATGTGGAAACACCAGAAAGAAGAGATTCGCTCCCCTGCTATGGAATGAGCATAATTATTATTTAAACATCCTGGTTCCTAATCAGATTTAAAAACAAACAAACAAACAAACAAACAAGGAACAGTCTAAACCAATCACTGGAAAGACCTTGAGTCCCCAGGGCCCAGCCTCACGACACGAAGTGACGCATCTGTGGGTTGTGTGTTGCTCTGTGAGCCTGCTGGCTGCTGGTAGTTGTCCATATTTGTGCAACAGAAAACATCGCTCTCCTCAGACAGGAAAAAAATGTATATGTATATACATATATGTCTCCATACTGCTAGTGTCTAAATTAAGAAACGTAAAAGCCAATTCCTGTTAAGCCAGAAGGCAAAACCAACAGCAGTGCCGGCTGTGAAAAGAGCAGACTTCTCAGACTTGGAGCCTCCAGAGACGCCTCCCCCATCGTGCTCATGGGTCCTTTCCAAACTGTGCATCGGAAATTGCACGGCACCCTGGAGCAGATGTTCATTCAGAACGCAATTAACTGAGTGAGGGTCAAAGAAATCAGGGAGTTTTAAAGTGTTGATAGAGCAGTTGAGGAATCAAGAGACCTATGAAGAGGGATTCTGGGGCTGATCCCAAAAGCCCCTCGGCACTTTGTGGCCTTGATGGATCCCACCTACTATTTACCGTCTGCTGTTGATATCTTACCCGGGGCCCTTACCTTCGAGCAAAAAGAATTGCATCCATTTATTCATTTATCCAATTAACACATTCCCCCACCCAGAATACTCCAGACACTGTGTGGGGTACTCAGGATGAAACGGGTTCATCAATGTTGAAAATCAGAACTGGTAATTCCCAACGTGCTTGTATCCCCCAAACATGAGCTTCCATCTCCCGGGGGATTTTGGTGATCTGCAGAAACTTTCTGTGTACAGCTAGACTATCAGCTTCCTAAGGGCAGGAGAGCTGATTATTGTCTGACCTCCTAGCCTGGTGCTCAGCACATAATAACGGCTCAGTTCACACGTGGCTTGAGATGATTTACCAAGCCATTTATAATTTCTGGAGGAATTCATACAGACATGTATTATAATCAGCTCAAATCAATCCATTTTGCTTTTTTGCCCCGTCCCATCTTCAGTACATCCAGTCCTGCAATGCCGGCTTTGAAGAGAGTCC
The DNA here is from genome assembly GCF_003031525.2 of Neophocaena asiaeorientalis asiaeorientalis. Lineage (NCBI taxonomy): Eukaryota > Metazoa > Chordata > Mammalia > Artiodactyla > Phocoenidae > Neophocaena > Neophocaena asiaeorientalis. Next base: position 1,519,434 of record NW_020172779.1, read on the forward strand.
ATCTTAATGTCCTAGGGCTGCTGTAACAGATGGCCACCAACTGGCTGGCTTGAAACAACAAATCTATTCTCTCACCATTTCCAGAAGTCTGAAATCAAGGTGTCGGCAGGGTTGGTTTCTTCTGGAGGCTCTGAGGAGAGTCTGTTCCTGCCTCTCTCTTAGTTTCTGGAAGCTGCTGGCGTTCCTTGGCCTATAGTTGTGTAAGTCCAATCTCTGCCTCGGTCTTTTCATGGTCTTCCCCTCTGTGCATGTTCTCCCCCTTTTCTTCTCTCATGGGGACATGTGTTGTTGGATTTAGTGCCCATACTAACCCAGGATGAGCGCATCTCAGTATCCTTCGCAATTATATCTGCAAAGAGCTTTTTCCATAGAAGGTCACAGTCACAGCTTATAGATGACTCTCTTGAAGGACTGCCGTTCAGTCCAGTCCAGGGTCCTAAAATTTCCAAGTAAATTACTAGGAGTGGCAGTTGCTTAGTAAACCACACACCAGATACCCAGAATCAGGCAAGGACTACTGTGTGGTCAAATGGGACTTGGAATAAATGAGTCACATAAACCACGCGAATAAGTATTGAAATCCAGCCAATTGATTCTCCCCATCTCACCTGGGGCTACAACCAGTCCAGTTTGTCAGGCAGGTGATCCAGACTTTCATCCTCATTTTTGTTGCTTCTCATGGCTTTCTTTTTTTTTTAACAGTACACGGGCCTCTCACTGTTGTGGCCTCTCCCGTTGCGGAGCACAGGCTCTGGACGTGCAGGCTCAGCGGCCATGGCTCACGGGCCTAGCCGCTCCGCGGCATGTGGTATCTTCCCAGACTGGGGCACGAACCCGTGTCCCCTGCATCGGCAGGCGGACTCCCAACCACTGCGCCACCAGGGAAGCCCTCATGGCTTTCTTATTTCAATGGCAAGATGGTGGGCATTTGGGAGGATGTCACCCGATGTTTTCTTTTACTATTTGAATTAGAGGAAGTCCTAATTCTACTGATTCTATGTTCCTTCCTCACACCATTCTCTGATATTCTGATCATATCCTTCTTTTCATATCATTTTCCTGTTGAAGCTATTTATAATCTTTTAGGATTAAGCAGAAATGAGGCTTCCGTCCTTACCTCTAACTTGCCCTCTTTTAACCTCAGTTTGCTTTCAAGCACTCATCAGAAGGCCTACCGAGGAGATACTAGTTCCTTCTCACACAGAAACAGAATTTCAAAAGAGAGCCCCATGTGAAAAAGAAAATATATGTTTCTCTTCTCCTTTTCTTAGCATATGCCCCTTATCAAGAACGTATACTCCACAATAAAAATAATGTGTCAGAAATCCCATTAAGTTTCTTTTGAGGATCCAGTTTTCATAAGCTTGTGTGTGAATTGGATCCAAGAGGAAAATTACTCTTCTTGAATCAAACCTATCTGCTTACCTAACCAGCTGGCACGGACAGGCAAAGCAAAAAATAAAACAGCAAATCCAAACCTTAGACCTGGTTCCAGCCTCTTTTCCTTTGCTATCAATTTGACATGTTTCATGAGAGCTGAACCGACCAGAAAAAAAAAAATCGTTGGGAAAATTCTGGAGACCAAGTTTTTTTCCCAGAGGATGGCTGTCACCACTTGCTCAAGGTTTTTGCACCTTAGAAACTCTGCCAGGATTGGACACACCCAGGCCTGAGCTGATGTGCTGTACGCACCTTCTTGCTTGTCATGAACAAACTTGATCATTCTGGTGTCTTAACCCTAAGCTTCTTTCTCACTCACAACCTCCAGTCTGATGGATAAGACACAAACTTGATTTTCTTCTCTGTCCAACCAGACTGATCACTGCATCATCTCAGAGATGCCTTCTTCATATGGGATGTTAAGGACAGAGTACCTTGGTCTTGGCTTTAAAATGCTGATTGAATCAAATCTTGTTCCTTTCTTCCTGTGATGTCTCCTCTCTAGCACTTTTCCCAAGCCTGTCTTTGTTTTCTCAGCCAAGGTGCATTTTGCATCTTATATTCTATACGTCTATAAGTTTCTGTCTTTGAACTGAGCAATGTACACTAGCAAATGTTTCACAGAATAAAACTGAGATTGTTGTCTAACACCTACCTTTAGCTGAGCATCAGTTTTCTCCTTAAACAACTGTCCAGAGCCAAGGGGAGTGGCATAATAGAATATTTCATAAGTAAATTTCCTCCATATTGTGTTATGTTCCCGACAATTTGCATTCAGAGTTGCTTCTGAGATTATCGGTTCAGACAGTAAACTCTCCCTGTTCTAAGGGCATCATAGGAAAAAAGCAAAAAACAAAAAACAAAAAGTTTGCACTCAGAGTGATTCTGTTTCTTTTCATCAGTGTGTTTGATCACAAATGAAATCTAGAAGGGCCAATTAGTACACATTTCCTCAGGGCACCTGAGAGTCAGAGGACAGAGAATTTATTTTCTTGGTTTGCCCTAATCCTTCCACTGCCTGTTTTCATTAGATACCAAGGCCATTAAACATTATGTTGCCCAAGCAGATTTGAGACTCACAGAGATGGGCTTCCTTTGGCCCATCCAGAAAGCTCTTTCAGAAATGTGTTTTGAGCTCTTTGACACACTCTGGGCATCATAAACTCCCGCTGCTTTTCCTCTCTTCCCTCCCCCTCAGTAATCTCTCCCCTTTACTCCCTCTCTCTTACAGCGAGTTCCCTGTTTTTAGCTGAGTCACAGCAGCTGGCTGGCACCTCCAGGGTCATACTGTACGTAACACAGAATCCTCTCTGTTGGCTACCATGGTGCTTCTAAAGAGGGGCTGTGGCAGCCGCTGCAAAGCATCCTGGGTCCTCCAGCCCAGCCCTCCTTTGAAGCCCTGAAGCAAGCGGCTGGCAGCAGCCTGGGGCAGTTCAGGGCCCCAAAGTTCCTGGCTAACACGGCTTCACTGAATCCCAGGGCTCCTGCTGCCGCGGAGATGCTGCTCAGAAGTAAGCCCTTAAGAAATTCAGAACAAAATCCAGGCGGACAGAAGCAGAGTCATATGGCCTCTCAAAGCCAATGGCTGCCAGGAAATAGTCTCAAACCTGCCAGAGCCTTGGCACCAGGCCTTGAGCCCTGCCAGTGGGTGAATAGTGGGATGGGAGGATTGGTCACATTCTCCTTTTCCAGTCAACTGGATTGTACCTGGGCACAGAAGAGCACACATGGAAGCAGGAAGCCACCATCTATCACTTTCTCTCCTGAAAATAAACGCTGGCCTGTTTAAGTAAAACTATACCCTAACCAGGAGGAACAGTACAGATTTTCATGGGTAAAAACACAGTCTTCTGGCTTTCAGATACTTAAAACTGGATGGCTCCCCACTTCCAAAAAACTGTCTAGAGGCTGAATATTTTACAAACTATAGAGTCTACAGATTTCAGGTTGATTTATTTATCCTTTTTTCTCCACTCCTTTCCACATTATTGATTCCTATCTGATTCTTGCTCTAAGAAATGATTTTCTTTTACAAATAATTTAATAAACCTAATGTTCTGCTAATGATGATGACAATGATAGCTAAGGCACACCTCGTTCTTTCTGCAGCTTGGCGGGAGAAAATCTGCAGATTATTAACATTTCTTAAATGTATGGGTTTTTTCTTTTTCTAACACATATACTTTAGCTTCAAGGTTAAAATAAAGGAAGAAGTAATTGATCCTAAATGGCAAATTTTAAATCACTAAGAAGCCCTGCATCACATTCAAGGCATGACTTGTAAGGAAAGTTAAACTGATTTAAACAAATGCTAAGCGACAGAGGAATTTAAAAAGATAAAGTGAGATGAAGGTAGCAGCTGCTTTTTGTAACTTTTTGGAGACATTAATACAAACTTATAAAGCCGGATTATTTATTATCATAACCATGGTGCATACAGACACAAATTAAAGCAAATAATAAAAAGACAGAAATGGAGCACATCATCTCAAAATATTTACATTTTTCAATTAAAAAGGCTCAGTGAAATACATGAGATAGAGGCTATTTCACCTCAAAAGCCAAACGTTTTAATTAGGATGGTTTTCTTCAGCTGTCAATGCCAGAGAAAGCCAAAGGTAAGCAAAAGTATCACTTCGAAGATAGAGAACAGCAAAGGAGGAAGTGACATTTGAAATGAATGATTCAATGAATGAACACATTTTGAACGAATGATTCAATGTGTTCAAATATTTTTATTCCTGGTTGAGCCTTTTTTTTTTTTTTTTTTGGTACACGGGCCTCTCACTGCTGCGGCCTCTCCCTTTGCGCAGCACAGACTCCGGACGCGCAGGCCCAGCGGCCATGGCCCACGGGCCCAGCCACTCCGCGGCATGTGGGATCTTCCCGGACCGGGGCACGAACCCGTGCCCCCTGCATCGGCAGGCGGACTCTCAACCACTGCACCACCAGGGAAGCCCCCAGCCTGTACTTTTAAAATTCTGAATTATTTTTTATTTCTTATAACAAAGTCTATATTCTTGTTTCAGTTAGAAAGAACTGATGGTTTAGAGGCAGGATTGAAATGAGAAAAGATACCTCACAATTCTCCTGCAAAGAACAGCACCTGTTCAGAAACAAAATGGAAAACTACATACGGAGAAAAAATAAATGTTTACTAGATCAACAACAGTAACATAAACCACAATGAAAGAAGATGAATTAGAAAAAACAGGAGTTGTTGATGGAAAGAGACGAAGAGGAATGAACTGTTTGACTATGAGGCAATGAATTGCTTTACCTGAGATTATGGTGTAGGTGAGAAATCAAAATGGTTAGTTTGGAAATGTCAGAAGAGTAGACATCATCAAGAACTTCTACTAGAGTGTTAAGTACCTAGTAGTGACTCAACTAAAGCTTTACTGTTTAAAGACAGGCCTGCTTTGGATGTTTGCAGAGCCTGGAACAAGAGTATAAATGGTGGCCCACTTGCCATGGACCTAAACATTTAAAAGTTTTAAGAAATGGTTAAAGTAAAATATGTTCTATCCACATCCCTTGACAAATATACTTCTCAACATCAAGAAGGCCAGGTTTGAATGCAGGATTCTTGGAAGACTTGGAGACCTGTGGCCCAATATGAAGAGCTGGCCTATGCCCCTGGCTCACCCATTCTCATCCTACCCACCTGTATCTCACCCTTATCTTCCTTCCATGCCACAGGGTCTTGTGCCCATGCACATAGACACTTGAGCCTACAGGTTCAACATCTGAACAGCCCACAGCAAAGGGAAGCCCAGGGCCAACCCAATGGCCTTGGAATATTCATACTATGGTACAGCCCACCCTTAGAAAGACAGACCCAGGGAAGAGGCGCACTCAGTGACCATTTGGGGCAGGGTGTTGTACCCAGAGTGTGGTCTAGAAGTGGGAGCAAGGGCTCCGGGAGGGCATGTCCTCTTTGCTCCCCAGTGTGGGAAGCGGTACAGCTGGAGACGGGGTTCAGGGCAGAAGTCTCTGACCCAGGTCTAAGGGCAGTATTAAAATCACCTCATTTACAAACTTCCAACTACAAAATAATAAGTCAGGGAGATGTAAAAATAAAAAAATCAAATCACCTACTCTAACTCAGACATTTAATGAGTCTACAAAATACAGTGCATGTAAAACACGGCTTCAGGTGGGATGAATTTCGGTGTTAGAGTCTGTGATTTAATTGCTATTATAGCAACTGTTTCACTGTAAGAAGGATAGAAAGACAATTGATTTTGGATATTGATCTTGTATCATGCAAAGTTGCTAAACTCACCAGTTCTAACAGCCGTTGTTTTGTTTGTTTTTGCTATATTCCTTAGGATTTTCTACACAATCATGTCTTCTGAGATAAAGACAATTTTACTTTTCTGTTTGTCTTATGTCACGGGCTAGAACTTCTGATACAATGTTGAACGGAGATGGTAAGATTGGAGACGCTCTGGTCTTCTTGATCTTCAGGGGGAAGCATTTAATCTTTCATCACTCAGTGTGATGTTAGCTGTAGGATTTTTGATGATACCCTTTATCAGGTTGAGGAAGTTCCCTTTTATTCTCAGTTTTCTTTCTTAAAAGTGTTAATTATAGAGGGACACTGAATTCTATCAATTTTTTTTTTCTGCATCCATTGAAATAATTATGCTTCTTTTTTCTTTTTAGTCTGTTAATATGGCATGATTTGAATTTTTCTTAAACTAACTTTGTATTCTTGGGGGGAATAAACCCCATTGATATATTATTCTTACTAGAGTCAATTTGTTAAAATGTTAGAAATTTTTACATCTATGTTCATGAGGGATATTGGTTTGTAGGTTTCTTTCCTTGTAATATCATTAATTTTGACAGTATAATGCTGACCTCCCAGAATACATTGAAAAATATTCCCTATTCCTTACTTTTCAATGTTTACAAGAGTTTATGCAGAATTGGCATTATTTATTCCTTAAATAGTTGGTAGAATCCATCTAGGAAGCCGTTTGGGCCTGAAGTTTTTTTTGGGGGGGTGGGGGGAAGGAATTAGACAATATATTCAATTTATTTAGTATATATAAATTGTGTCTTTGAGCAATTTGTTCATTTCATTGAAGTTGTCAAATGTATTGACCTAAATTATTCATTATATTCTTATTATCCTTTTTATGTCTATAGTATTTATAATAATGTCCCCTCCTCTCATTTCTGATATTGGTTATTGGTGTATTCTCTTATTTTTGATCAGTCTGGCTAGAACCTTATCAATCTGATTGATCTTCTCAAAGAATAGCTTTTGGTTTCACTGATTTTTTTTTCTGTTGGTTTTATGTTTTTTATTTCTTTGCTTTCCAACCTTTTATTATTTCCCTTTATGTCTCTCTTTCCTTTTTCTGTTTAATTTCCTCTTATTTTTCTGGTTTCTTAATATAGAATATCAGGTCATTGATTAGAAACATTTTTTCTTTCTGTTATAGAGGTTTAGTGCTGTAAATTTCTCTTTAAGTGTGACATCCTGTGAATTTTATATATCATGCTCTCATTTTCATTTCATTCAGTCCAAAATACTTTTTAATTTCCTTTTTGATTTCTTCTTTAACCCATGGGTCATGCTTCCTTTTATAGATCGTACTTTTGGAGTTGTATCTAAAAAGTTTTATAGTTTTATTTTACAGTTAGGTTTTTGATACATTTTGAGTTAATTTTGATATAATATATGAGGCAGGTGTTGAAGTTACTTTTTCTACAAAAGGATGCCCAATGATTCCAGTACTATTTGTTGAAAAGACTATTCTTTCTGTATTATAATGACTTTTGAAACTTTGTAAAATTTCAGTTAGACTACACTTTTGTGGGTTTATTTCTGAACTTTCTATTTTGTTCCACTGACCTTTGTACCTATCCTTTCACCATATCACATTGTCATACTGTAGACTTATAATGGCTTGATATCAAGGAGCATGAGTTCTCCAACTTTCCTTCCTATTCAGGATTTTTTTTGGGCTATTCTAGTTCCTTTTTTGCATATAAAATTTAAAATCATCCTGTTGATCTCTAGAAAAAACTTTCCTGGGATTTTGATTGGGATAGTGTTGAATAAATCAAGTTGGTATCTTAATAATATTGAGTCCTTCCAATCCACAAAACAGATACATCTCTCCACTTATTTAGATCTTTTAAAAATTTCTTTACTCATTTTTTGTAGTTTACAGCACAGAGATTCTGAATATATTCCTTTAGATTTTCATATGAGTGCTTCAATTTTTTATACTATTTTGAGTGGTATTCCTGGCTCTGTATGATCTTTCAGTATGGTTCAGCCTGGTCTCTTCTGGTGGTTCTTTCTTGGTGTTAGGCGCTTTCTTCAGATTTCTATAGATTTTCAAATTATTTCTCTGTGTGGCTCTCCCCTTTCTGTGTATCTTTCTTTTCTTTTCTACTCTGCTGTCCCCAATTTCTCAACTTGGTCTCTTCAACTCAGAATCCTGCAGGCTCTGTTTTGTTTTTCCCTCCCTGCCTTGTAGCCTGGATACTCTCTCTAGGCAGTAGGTGGGGCCCATAGCACCCATCTAGTTTGCTTCCCTTCCTGTAGTAATTCTTGTGCTGCACTGCCTGTTAAGCAATGTCTGAAAAATCACTGTTTCATATATTTTCATCTCTTTTTATCATTGTTTAAGGTAGGAGGGTGTATCTAGTCCCCGTTACTCCATTGTGGCTGGAAACAGAATTTTCCACTACAGCTCTTGACATGAATTATATGTAATATAATTGTACAGTATAACCTTTCCACTCTGCCTCTATTTCAGGCACGCTGAACTTCATTCAATCTCCATATATACTGAGATAACTCCCAAAAGGGCCCTTGTACATAGTCTTTCCTTTGCTCAAATTGCTTTTCCCTCCTGCTGTCCACTCAATTCCTACTCACCCTTCAGATTACATGCAGTCATCACTTCTCCAGTGGAAGTGTTCTCTGACTTCCCTAAATTGTCAGATTCCCTGTTATATACTCTCATAACACATCTTCATGACATTCACCTCATTTCTAATTTTACATTTACGTATAACTATTTGATGCATGTCTACTTCCTCCTCAAAACTGTAATAAGCACAGGGACTCTGTCTTTGCCTATCATTTTATCCAGTACAGTGCCTGGCACATGGTAGGTGCTCATCAAATATTTGTAGGACAGGTGAACAAAATGAGACTACTTCTAAATTCATCTTTTGTGCAAAGTTTTATTATGTCCTATATTTTCTTTCATAGGGAATGCACCAATCAGTTATTATAGCTTTTCTCCCATAAAATTAAAACTTCCTGTATCTCACCAAAGCAAAATTAACAAAAGGACAACTGCTCTATCAAATTGTAACATCATTCACTATTCGGAGACAACTAATTTAAGTCTTATTGTTAAGTAAACTGCTGATAGGAGAATTCTGCAACGAATTAGTGCGCTTAAATTGCCATTTACTCATCACAGATGCAGTAAAGCCCAACTTGGCACAATCAGGCAAACAGAATCTGACTCATGAGGGATATCAGATTTCCTTACTTCCATTTTGGTTTCATCTTTCTAGTTTGTTTGAAAACTCATAAAAACCATATGATGAGTTTTCAAATAAAACTAGTGGTAGTTCCATGCTGACATTTTGCCCCCTGTAGTTTGAGTTTTTACTTGAGGGCTGTGATCCTGGTATCACAAACAAACATCCCAAGGAAATATTCTTGCACTGCATATTACAGTATGAGGTAGATGCGGAATCTGATGGCTAATTGCTTTCCAGAGGGTGGTTCTATCACTTGCATTTCAAGTCAATTTAAATGTTGATACCCCAAAATGACTTATTTGATAGAGTTGTTGTTAATTTGATTGAAACAGTTGCCAGAGTACCCCTGGATGTTTTTTGTAGTTGTAGGAAGAACACACAAATTGATTTACTTCTCAATTTTTGTTATAACTCAGAGTATACCTCAAGGTTAGTCATTACTATTTCCCACTTAAAATAGAGACATACTTTATTATAATCATCCTCAAATACAGCAAATGCTCCCAAAGTTAAAAATAAAATTTGAGATCTATTGAGAGATACATATAAAAGATTTTCCTCCCCTTTGCTTTTGTTTCACTATCTGAAAAATCTGAGAAATAATTGCTACTTATCTTCCCAGCAGAAAAATTATGAGGAATATTAAAATAATATATGTAAATTACTTTGCTGTCAGAAGCCCTGCACACCTGTGTAATATATTACATTGTTAAAGACTCATATTAGTAGACTTTAAATTTTATCTTAATGCTCAAATAAGTAATTCCCATACACAGCTCAATGTATTGGCCCTAATATTTCTTTTTAAGGAGACAGGTGCTGCTTTAATCAATTTGAATGGACACAGATTTAAAATTGCCCCTGTAAGAAAGCATTGTTGTATTAATGCTACTAATATTAAACATAGTTAGGAGCTTGTTCTCATTTCTGTGGGACTTCTACCTGTTTTGAACGTAGCACTTTTATTTAATAATTCTGACCTCCTGGTAGAAATGCAGCATTCTTGGTGATGTACAATAATAACAAAACGCCTGGGTTTTTGGAGTGAAACATCTCTGGATTCAAATTCCATCTTTGCTACACATTAAGTGTGTGACCCAGAGCAAGTTCCTTTTTCCCTCTGTGGGCTTGCTTATGTTCTCTCTGTGTCAAATGAGTGATAATCCCACAGGGTTTCCTGGGGATTAGTGATCTTCATGTAAAACACTGAGTACAAATGGGATAGTCACTGACTGGCAGTTATCATTATTACTAAAAACTGCACTATGCATGCAATAGTGTGATTTGGCATTAATAATTAAGGAAAAAAACTATACAGGCATACCTCATTTTAGTGTTCTTTGCTGTATCGTGCTTTGTAAATATTGTGATTTTTACAAATTGAAGGTTTGTGGCCATCCTACATTGGATAAGTCTATCAGCACCATTTTTCCAACAGCATTTGCTCACTTTGTGTTTCTGTGTCACATTTTGGTAGTCCTCACAATATTTCAAACCCTACACCAGCAAAAAAGATTATGACTCAATGAAGGCTCAGATGATGGTTAGCATTTTTTAGCAATAAAATACTTTTAAATTAGGGTATGTACATTGTTTTTTAGACATTATGTTATTTCACACTTAATAGACTACAGTATAGTGAAACGTAACTTTTATAGGCACTGGGAAACCAAAAAATTTGTTTGACTTGCTTTATCGCGATATTTGCTTTAGTACGGTGGTCTGGAACAGAAGCCGCGATATCTCTGAGGTCTGCCTGTACTTAGAGATGGTTTTCTGTGTTTGGTCACCATGTGATTTATAGGCATTGTTTTATGTAAGTCTCACAAAACTGTAATACTGTCTTTTTATTCCCCATTTTGCAGATATGGAAACTGAGGCTAAATGAACTAAAGTAATTTGCTCCAGGTGGAAACAGGATTTGAATTTAGATGTGTTGGATCTCCAAGTCTGAGCAACAAGCCTTAATTCTGAAACTGAACTGTTCATCTGCTGTTTAAGTTTCTTCTTCAATAAATGATACAGATGACTATCTATACTGAGGTATATCTTTTATTCTGTATCCAGGATTTTTTGTTTGTTTGTTTCCTTCTGCATTGTTTTAACAGCTTTTGAGGTAGCAAGCAATTTTGTGAGTTTGGTTAAATAGGAAAATGCAGGATAGCTTTCAAATTTGCTTATGTGTATATGTATTTTTTCTAGAATTTTGAATATTCATTCATTACCATACATTATCACCAAAGTTATAGTGAGGGGCAATGGAACTGCTGCCTATATTCCAAAACCGTTTCCCTAGGAAGTACAATGTGATTTGCAATTTATGTAGGAGGAGTTACCGCCCCATCTTCCTTCTCAAAGTCTCTCTAGTATAGGACATAAACATAGTTAGATCACCTCTGATATTTATGATCTTTTGCCTGTTACCTCTCCTTCCAAAATGCTAATTTCTAATTGAAAACCACTTGACAGGTAAGAAGGCCCTTGAAGACCTATGGCCTTGCTCCTAGTTTTATTATAAATAACTGAATTGATAGGTAACACGGGATGTATGAGGATAATACCACTTGGAATATTCTGTGAACAGTTCATCAATTGTATTCTACATCTCTGCTCAACATTAATAAGCTTACGGACTCACAAAGGATATGAAAGAGGTCAGAGGAAGATTTCACAGTTTTAATATTATTTTAATTTTAACGAAAGCAATACATGAACATATTTTTAAAAATCAATTTGTTACCACAGATTTATTACAGAAGTATTACCCTCTGCCTTCTCTCTATTAGTTCTGTCTCTGAGACACAAAAAACGTTTAACTCTTTAGACGTTATTTTCTGGAATTTATCTCCATATTTTTAAGTAATATAATTTCTTGATATATAAATTTTGGTGCTTTTTACTTCTTTTTGATAGATGGGAATTTAGATCACTTATACCAACCCTCTTCTTTCTTCCCATTCTTATTATACTCATGGCAATATTTTAATTAGACTAATAATCAGTGTTTACATGCACATGACCACATAAATACCATTTGCTTCAAGTCATGTAGATATTATGTTTATACGTCTTCCTTGAGCATCTGTTTGTTTTGCCAATGGTTTTTAATCACTTTTATTATTTTCTAGGTCTATTTGTCATGATTCCCTATTTAATACTTTTTCAAATGCACCGTTATACTAGAATTTTTTTTCCCCTTTTTTCTGAATCTCTCCCTTCCAGACCCAAGAGGACAGTATTTGATCATTTTAAATAATTAACCATTTGCTTATAAGCTATGGAACAGTGGGGAAAAGGTCTATATGGATTACCTTTATGTTTCCAATGCCATGGTATATTACATACTCAGTACATACTTGTGGAAAGAATGGGTATACAGTGTGGTTTAAATACATGCACTTTGAAGAAAGAGGGAGCTAAATATCACATTCATTATCACAAGCTCTTAAATGATCTCAGCATTGAACAAGGAAGCAGAAGGTATTAGAGTACTTTCGGGCTTCCCTGGTGGCACAGAGGTTAAGAATCCGCCTGCCAATGCGGGGAACACGGATTAGAGCCCTGGTCCGGGAAGATCCCACGTGCCGCGGAGCAACTAAGCCCGTGCGCCACAACTACTGAGCCTGCGCTCTAGAGCCCGTACTCCACAACAAGAGAAGCCACCACAACGAGAGGCCTGCACACCGCAACTAGAGGAAACCTGCGTGAGGCAACGAAGACCCAACGCAGCCAAAAATAAATAAAATAAAATAAATAAATTTATATATATATAAAAAAAGAGTGCTTTCACAGTTTTCCTCTCCTTTCTATTGTTGCTAAGGAGGTTAACAGTTCTTTATGGGATGCTTTTGTCCCACAGACTGGTTAAATCCAACTCTCTCTTAGTTTTTCTATTTATCTAATTAAAATTTTAAAGACGAATTCAAAATACTTTCTTAGTAGAAAAATAACGCCACACTTTCTATCTTAAGCCTCAAGTTCATTCCCCCGACAGGCAGGCATCTATCTCATTTTCAGGCTGAAGGACCGTGGGAAGTACAAAGACTAGCGAAGTGTCTGGAGCAGAGCAAACTGGCTCTCTTTGACTCATCCCCCATTCGTCCTCTTCTGCTCCTTGTCAGTGAGAACTTGAGTTCTTCAAACTCTGCTATTTCCAAAGCGAATATTTTAAACCCTCAGTGGCTATAACTCTCCTACGACAGTGTAAACTCAACCAACTCATAAAACACAAATATAGATTTGTCTACATTTATTGATAAAGTGCTTGCAGCATTATCCAGAATTAAGGTGCTGAGATGAGATTTATAGCTTGCCCTTGGAGTGAGAAGAGAGGAAGAAGAAGTTTGGCTGAACTCAACATAAAGTGACGTGAAACACTGACACGCAAGAGTCGACATGCCGCCGTCGCCTCCTTGCTCACTCCTGCATTGGTTTCCAACACACCTGCTACTATTCCTTTTCCTTATTTACCTGTGATAGTACAAGGAAGCAGGGATACATCTTTCCCTGCGTTGAGCATAGGGGGAGGCCATGGGAATTCTGGGGAGTTGCTTTACTCTAGAAAAGGAAGGCATTTTCCCTGAATCTGAAGTTTCAAACTCTTCTCTTAAGACACACTGTAATTAAACAGCTTGTGTGTCGCTTCATAAAACATATGGGAAACCATCGCTTGTTTTACTCAGAATACGGTGCTCTTGTGGGGAAGATCTATCAAGCCTTTGTCTAAGGCTTTAGTTATGAACAGAAATTCACTGGCAAATGTCAGGTGACAGAAGAGAAGGTTAGTCATAGAATCAAATGCAGTGCAAATCTGAGGACATTTAACATGGTAAATATTGTCCCCTGCACCTGAATTTCAAAACAACAAAGAATCAGGACAGAGAAAGCAAGTGTCCTTGTTATAAAGGAAAGCTCTGAGAACGTAGCGAGTGAAACCCTCTTTTGCTTTGAAAATCTGCTGTAAGCCTGGGAAACTAAAGATGCTTCCTTTGGTAACTCATCTTGGCCTCTGATGTCCCTTTAGTCAATCTATTTGTCTTTGTCATGTCTCCAACGGTACAAGAGCAAGGGCTAAATTGAAGCTAAATCCAATTCAGAACACAGAGGCAAACTTTAAGCTCCTTGTCAGAAACATTTAAGGGTTGTCAGAAACAACCCTTAAAAATCCCATCTCCCAATAATACTCTGTATTTTAGCATTGAGACTTAATAACAAATGCTTAGAATGACAGTGAGAGAAGTGGCATTTTTTCATAGGGAAAACAAAAGAATGGGAAACCCCAGAATGTATTGAACTCTGAGTTGCCATTATTTACCTTATCAAGATTTCTTCTGCAATTGTTCTCATTAACAATTTCAATGAAAGCCTAGTTTTCCCAAGTCAAAATGGGGAACATTCTCCCATACTGGCCATGAATATTTATGAACTTTAAGATCTGAAAATGTAGGCAAATGTTCAATATTTAAATTAGTCTTTTCTAAAATTACCCATATCCCAAAGTCTTCATTCTAGGTGAGAGGCAATGAGTATAAAAAGGAATTAAGAGTTAACAATTTGAAAGGATTTAAATTCTGTTATGTAAAGCTTTTTTTCCTAATAAAGAAGAATATATTTTCATTCATCTTCTTGTTAATGACAGGGTTTCTGAATGTGTGTTAGTGCCATATCCTCCAAGGCTCATCCTATTCCAATTTCAGTGACGGTCTCTCATCATCTAAGAAATTCATTTCGCAGTCCCTAAACTTGTTCTTTCCTTTGCCCTCAATACTTTTTATTCAGAACCTTTACAAGGCTCACTACTTCCCTTCAAACTGATAAACTTTTAGGTGTTACCTTTCTTAAGAAACTTCCCTATCCACTCTTTCCATTTCACATCAGTTCCTTTCTCCTTACAGTATTTTAATTTTCTTTACAACACTTACAATATCTAAAAAACACATTATTACTACAAATACATTAATATTATTGTTTTAAAATTACATTGATTGTTTACTTGACTCGTTACTGTCTTCACCCATAAAATATAAACACTTAAACAACACAGACTTTTATTTTATTCACTTCTATGCCTCCAGTGTTTACTATATTACCACCACATAGTATGTCCTCAGTACATATGTGTTCAAAGACTTTTTTGAATGAATACATACATTATTGAACCAACATGATATAAGTCCAAATGCTTTGCAACGTATATAATCCTCAACTCAAGGCTTCATTATAAACTTTCGGTCCCAACTCCCAAAACTTCTACATGCATGGCCTATGTTTCACCCTTATTGAATTACTTCTTTTAACTATGATACTTTAGAAATCTCTGCCTTTGCCTATGAGGCTCAGTTCTTGTGGAGAGCTACCACTTGATTTCAAATGTCACTTGCTGTGTGAAAATATTTCCAGTTCTTCTGGACTGAGCTCTCTCCCTATGTTCTCATAGCATGTTATATAAATTTCTGTTATAGTATTTACCAGATTCTAGTGTAATTTTTTGCTGTACAACTGTCTTATGACATTTTATGCCTAGAGCCTTGCGAAATGCCTGGCATATATATATTAAGTACTCTGGACATGTTTACTGAATAAGTAAATCCTATAAGCTCAGCAACGGTCTAATTTCTAACAACAAATCATTTCATAACGTATTTTTTTTCAAATTTAATATTATACTCTAAGGATGTTTCAGTTCTTTCTGGACTCTCTAAGCAATTGTGAACGGCAAAGTGAGCAAAAAGAATGTTGGTCATGTAACCTGGAGAAGGCCACAGTTGACGTTTAATAATATTCAAATACTTGCAAGGAACAAAGCTAAATGACCTTATTATTTCCCCTCAAAATAGCCAAATGAGAATAGACTGGTCTTTTTATGAGTGTGTTTTTTAGGTAAGCCTCTTAATAAAACTTGCTGATTAGAGACTTATGAATTGTATTTCTAAGAAAGGGTGTAGAGTCTCATCCTCTGCCAGTGTGAAGGATATACTAGACAGGTATCTTTTTAAGAAGCCTACACGAACTAAAGGATGTTTTTGCCAGCCTATAATTCTATGAAATCTACTTTTCTAAGACCAAGAATCAAGATCCACAAGAGAAATTACTGTAGTTAAGAATAAACATATCCTTAAAAACTGAAAAACCTCATCTTATTATTATTTTTTTTTGTATATGTGCTATTTTATGATGGGTAAAGGTTAACTTTTTTTTTTTTTTTTTGGCGGTACGCGGGCCTCTCACTGTTGTGGCCTCTCCCGTTGCGGAGCACAGGCTCCAGACGCGCAGGCTCAGCGGCCATGGCTCACGGGCCCAGCCGCTCCGCGGCATGTGGGATCTTCCCGGACGGGGGCACGAACCCGCGTCCCCTGCATCGGCAGGCGGACTCTCAACCACTGCGCCACCAGGAAGGCCCAGTAAAGGTTAATATTTAATCAATATGCTTTACATTTGGGAATCTTTGAAAGAACAAACAGTGTTAAAATTTTTTTTCTCTAAAGGAAAACCAAAATAAAAGTAACATTTCCATTATAGATTTAGAGGTTAGATCCTGCATGTAGAATTAAGCTGAGCAAGAAATCGTAAGTATTTTTTACTAATATTCTTTTAAAACCACTTTTCTTCTATTATCAGGTAGCAGCAGTTACAGTGAATGTTAATGTGACTTGATTCCTTGTACAGTAGAGAGAGTGTTCTCTTAAAAGGGGTTTACATTCTCTGGTTCCTTGCAAATCTGTGTAAAGAAGACATCTAAAAATAAATTTGAAGGGACTTCCCTGGTGGTCCAGTAGTTAAGACCTTGCACGTCCAATGCAGGGGGCATGGGTTCCATCTCTGGTTGCAGAACTAAGATCCCACATCCCACATGATGTGCAGGGTGGCCAAAATAAATAAATAAATAAAGATAAAGTTGACGTTTACTGCGTTTGACAGTGTTATTATATTAGTATCTAATACCTTTAAATATTAAAGATTATTGAGTCCAATTTGCCCCTGTGAGTGTGGGAGAGCAAACAGCAAATCCCATCAATGGGAAGTTTAAGGATAAAGGTTTTCTCAACTCCCACCTTCTGCTAAGACACAAAGTGGAACCCCTGTGGTGCCAAGTGCCTGGCCCCGCTAAATGCTCAGAGAATGTTAGCCTCTCTGGTGGCCGGTGACCATTATAAAGAATGGCTGAGAAGAGCAACGGAAATCTGTTTCTTTGATAGTCCTTCCACTCAGCTTCCCCAAGATGTTGTTGGAATTCCCCTTGGGAAAGAGTCCTCTCAAGTTGAGTGGAAATGGCAGTGAAAGTTCTTAGGGGTATGGCCTGTGAGAGGTCGGAGAACCTGGAAGGAGGCTGAGGGAAACACTTCTCTGTTCCATGGCTCAGGAGGACCCATGCTTGCCTTCAGCCATGGCTCCAAAAGAAGAAGACAAGAGTTGGAGAGAGAAGCTAACTCTAGAACGGAGATCAAGCAGGAAATTAAAGCCACCAAACATTTTCTCACCCACAGGGTCCAAATCTTTTCCTAATTCAGACACACGATCGGAGTTTATTTCCAGTTCAATAGCAATGCTTTGGCTTTTAGAGAGAAGTTGACACCAAAATGTCTCTTTTCAGGAAAAAGAACGTGAATAAGGAAATGACATGATCATTGGATCCATGCTCACTTCTGAGAACAATTTAATTCTTTTAACCCTTGCCAAAGTCATAGATTCTACTTTAGTCCATGTAGTATTTAAAAAGTTACACTCTGCTACCTGAGTTTTCATATTTCCTTATATTTACTTGCTTAGGTTGAAAACTGACCCCTACATTGCTCTTTATATCTTTACTAGATTTACTTTGTGTGTGTGGGGTTTTTTTTTACTATATTTAATGTGCAGTTACGCTTGCAAAATGGATTGTAATTCGCCAAGAAAAGTGCTTTGATAAAGGGGAAAAAAAATCAACAAATTACAGGATAAGAGACAATCCTAGCAGGACTCCTCTCCTCCAATTCGAAACCACACTTGTGACTTTCACGTGCATCCATTTCATGTTTAGGTACCTTGTATATCAGTATCTTGCAAAGTTTGTAATGGTGTAGGACATAATGCTTTTCTTCCTTAAAAAGGGAGGAAGAAAGAACTGGAGAGAGGGAAGAAAGAAGGAGGGAGGAAGGGAGAAAGGGAGAAAGGAAAAAAGGAAGGAAGGAAAGAAAGAAGGAAAGAAGGAAGGGAGGACAGAAGAAGGAAAGAGAAAGAAATGAATTAAATGAAGAATATTCCTCCCTGAAAAATATGTGGGCTCTTTTCCCAAATAATCTGCTTATGGGAAAAAAAAAATTCCACCTGAAAGAGGAAATGCTTCCTGAAAGAGGAAACTAGGAATTTCCTAGTTAAATTTGTATGCATTTATATGAAAGTTTTAGGTTGACTAGTGAGAGAATATCTCTGAGTAATTATCCCAACATCCTAAGTAAGTTTTGTTCAATGGCTCAGCTCACTGAAGAAGTGGGATTTCATTCAATAAAATGTTTTTAGAGTCTTTTAATACATTTTAGAGTTACGGAAAAATAATAAGATTGTGACTACGTCTACATAACCAAAACATTTTGATAAAAACTGAAAATTTCAGAGAGTAAATTGAATATCCTATTTTCCTATACCAAAAAATCTGCATATAGAAGTTTGATAGAAACCGTCATTAGGTAACTTCTCCCTGGCCAAACCATCACACTCGAGGAAACACACACCAGCTATGTGGCCCTTTTTAATGTTTCCAATTACATTGTTTCAGACCCTTTACTCTTCTCTTACCATTCAATCCTACTTTGCCTACTTATCTTTTCTACTAACCTACTTAGGTTGTAAGTTTTTTGATTAGCAATGCAGCCCTCATCTTATTCTGATAGTATTAAACTAGCAACACATTTGAATGATAGTGAGCTAGTAAGATGAGGTCTCTAACGCATTTGTGCCTTTTGCAGAGGTTTGGGCAATGGTTTTCAACAGCAGAGATTTTGTCAAGTGATTTCAGCTCTTTGGTTCAGCCTTCTTTCTGGGGAAATATGGAGTAGTAACGATGATAATAATCATATATCTTTAGGCAGAGGGCTTATAGAACCACTGTCTCTTATACCCATGAAATTAGTTCTTTTAGGAAGAGGAAAGTCCCAGCTTCCCACTCACTAATATCATATTCACATAAGAGAGTCCACTCCCATCTCCTTACCATCCTCACTCATCTCCCTTTGCACCAAATTACTGAGGATGATTAACAAACACAGACATGAAAACTGGACCAACAGCTCTTTAGTCCACGATTTGAAATGGTATTAGAGATGGTGGGTTATATATGCATTATCGGAGAAGCTTGGACGTCTTTGGGGAAGGAAGGAGGCAGAAAGAAGAGAAATATGTATGTTCCATTTCATAAAATGTAAAGTAGAGTAAAATAAAAATCCCCTATTCCTCTACAAAGCAAGATAAAGAATTTCAGATTCTCTTGATGGATCAAGGTACAGTGTGTCGATTTCACTTTAAAACCATACCATTGCCAAGTCCGCATAAAATGAGAGGGTTCAAAGATAAGTAGATGTGAAAGTATAATTTATAAACTAGACCTTCATCTATAAAATTGGGTGAAAAACAAACTTACCCAACGGACATTTGGAAGATATTATTAAATATTATAGAACCCATCCTCACATACATTTGGAGAAAAAGAATTTACAAAATAAATGTGACTTTAAAAATCCTCTATCCCTATCACCCACAAAGGTAGAAAAGTGAAATTGGGACATCCCTCCATTGTCACGTGGGCAAGTGATAATTTGTAATAATTATGCTATTATTTACACATCCTCTCTGAAATAAACTCTATCTAAAGAATTCAGTTTGTTGCCCTGGTCCCATGAAAAGCTTTCTAAAATAGAAAACAATGGACATATCGTCAACACTAGAATGCTATTTTAAAATATATGGATGTACTGGAAAGAGTTCAGACAACATCAGAAGGAAGAGTTTGACTTACTGCATGAAAAAAAAGATTAAAAGAGTATGTATGGCTTGGCTAAGCAAGGACTAAGTGGGAACATGCTAACTGCCTGCAAATATTTCAGGGGTGTGAACACAAAGAAGTGGGGCGAGGGGGGTTTTGGTGGCTTTAAAGAGAAGACTCAGATTCACAAATCTAGTTGATCTCTTTATTTTTAATCCTATTGGGACTGAGAATCTTATAGTGTTACAACATTTAGGTAGAAATTTCCTAACAAAGAAGTTTGCAGCTTGTTTTTTTGGGGGGGCATTTTTTTTGGAGGGGGAGCATATTATTTGGGGATGTGTTAAAACTAGATAGGAAAGTAAGAGAAACTACATCCATAATTGTCAGTCACATCTGCCTCTAATTAGAGTGATAATTGTGTCATATTAAGGGCATAATACATGTAACTTACACAAATTGTAAAGATCCAGAGAGAAACTATATTACAGTTATGATTTAAAGAATATTACCAATGTATTTAAAACAAAATACTTGGAGAGGAGATGAATAAAAATGTAAGTTCAAAGAGTTGGATTAAACCAAAACCCTTGAGAAGGTCGTGATGTCCTTAGCAAGAAATTTAGTGCTATCAAAGTAACACTAATTTAAAATAATTATGTTTCTATGTCTTATTATATAGAGTAGTATATTTCTATATTACCCAACTTCATATAATTTAACTGAAAGCATATTATCATTGTGCTACCAGGGAATGTTCCAGTCTGACTACCAGAGTTTAAGAAATGTTTTAGTCAACATTAGGAAACATTATCACTTAGCTAAATTAAGTACTATTATATAACAGGTGTAGTTGAATACACAGTTGCAATACAATGACATTTTTTTCCTTAGGATATAATGAATACAATAGAGGAAAAGGGTAACATAATACAGGAAAAAGGCAGTGCTCAATAACTTCTAGTCTGCTGCCAACCTATTTTCAATGTAAACAAGGTAAAATTCCTTACCCAGAAACGCCTTTGTAACTCCAACGTATTTTTCACTTACTCTCACCCAATATTTTCTGACTTTCACTTTGTGTTTGAAAGTTGAATAAGTCATTTAACTTGTACGTCTTGTACTTCTGTTCTTGAAATAGTTTATATATATGTAGATTCAAATCCTTCTTTGAAAAGACACTTTTAACTGACAATGAATAACTAACTTACATTGGATATAATTACTTTTAGCCTTAAGACTTTGGCATGCCATCTACTAGAAAATCCATGCCAGGGAATACCAGCCACACCTACCGATGAGATGGCCTTAAGAAACACACTCATTTATTTTCCCCTCTGATACTTGATAAGTCAAAATAAATGATGACTGTGTAAAGACATTTTGATGTCTGTACAGATAGGTAGGGAGTATTCATTGTCAATGAAATTTTGAAATATACAGCCGACATTTCAATACCCTAAAGAGTGCCATATAGAGAGTTTTCTTCATCAAAATAGTTCAGATTTAAATGCATACCGAATTAATTATGGAAAACTTATATAGTATATGTGTATTTAATAATTGTTACTGACAAGAATATGGTTACTTGTAGACATGGACTCTATAATGATTTGCAAAAATAAAATCTGGTTGCTGGATTATGGCTGATAGCTGATATTTTTCCAAAATCCAAATTTTTGTCATTCTTCTAAAAAATTAACATTTAATATATATTATTCATTCAATAATAATGTCGTTACATGAATTTTCTTGTAGTAAATACTTCCAAAGTGAGAGAAGTAAATCAACTTACTTTTCCTTAGAAGAGATAACTCTTTTGCTTACACATCCCATTTTATGGATGTGGTATTGCCATTTGTCCCTGTTTACTTTTTAAAGGTACCCAAGCCTTACCCACAAGCTGCATTTTTCTCTGTGCCTTTTATTCTTGCCCTAAATTTCAGAAGATAAAAACTTAAAAAAAAATAAAACCATGCATAACCCTGCCAAATGCCAGCCCTTCCTCTTTCATACAGGTTTTCTTTTCAACAGTACTCTACACATGCAGATCCCTCACTGCAGACCATTTTACAGAGGTAAGTGCTTATCAACTAATGCCAATAATAGAAATCTAAATAATTTTTGAGTGACCAGCAAGCCTCTACTGTTTACTAAGTATGGATATGTGACTACCTTTTACCAAGAGAAAGACAGCAGCTCTGGGAACAAAAGTGATTCAGACACAATTGGGCTCAAGTGAAGAACAGTGTGGGTTCTTCAGGTCTGGCAGAGTCCACCCACCCACAAACTGTCAGGACATTCCTCTCTTTTACTGTTGCTCCCATAATTGGAGCTGCCATGCTTCTCCAAAGGAGATTTGTGACAAGTCCAAGTACAATCTGGTTCTGAAATATCTCCATCTCACGCTTCCTCTCACCTCCCTTGGCATCCTCCATGAAACAGATTCAAGTTGCCTCTACCTGTAAGCAATCAAAGGCAGGCAGCATCATGCCTTTGGCATCAAGTACAGAAAGAAGAAAACAAATTAAAATGCTTTTGAACTTAAAGAGTTTGCTTGAAAGACGTAATTTTTAAAGTCCTTTGTTCACTAATATAATATTTCTTTTTCCTGTAAGAGAGTGAAATGAAGGAATCATTCAAGGGAGGAAAATATTCATTTGCTAAACAACTGAGTGTCTACCACGAGCCCCAGACATCATAGACATTACGGATACTGAGGATACAATGACTAAAATATCTTTTTCGCTGGGAGGAACATTTCAAGTGCCCTTGGTGTGGGTGGTATTGTATTTCAGTAGGATTTTTCTGTATGCTCCTAATGGTTAAAAGTATACCTGGGGATACACTGTATAGTCTAACAGAAAGTGGTCTTATGCCTTTCTTTTATACATTAAGACAAATCATATTTAGATCTGATACTGACGTTTGGGCAGTACTAATCTATAGGCACTTCAAGGAAGTAAAGTAGTATTTAAGCATCTATTTTCCATCTGTGCATATATGTATCCCAACATAGAAGTGTATGCATACATACATATATGTTTCTATTTCAGCTAAGATCCACTGTAACTATGTGTCAGTTTCAATCTTAATTATGATATGTTATTATATAAGATGTGGGTACCACAGGATATGTTTTTCCTTTCCATTTCATTCCCTAGAATAAAAAGAAATGAAAAAAAAAACTAGATAAAACAAAAAACCCAAATCTGATGGAAAGATATAAAAAAAGAAAAATTAAAAACAAAACCCTAAGCCATGAGTGTTTCAAGCCAAATATTTACAAAGATACCTATATACTTATGAGCTGGATGGGAGGTTGAATAGGGTTGAGTAAACCTTTTTTAGCCTGAAGTTAGGCAATGGGGAGAGGAATCCAGAAGAAGGAGATTTAGGGCTCCAGTGTAAATGGTGTTGAAAGAGGAAATACAAGACTTGGATCAATTTCTACGTACATCACAAAATAACCAGGGAGATCTTGCTCAATCCGTCTAATCCCCCTGCCTTGATTTCCTCTTCTGTAAAACCAGGGGGTCTAGACAACTCTTGTGCATACAACAAACATATATTGAGTGCCTGCTGGTGGTCAACTCTACAGTTTAGAAAACATTTTCACATAAACTCTTTATTTCATCTTGGCCTTATGTTAATCTGGTATAAAAATGATTACAAACCTATTTCACATGAGTGAAGAAAGAAGTCAGGATTTAGGGGAGTTTACTGAAAGTCTAAATGCTCTCTAGATTCTCTTCCAGATGCTAAAAATTATCTTTAAATTTCTAACTTTAAGTGAGGCAGAGGATCAAAGAGTAATATGTACAGTAACCATGTGGACACAATTCTCTTCATATTCCTCTTCCATCTCTTTCAACTCATTTCCCACCATTCCCTTCCTGTTCTCTAATCTCTTCTTTCTACCACCACATACATTTATATTTTCCTGTTTAGTAAATATTTTAGGCTCTGTCGGCCTTACAGCTTCTGCTACAACTACTGGACTCTGCTGTTGTACCATGAAAGCATCCGAAGATACAGAAATAAATGGGAGTGAATATGTTCCAATAAGACTTTACTTACAAAGAGAGGGAATGGACTGTATTTGGCCTGTGAGCCATGGTTTGCTAACATCTAAGTTGACTTTGAAAAATAAAAATATCTGGTAATAATTCCAAAGTTCATGTAAAATATACAGCTTAAAATAGTTTAATTACACTCTAAAGTCATGCATTTTATGTTTGATGGGAGCATAGGGTTATCCAATCAATTTATAATATGATCCTTTATAATAAATAAAGGCACAATAGTATGTTAGCTGGTATTACCTTTATAATTGTATGTGTGATTGAAACTGTTCACATTTGTTGACATTTATCTTACAAAACTTGTTAAGACTCTTGAAAAAGGCCTGAAGAATTTGTTTTGTTTTGTTTTGTTTTTCTGGTGTGCACAGGGGCATGATGGAGCTGGAGTCTTGTATTTGGATATTAGATAAAAATTCTATCTTTTTCTTCATTAAATTAAGTCTAGTATCTGGAGCTACAATAAGTTATTAAAGCAGAAAATAAAATTAAGTAATTATTGACCCCACAGTCATCAGGTAATCAAGGATATGTATGGAACTCCATCTATCTTATTTGTTAGGTATGATGACTGATATCTTGAAGTTTCTTCTTCCAGCATCATATGGATATAAAACTGACCTCCTAGCCAAACCTGAAGATTCTTGGAGTTTGTGCTCTTTGCTAATAATATTTTAAGTAAAATAGACCAGGAAGTCAATCAATAAATGTATTTAAGCAATTACTTTTCTGCTTTGCAATTTGAATGAGATGCGATACTAATGACCAAATATGGGGTTTGTAGCATCTCAACAAACACCATCTCTCCTCTTTATACCATCATGTTTGCTACACCTTTTATCTTCTGCAGTAAATATTTGTTAAAAACTCTAAAGGGATAATGGAGGGATGGGGACCATATTTAACCTCCTGTTTTAAAAAACAGGAACTTGGACAAAATATATAAAACAACTCTTTTCAGACTTTGAAACACCAGCAATGCAGGACCTTAATCCCTGAAAGAAAGGGAAAAATGAGGTAAAACTTAAGACCACGTTGTACTGACTGGGGACACATTCTGGGCTATGGAACGGGAAGCTGGAGTCCTAAGTAGAAGGTAGAGGTCTTGTTGAGTTGAGAAGTCTGAAAACTGAGAAGAAGTCATCAAGTCTGAGCTAGTGGCAAGTTGTGTGGCATAGTTCTGGGGAGGAGGGAATCATGAAAAACATTTCTATAATCTCTGGAATACAAACATGCATGTATGTATGGTAGAAATCCGTAAGACTGTGCAACATTATAACTGGTGTTCTGTGAGTTGAATTGTTCTCAGAGCTCACACAGGACTGAGAAGCATTTAAGTCCCCACCAGTCAGAACAGAAATTGCTTCATGGTCAACTGGAAAATTTAGTGGAAACTGTAGAAGGGCTGGTTCTTGTAGTGAGACTAAAATATCCCAAGAGTAAAGGCTATTTGAGACCCACACAAACAAAGCTTAGGAATTAAAATTAGCCTCAAAAGATCAAATCAAAATGTGAGTACTTAACTGTCTCTCAGAACAAAGCCAACAGCCATTAAAGAAAGACAACAAAATCCAGAAAGGTAACATTAAAAATTCACAGTGCTCAGCATCCAATGAAAGATTATCAGCCATTCCAGAAGCAGGAAAATGTGACCCATAACTAGGTGACAAAAATCAGTCATGAGAAACAGATAAAAATAATAGCAAAGAAAAAATTAGTAGACAAAAGCATTAAACAGCTATTGTAATCATATATTGCAGTATTTAAAGGAAAACATAGAAATAGAAATATGGAGGCTATGAAAAGACACAAGAGGAATGTCTAAGAGTGAGAATTACAATAGCTCAAATGAGATATTTACTGAATACGTTTTTTTCTTATTGAAGTACAGTTGATTTACTATATTGTGTTAGTTCCAGGTGTACAGCAAAGTGATTCAGTTATACATATTTTTTCAGATACTTTTTCATTATAGGTTATTACAAGATATTGGATATAGTTCCCTATGCTATATAGTAAATCCTTGTTGTTTACCTATTTTATATATAGTAGTGTGTATCTGTTAATCTGATACTCCACATTTATCCCTCCCCCTTAAATATGTTTTCTTTAATTGAAGTATAGTTAATTTACATTATTGCATTAGTTTCTGGCATACAGCATAGTGATTCAGTATTTTTGCAGATTACACTCCATTATAAGTTGTTATAATATAATGGGTATAATTCCCTGTGCTATACAGTATATCTTGTTGCTTATCTATTTTATATGTAGTAGTTTGTATCTCTTAATCTCATACCCCTAATTTGTTCCTCCCTCTTTCCCTCTCCCCTTTGGTAACCACAAGTTTGTTTTCTATTACTGTTTGAGTCTGTTTCTGTTTTGCATATACTTTCATTTGTATTATTTACCGCATATAAGTGATAACATACAGTATTTTCCTTTCTCTGCCTGATTTATTTCGCTAAGCATAATATTTTCTAGGTCTATCCATGTTGCTGCAAATGGCAGTATTTCGCTTTTTATGGCTAATATTCCACTGTATATCCTGACTCACACCTGTACAAGGCAGACTTCAAACACCTCAAATTAGGACAACAGGAGTAACCGAGATAGGAATTGCCTCACTGGAGGTGAGAGTGAGACTTTGCAGTTTAGGCGTAAGCAAGCCAACTGTCTGCTAAAACAAAATGCCGACCCTCTTCAGAGGAATCTAACAAAATTCAAATTTTGAGTCTCCACAGCAGAACATTCACAATGTCTGGGAAACAGTATAATATTATTCTCCTCACAAAGAACCAGGAAAATGTAAGGTGTCCTGAAAGGAGGAGACAATCGACTGAGGCCACAGGCAAGATGAATCATATGTTGGAATTATCAGACAAGGACTTTAAAGCAGCTGGTAGAACTATCATCCGTTGGATGCAAAAACTATGTTGGTAATGAATGAAATATTAGAAACTCTGTGCAGAGAAATCGAAGTTATGAAAAAATCAGCCCAATGGAAACTCTAGAAATGAAATATACGCTAACATTAAAAATTCAGAGGATGGTCTTAATGAGATAACTAAAGTGCTGAAGAGTCAGTAAACTTGACAAGAGATCCTCACAAGTTATGTAATTTGAAATAAAAGGAGAAGAATATTGAAAAGGTAAACAGAGTCTAAAGGGCCAGTGGAACAATATCAAAAGTTACAACATGTGTGTAATTGGAGTCCTAGAAAGAGAAGAGAAAGTAAAGAGCAGAAAAAAACAGTTAAATATATAATGGCCAAAAACGACCGAAATTTGATGGTAGACATACATTTACAACATCAAGAAACTTAGCATACCCCAAACAGGATGAATAAAGGGAAGCCAACATAAGCACATTATACTCAACCTGATAAAAATTAAAGATAAAAAGAAATTCTTAGAAGAATCTAGGGAAAAAACAAACATATATATAGGAGGAAAAATGATTCAAATGGTTGAAGACTTCTCATTTGAAACTATGTAAGTCAGAAGACGGTGGACCAACATTTTTTAAAAGTTGAAAGAAAGAAACAAATCTATCAACTCAGAAATGTTTAGTTTCCAAAAATATCCATCAGTAATTAAGGCAAAATAAACACATTTTCAGATAATAGAAAATTAAACAAGTTGTCAATAGCAGATCGACAGTACAAGAGATGATAAAAGATCTTTAGTCTGAGGAAAATGAAACAAGAAGGAATATTTGATCTTCACAGAAGAACAAAATGCCTTGAGGGTGGCAAATATCTGTGTAAATATTAAAAAAAAAGTTCATTCTAAGTTCAGTTAAATTTCATAGAATTACTTAAAGCCAAATTTATATTTTCTTTTGGGGATTGTAGTACATTAAATTGATTACATTTGACAACCTTAGAATAAAAGGTTTCAAGTAGAGGGAATAAACAAATTCCCTATATTTTATTTGGGGTGATACAATATTTACTGCAGTTAGACTGTGAAAAGTTAAGGTTGTATATTTTAATCCCTGGAGCAGTCATTAAAAAGATACAAAGAAACATATGTTTAAAAAGGCAATTGAGGGCTTCCCTGGTGGCACAGTGGTTGAGAGTCCACCTGCCGATGCAGGGGACACGGGTTTGTGCCCCGGTCCGGGAAGATCCCACATGCTGCGGAGCGGCTGGGCCCGTGAGCCGTGGCCGCTGAGCCTGCGCGTCCGGAGCCTGTGCTCTGCAACGGGAGAGGCCACAACAGTGAGAGGCCCGCATACCGCAAAAACAAAAAACAAAACAAAACAAAAAAACTGCAATTGATGAATTAGAATGGAATTTTAAAAAATATTTAAATCACCTCAAATGAGACATGAGAAGGGAAGAAGGGTACCAAAGCACAGAGGAACAAACAGAAAACTATTAATAAAACAGTTGATCAATATCTAACTATATCAAAAATTATATTAAATGTTAATAGAATATAATTATTACATTTTAAGGCAGAGGTGATCAAAGTGGATAAAAAAACAGAATCAGCTATGAAAGACAGTGCCTGGGTTCAGGTAACCCTTATTTTACTTAATAATGGCCCCAAAGCATAGGAGTAGTGCTTCTGGCAATGTTGCAAAGAAGCTGTAAAGTGCTTCCTTTCAGTGAAAAGGTGAAAGTTCCCAACTTCATTTGCCTGTCTGTATTCCCGTATATATGTATGCATGACCATTTGCCTGTATGTATTCCTACCAGGCCACGTGATAGGCAAAATTAGCATTTCTGGTCTCTTGTTAGTCTCTGTAGTTCATTTGTTACTTCTTTACATCACTTAATCCGAATTTGCAATCATATAATTATTTGTATAATTAGTTTCTATCTTCCCCCCCACACAGTATATTATAAATCCATCATGGAAACACTATATTATAAATCCAAGATAGAAAGCAATCATTTCACTTACCAGTGGTAAAATGAGAGACTGGCCCCTTGCAGTCATTCAGTATATGTTTTCTGAATAAATAAATACATTACAATATCCACGAATGGATTTTAACCATTTGCTGTTACATTTAACATGAGCTTTCTGAGGGCAGGGCACTGGTGTGATTTGGGTCTGTATGCCTTAGTAACTGGCATATAAGCCTGTTCAACAAAAGTTTAAGAATGCAAATTGAAAGTGAATAAAAATTGTGACAAAAGGACAGACATAGGAAATAGTAGAGGGGTTGAGAATAGGGTGAAGAACCAATGAGCTATCGTTGATAATTCTCCTTTTGAACTAAAATAGTTTTTAAAAGTCCGTAAATTAAGATTCACAAAACCAAAGAATATTTGAAGGGGACAGATTAGGGAGATAAGGAAAGGGCGGAGAGGCATGACAAGAGGATTAATCAGGCAAAAGCAAAGAAATGGTTGAGTCAGGGTGGACAAAAGACAAATTCTACCTACTCCTCCAATTATTTTCCTAGACATACAGTACTAGACCCCATCTGAACACAGATGGCAGGAGAACTGATAAGGAGTGCTATCTGAACCACAATGACAGAAGGGAATCATGCATGTCAGGAATTACGGCTACTTCCAACCCAGCCTTAGGCATTTGAGGACCAACGCCCCTGAGGGACAAAACTTGTCTAGGACACGTGCTTTCACGAGAGGCACCTTAGCTACACGGCAAACCCAAGCAGCGTTTCCATCTCCTCTTTCATTCTTGGGTAGTTAGAGTTTACGTTTCACTTATTGCCAATTTTCCAATTCTCAAGTCACTACCACAAATGCCATGTACTTCAAAACTGTTTAATGTGCCAGCTGCTTTGGCATTATGTTTCACAATCCCTGTTAAATAGGAGCCCAGAAATCTAAATCATGCATTGCTGAAGGTAACACAGATAGTAAGTGAGGAGCTGCAATTTGAACCAAGTCTAAGCCTTCAAAACTGACATCTTTTTTAATGTACCTCTTTGCAGCCAATGAAGAAATTGTGTTATTATTTCTTTTAATGCCATCTTTCGGCTAGTTTTGTGGACTTGCGGTGGGGTGTTAGGCCTATAGGGTTGCTCTTTTCAGTGTAGACATTAAGTAAGAAATAATCTTTTGGGCAAAAGGAGTTCAAAGCATCTACTCCATTGCCTACACCACAGAAGATTACTGTACAGCTCTGAAGGAGGGGATCTCTGATCACACAGAGAGAAAGGGAAGCAAGTGCTCATCAAATGGCTGGCTTTCAAAGTGCTTTGCAGAATGCTAAACTTTCCATTGACATCAGTCGATGAAGATTTCATATTTAAAGACTCTTTTAAAGCAAGCACATGTGCTAAAACCAAAACTTACACATAAGGCCTTAAAGCAAGAAGCAGCCATTGTAACACAGAACCAAACAGCATGGAACAGGAACTTAGTAGGACACACACAGGAGGACCCTTGTGGGCCAAAACACGCTTGGCCATACTTGCTGAGGTTGTCAAGGCTCCCTTTGTCGGAGAGCTAGGGACTAACGCCAGACTCTTGTGCCGTTTAACGTGATTCTCCCTATTCAAGAACAATTTACTCCAAAATGTTTCTTCATAGGTAAAAATCTATAGACGTGATCATAAATGCCCATGTGGACAAATGGATTCAAATTGATAATAGAGCATTTGTTCATAATTACATAATAAAGATCACCAAAAACGCTACTGACACACTAATAAAAGTTTTGAAAAATTCTGAAGAAACCAGCTTCTAGACCATTAACTGGTTTCTTGGGAGTTGTGTAAATTGGCACAAACTGATATAAACACTCAAAATGCAACTGTCATAAGTAAGGATAATTTTAAAATACAAAACTGTATTTCGATGTAAGAAAATGAGATAGCCTATTAAGGACAGATCTTTATCAAACTATCCAAAGGATTACACTGCTTGATGGCACATCACCATATGCTCCCCAAGAGACCACAACCAGACTCAGCTCCTACAGATGCAAAAACCAGGCTAAGAAAAACCCCAAACAACAAAAAAGAAATAAACAAAACAAACCAGAAACATCACTTCATTTTCACATTACGTGGATGAGGCTCATTACTGCTCAGGTATGCTGTGTCTTCCACAACCATGCTGGCCATAATGTTTTCTAGTCTGGTAGATTTTTTTTTTCCCCCTTGTTCAGAAGATTTGTCTTTTCTGTACGATATAAAGCAGAGCTGCTCAGATGGCCAGTGCAGTTTCTTTGAAATGTAGCCAAGTGAAGGTTGAGGCATGTCCATGCCCTTGTCGGGTGGCTCTTTTAAATCTTTAAGCTATATACTTTAAAGATTGAGGCTGACAAAATAGCCTCCAGGACTGAGGGTACTTTGTACATAATGTGTCAGCTGTCTGGGAGAGGTAGCTGATTGTTTACCTTTGAATTGCTTTCCCTCTGAGGGAAGTGTGTTAACATTATAGCATTCCATGGGGAGGGGTGCTGAGATGCAGTCATTCTGTAGGGTATCCTTTCCCACTGAGAGAACAGCATCTCTTTTACATGGCTAGTAAATCTGAAAGTTAAGTCTGGAAGGATCATGGCTTTAACAAATCAAGTAAGTGGATTATTCTAGAACAAGTCAAGCCAAACATAAAGCTGGTATCACCAGCTCATTCTCCTGTCTTAAAAGGTGGTTCACACTAGTGAAAAATAATTAAATATCCAGATAATGTAAATAGGACAGATGAAGATTGAAGAAAAAAAGCAATTTAAAAAATGTGTTACATCATATCAAGACTGGTGATGGAGTGAAAAAAAGAGTGAAGAAGAATAAAAATGTGGTTTACAAGCATTCTATTTTCCTAAGATGACTAAAAACATTTTTTCCTAGAGTTTTCCCTATATTAGAGTTCTCAGTCTCACTGAAGTTCATATTACTAGTCAACAAATAAGAGACTTTTTTCCACTTCCAGGGCGAATATTTTATACATATTCTGTATTTAGTTGGATCTAACTTTCTGGAGTTTTAGGTCACTGAGATGAGAAATGTGAAAATCATCTTCCTCTGTTTGTTGTATGTACAAACCAACTAAACCAATATTTTCTTATTAATCTATTTGCATAAATAAGGTGATTAGCTCTATGTCTACTCTTATCTCATAATCGATAATTTCCCTATCATGTTCAAACATTGAATCTATTTAAGCATATCTAATCCAAAACCACATCACTTTCATCATGTAGGCAATATCCTTCCCCCTGCTAATGAAACTTCAAAAGTCATTTTAAGCATTTGTAGAGAAGC
Organism: Neophocaena asiaeorientalis asiaeorientalis; assembly: GCF_003031525.2. Classification (NCBI taxonomy): domain Eukaryota; kingdom Metazoa; phylum Chordata; class Mammalia; order Artiodactyla; family Phocoenidae; genus Neophocaena; species Neophocaena asiaeorientalis. Next base: position 1,551,646 of record NW_020172779.1, read on the forward strand.
ACAGTATAAATATATAAAAGTATGAACATGAATGTACTAAGTATAATATCTGGTCTCTATTTGCTCCACATTATAACTTAATTACATGAAAGTAAGACTTTTATCCCTATCCACATTCATTGTTTATTATTTTCTTGTCTCAATATGATCCCTTAGAAGCAACCCTGGATATCGCTTATTACATCTTGTAAGTCATCGAGTGTCACCACAATCTCTGCAAACCATCCCAATTGAGTATTGAAGAGACTGGCCGGGGTAAGAATAATGAAGGGACATTTTTCTAATAGGTTCACCTGTTAAATCACCCATCTTCTTTCTTTTCAGTTTTACTTTATTTTCCCCCTCAAATGGAAATGAAAAGTCTAATTAACGCTGAACATCACTGCCACTCAACATTATACATTATAGTCTTAGCAAGTCTAAAAGTAATTTCCACAGAAAATTACAGTTGCTTTTGTAGACCATCTGCACCCTGCACTTATGGCCATCATAACACTTATCCCATTTTATTGTCTGTGTTCCTGTTCTTTGCTTGTTTTGCTTTCCTATTTTTCCTACCAGACTATCTTGCTCCTGGAAGCAAGATTTATGTTCTGTGAATCCTGTACTTCCGTGTCTATTGACTATATTAACAGTATCTTCTAATAAATATATATTGAATGACTACTTAAGCTCTTAAAGAATATGGTCAAAGAATAAGAGAAAACTTAAAGTACCGACTTGGGTAGAGTAAAAAAAAAAATTGCTCAAGACAATTAACAGAAGCACTTTATAGATAGATATCTGGTGCTATTGGAGGGCATCCATTAAGTTAACTGAAATACGACATTATAAATATGTCTAAAATGACTTTCGAAAACAGATCTTCATTCTTGTTTTACATTCCAACTTACGAAATGTTAAATTTCCACAAGCCTTGCATAGACTTAGTGAGATGAAGCCAACTAAGAGCTGGAGGGTCTGGAAAGGCTCAGTGGAAGGAAAAGAAATGTTTCCTGGGGCAACAGCAGTGCAGCTCAAGAAACTGATTATGTATTAGAAGACAGAGGGGATTCGGGATGAGGATACTTGAGATTTCCTCAGTGTCTTCTCACTAGAAAGAAAATCCATATAATTTGTGTTAGGAAAACATGATGATTTTATGAGGGCTGAGTAGTAGACTCATTGTTAGTTGACTCATTAGATACATATTATTGGAATGATTTTATCATCGCTTGAATTTCTCTTTATTATGCTAATTTTAGCCCAAGAACCTGAAATTTCACTCTTGAAGGAAAATATTCAGAAGAATTATCTCAAATAATCAATGCTTTTAATGTTCTAAAGTTTTGTTTTAGCCTTTCAGGGACCCCACCCCCATACTACAGTAGAAGTTTTGAGAATTTTTATTACGGTAGCAACATGCCCATGTAAATGCTTCTCTAGCCCTTCACTTATTTTCTTTTAAGACCCATGCTATCCAACACATTCTTCATCTAAGTGATTCCAAAATTATGGGTTCACATCATGCTCCCTTGATCACACATTTTCTTTTCCCTGATCTATGATAACCACTCTTTATCCTTTGCTCGGAAGGGGCTTCTTATGCCTGGTGGAGCAGAAGCTCTCCTCTGGCACAAGAAGCCCTTTCTTGGTACCTCTCACTATGGGATGCTTCAAAACCTTTGATATGACAAACAGATTCCTGTAACATGTAACTGCACAAGACTTTTTTTTTCTCCCATATGTCTGTTTTCTTTCCATTCCAGACATTTGTTATCTAAATAATGACACGGTACCTTGATTATGGGTGTATATACATGGATATGTTGTCTAGAGTCTGGATTTCTGCTTTCAAATAGATAGCACATGAAATTTAAAATGAACAACACACAAATTTTTTTAAATGGTTCATTTGTTTAGGGGTAGTAATAGCTTAACGAAGAGAATCACAAGACTGAAAAGCAAGTGGTTATATTAGACAACAGTCATTTAAATAAGACCCTAATTAGCTGTTTATGCTTATTGCCAATGTTAATGTTATTGATATTTTCACCACATTGATAATTCAGTGTAGAGATGTTCTTTTAGAAAGAACAGAAGTATATATGAAACGTTCTCTTCTTGGGAATTTATACCTTGGTACCAAGTTCGTGCACCTGACTGAGAAAGAGATTCCTGTCATTATAATTACTGGTCATTAAAAAGTAATCATATAAACATGCCATTCATTAAAACCAAAACCAAATACAAAGCTTTTAGATAATAAAGCAGATAAATTCAGTCATGAACATTTGCATTACAAAAGGATACAGCTTCACACAGAAAAAAGATTAGCTGCTGAGTTCCCTTAAATAGCCCACTTCGCAGAGTTTTAAAAATAGGATTGATTTATTTTAAAACCGATTAACTTTTCAGGAGCACATCTTTCTGTAAAGTGAGGCAAATCTATATATTCCCACACTTTACAATTTACCAAGCTGCTGACTTGTACACTGTTGGCTTATTTGGATTTAGGGGGAGTAAAGTAATAAATGCTACTGCAGATTTTTTTGGAGGTTTGAAAGAATGCATTTCTGTACGACGGAGTTCAGTAAATGCAAAAGTCACTGGATCTTTAAAGAGAACTTCAAAACTATGTCAAGACCTCGTGAAATTCCATCAAATCAAACATGGAAGTATATTACCTAGAAAAATATTATTTCTTGGTTAGTTGTGTATGACAGTGCAAGAGATCAGCGAACAGCAAAGATATTTTTCCCCTTTCTGACAGATAGGGAGACAGTAAAGCAAAATGAAAGAGGGTTGACTGAAGCAGCCCCCAAAGCAATAACTTTTATGTCTCCCTTCATGTCATCCTGGCAGCTGGATTAACTTATCTCCTTAAACACACTGCTGAATTAAAAAGAAAAAAAAAAAACACAATTAAGGAATAATATTGGCTGGCTATTAGGAGCATGAGTCCAAATTTCATTGATTATGATTTTATGTATCTTATTCCTTTGGAGAAGGGAAGGGTGAGGAAGGAGCAGGGGATGCTAATGGGAGGGGAAAATAGAATGATCCGTGATATTCAAGTGCTATCTCCAGAGACTCATAAAAATTGAAATGGAAAAAAAAAATCTTTAGAACATAAAGGAAGCATATCGAATGAAGACTAGCAATTGTGCCATTTGGTCAAATAAATGGGAAATATTAGAGCTGGAGAAGCCTATGATTTATGGCCTATAAATCTTTCTACAGAATATTTCATGTCCATCTAATTCTTGCCATCTCCATTACCACCACTTGGTTTAAGCCTTTGTCATCTGTCACATGGATTATTTAGAGCGTCGTCTCCCTGTAGCCACATTTGCCTCTCCCTACCAAATTACATCACTTCCCAATTGCCAACTTTTGGACAAATTCTTACTGTACTAACAATAGACAGCTTAAACACCAACAGGGCCTGGGAGCCTGGTTTCAATCTGCTTCTCCACATTGCTTCTTTACCATTAGGCACTATGGGTTTGTGCTAAGGAAGATCAAAATTCCCCACATGTTCCTTTTCTTTCATCAGTATGAATACTTAAGTTACAAGTGACAGAAAGCCCTGTTCAAAGTGGCTGAAAACAAATAATAAACACGATGATGATGAGTTTTTTAAAAAAGGAATCTCAGTGTTCATTGCAGCACTATTTATAGCAGCCAGGACATGGAAGCAACCTACGTATCCATCAGCGGAGGAATGGATAAAGAAGATGTGGTACGTATATACAAAGGAATATTACTCAACCATAAAAAAACAAAGTAATGTCATTTGTAGTAACGTGGATGGACCTAAAGACTGTCATACTGAATGAAGTAAGTTAGACAGAAAAAGACAAATACCATATGAGATTGCTTATACGTGGAACCTATAAAAAGGGTACAAATGAACTTATTTACAAAATGGAAGTAGAGTCACAGATGTAGAAAACAAACTTATGGTTACCAGGGGGTAAGGGGGGGAGGGATAAATTGGGAGATTGAGATCGACACATACACATTACTATATATAAAATAGATAGCTAACAAGGACCTACTGTATAGCACAGGGAACACTAATCAATACTCTGTAATGGCCTGTATGGGAAAAGAATATTAAAAAAGAGTGGATGTATGTATGTACATAACAGATTCACTTTGCTGTACACCTGAAACTAACACAACATTGTAAATCAACTATACTCCAATACAAATTTTTAAAAAGGAGTTTATTTTTCTAATGTAACAGAAAGTACCCATATAGCCTTCAGGAGGGGGTGCTGCGTGTTAGAATGTTTGTGCTCCCTTACCTCCCCCAATTTATTGGTTGAAATCCTAAGCCCAATGTGATGGAGTTAGGAGGTGGGAACTTTGGGAGGTGATTAAACTTGTGTGATTATGTCAATGTATGTTCATCAGTTACAGCAAATGTACCGCTGTGATGGATAATGTTGATAACGGGGGACATTTTGCATGTGTTGGAGCAGGGGCTTAGGGGAAACTTCTGTGCCATCCTCTCAATTTGGTTTTAGCCTAAAATTGCTCTAAAAATATTTTAAAAAAATCAACAGATTATGGGGCAAACTATTTTTCATTTTGTATAAAATTCAGTGGGAAAAAAAGTTTCATGTTTAAATCAATTTTCCAGGACTACATCTATTCTGTAAAATGGGGAGTATCTCTGCAAAAACTAGTTTGTAGAAACGTTGGTTCTAGAAAGTGCCAGATGCTAAGCCTTTCACTGTGATGTGTCTGTTTTTATTTTCATTATTGCTTTTCCCCGCAATGAGTACATAAATAAAGTATATAAATTTAGCTAAATAAAACACATAGAAATTATTCATAGGGAGAGGATAATAGTGTACCATTTCCTAGGGCACTAGGAGAAAAACCAGGAGATAAAATGATCGCAGTTCACAGATGAGTCATCATTCCCATTCTTAGTAATTCAGAAAAAAAATGGTTTCATTAACATCAGTGCAAGTGCTTCCTTCTGAATGGTGGTACCACTGAGCCTGATCATGGCTTTGACTCCTTGTTTAATATGTAACAGTAGCAGGGAAATCTAGCAAGTCACTGATCCAGGTGAGATGCTTGCTGAAAGGCAGTATTTCCATTCATTTATTTGCTCTGGGTCAGGTCTTTGCTAAGATACTTGATTGATGGTCTTAATCAGAATTAGCCCTGATGCTTCTAAGTCTTCAGGAATAACAGTGGCCAGTACGGTAATATTACATATACCCTTTTATAGGGTATATCTCATAACAGAGTACTATGCAGCCTGTAAACGGATGAGGTATGGAGATGTATACTGTTAGAGGAATTAAAGAAATTCCACCTTATTCAACAAAAGGGGAAAAAGAAAGCATAGGATAATATGCATAATTGTATCTGTGGTTCTGGATTTACTACTTCTGAAAAAACACGTAAGAAATGGTTAACACTAGTTACTTTAAGGGCATATATCCGATGGTGAGTTGGAATAAAAGGGGGCATTTACATTTCACCCTACAACCCTCCATACTATTTGAAGTTTTTAAACTTCATGGTTATGAAAATAACCATGAATATTTTCATCTTAAAAAGATGATTTTATATAGATTAGTAAGTGCCGCCTACAGTGAATTCATTCAAAGATGAATCTAAAAATCCCAAGCTGAATTCCTAGTGAAAAATGTAAGGAAAACGTCTCTACGTGCTCCGTTCTGCTTCAATTCTGTATCTCCGGAGTGGCAGACCACCCTGAGATGCTCACTGCCTGGTGCTTTAGGCCCATGCCATTTGGCTCATCCTCTGTGCCTTGTCATGGTGTGAGCACTCAGCCTCACACTTCTCTGTAGTGTATTACTTAGAACACCTCTCTCCCCTGCCAGGACTCTTCCACTTGGCCTTCTGGAAGTCATGGTCCATCATCAATAAAGCACTTTAATCTTCTATTTATTTTATGGACATTCCCTTCATCCTGTTGCTTTAACTGAAACGTGGTTGTGCTTTGAAGACGCTCTTTTCACTATTTCTCTCTTAAGCAGAGTTTGATTTTTGTCCTCAAGGCTTCACGTGCATGGGTGTCCTCCTTCCTTCATATTACTGCTCCCAAACTCTCCTTCTTTCTTCTTCCTTCAAAACTTCTTTGAAGTATGTTACCACGGACCCCTTCTAAGTCATCCTCATTCATTGATTCGTTTCATTAGCATCCAGCTCATTCATTCCCTCAGCACTACTGCCGCTAGTGCTATAATTGGTGACTTGAAGGTTCACAGTCTCTGACCCACCCATCTCTCTGACCTCTTTAATTAGTGACCCTTTAATTCCAACGATCTCAGCTACCCACTCAAGTTGCCCTTCCCTTTTCCTAACAACATGGAAAATTGGAGCAAATCCAAAATCTCTAAGTCAAATATCCTACCCTTTGGCTTTCTTTACTACTCTTCCTATCTCACTTTCTCTAGTCTTCCTCGAGCAAGTCTGATACCTTGTTGGTACTTCTAATCCATGGACTGTACTGTGTTTTCACTGCATCATTCTCCTCACATCCTCATTCCCCACTTTACCCAGCCTAAATTCTGTGATTCAGCATACAACGTCTCTTTGCAAATAACCTTGATTTCCTTTAAACACTCTCCTCTCATCTAGTCTGGAAAACATCCAAGCCTAGCTATTTATGTGCTAAATCTAACTATCCCTGTTCTCATTACTGTACCAGAGAAGTTAAACACTAAGGGAAAAAACCCCAAACATGCATCTGTACTGATTGCTCTCACTTTGCACATTACTGCACTGTCTGGAGATCTTACTGCATTTAACTCCCTTCACTTGCTTTCATGTTTTCAATGTGGGGTGACTATTTCATCCTTCTCTCTTTTTTTAAGTCTCCACTCTCCCATTCTTGATTCACTCTCAGGTGATTGCATAGTTCACAGAAGAAAATAGAACCACTTTATCTTCCCACTATTGATTCTACCATCGTTTTGCATCAGAATCCATATACTTTACATTCTTCTTATTAAAATAAATGTTCTCTCTCTTATTAAAAACCTTGACTTCCACCTTGCCTCCCCAATAAATTTGTTCCTATAATGGAACACTGTCTCTCCAGCATTATTAATGCGTATTTCTGAACTGGCTCATTCAATTTGACATACAAACATGTCTTAACATTACACATCTTAAAAAACAAAACAAAAAACTTTCCTTGACCCACTGTCTCCTTTGGCTACTACCCATTTTTTTCTGTAACTCATCATAACAGGAGTCCTCCAAATGGTTGTATACATTTATCATCTCTCTTTTTCTCCCCTTCCATTTTTTTCTTCAACCAACACCAACCTAGAGTTTTTTTCACCACTTCACTGACCTTATTGTGGGCACCAAAGACCTATACTGGCACCACGCAGAGATAACCCATGAGATTTTGTTGTTGTTGTTGCTGTGTGTTTTCTTTTTAATACTGAAAATCCCAGAGCTTCCCTTATTCCCAAATTTCTTATTTAAAACACTCTCCATTCCATGGGCTACTCAGAAAATCTCTGAATTAATCACTTCACATTGCTGTTGCTTACAACCAATGAACTTGAATGTACATAATCATATGCTAATTTCTACACATGTGGGTCATATTTTGTATTCTCCAGTTTATTATTTAGATCCATTCATCTACTCCAAAACCAGTTGTATATAATTTATATTACTACAAAATTTTGTTTGTTGGAGAGCAAATGCTCTCTTGTTCTTTTTTTTTATTTTCTTCCAAAATTATCTTCATTCTTTTTGCCCAGTCTTCCATATGAACTTAAAATTTCAGGTTCCAAAAAATATCATTGGCAGTTAGATTAGAATTTCAAATAAGTTCAAATAATCTATAAATTAATTTTGGAAGAATTGACATACTTCCATAAATCCTTTCATGTAAACATGGCCTGTTTGCCTTCCCATAGATTCAGATATTTTTTCATACTCTCTATTAAACTGTTTTTTTTCCTTCAGGTTGGGTTTCCCTCCATATTTGTTATATTTAGTTCTTGATATTGTAGATCTCTTGTTGCTATTGTGAATGGGATATTTCCCCACAACTTGACGTATAACGGGAACTGTTTTAAAAAGGAGGGAGATGTTGGCTGAGTCTCTGGAGACTTTTGGATTAAAGAGAAGGTAAGCATGAAAAGGGTAACTGGCCTGGACATGAAAAAGGCACTGAAAGCAGAATGGTAGAAGGACTTAGTAAAGCCCTTTGTCAGTATCTGGTGTACCTCAGAGTTTGTATTCTCTTCTCATTGCCCCTAAAATGACTTATTAGGACCAAGAGTTCAAACTTCTATATATGAATATTATCATATATTAAATGTTGAAGTCCATAATGAAAATTCAGTCAAGACAAATTGTACTCTAGTTCTTGAATATATTGCAAGCCTATTGCTATAATTTTGCTGATTTACTACCTAGTATGACTGAAGACGTTATCTTTGAGTAATGAAGTGTTATGTGATTTGGGTGCTTTTAGAAATGGATTATTCCCCTCACATTAGAGCATTTGGAGCATTCTAGCTAATGGCTGCCAACATGGTGAGAATATAGTCATGGAAATTAGCATCAGATGCTTCCATCTATGGCTATGTTTCCAGATAAAGCTTTTCTCTCAGATATTGCCTTTTATCTTGGTACAAAGGACTTCACTTATTTTCCTTTCTATACTAATCTCAGAGGATATCTTGGCTCTATTTTACTGAAAAGTTTCTCACCTATCTTTTTCCCACCTGATTCTGAGGTTTTTCCCATAATGCTCAAGGCATCTTTTTCATTTTTTTTTCTTTCTTTCTTTCTTTTTTTTTACACACACACACTGTATTTTATTTTTACAAGAGATAAATAAACTGACACCAAGCATTGTAAACGGATGACCACAACAAAAGCAACAATGATTGCAATTACAAGGCATCTCTTTTTCTACGGCAACCACTGACTAGACTGTAATGTCTTTAAGTATAGAGAAGATATTCTATGTCATTTTATAGCCAGTGTCTAATATAGTACCTGATACTCAGAAGACACACAAGGAATATGTATGTTGAAAGATGTATACTTTAAAATACAGCTTCTTAATGAGCTGTATTCTTTTTCAGGTATTCAGCAAACATGTATTGATCACTTACCATGTGTCAGGTACTTATATTAGGTGCTGCAGATAGAGCAGTGAACAAAACAGACAAAATTCTGCCTTCCCAGAAACTATATTTTAGTGAAAGCAAACAATAAATTCCTCAACACTTATATAAGTAAGATCATTTCAGAAAGAGGCAATAGATCAGGGATGCGGGCTAAGTTCAGAGTCCCAGGTAACATGTAGAAGATGAAGGAGGATGGGAAGTGAGCACAGGAGACTGAGAAAGGGCTGCCAGTGAGACAGGTGGCAGTCCAACTAGATTCGGTGATGTGGAAGACTAGGGAAAAGGATTTCAGGAAGGAGCGGTCAAATATGTGATGTGCTGCCGAGAGAGCAAGTTAGGAAAGGCTAAGGATGGTCATTGACTTTGGCAAAATGTAGGTCATTGGCTCTATTTATTGTCTTTTGTCATAGTGTGTCAGCTCCTAGAATTCAAATTCCTGACAGACACAATTGGACTGACCTGGATTGGTGATTTGACCATCCCTCTTGCCTCAGCAGATGGAATTATATCATTGACAACTCCGTGAGAACGGTGTGGAAGCAAAGATTGACAGTACCTCCCCAAGAAGGTGGAGCTATTGTTAGTAGGAGATGGCTGCATGTGACAAAAAGAGCAGCTCTCCAACACAATGATAAAGACAGTGGTTAAGTTAGTGGGGAAAAAAGGGACAATAACTTTGTTGGGACAATTGGACAATAATGACAAAACAAAGCTGGAAGTTCGGAAAAAATATATTAGAGAATATTTTTTATGATCTCAAGGTGGGAAAGGTCTTAATTAAGTGACAAAAAAAGCTGCACGGGGAGAGAGTGATACATTTGAAGCATAAACTTTTAAAATTTCTATAAAATTATAAGGATGAAGGACTTGGCAGGGTGAAGTGATGAGAAGAGTCAGATGTGGAAGAACTGTAGGAAATAAATAATGATTTTTCACTTTTTAATCCATAAACATCTGCATTTAAAAATTATATATATATACATATATAGATGTATATACATACATACACACACACACACACACTCCAAGGGCAACAATTGATGGTGACAGATCTGTATCTGTATCTACCTACAATCAGTTACTAGGTGATCTCATCCAGTTCTATGGATTCAAATACCAGGACTCTCACATTAATTTCATTAGCTTTGCCGCCCTGCCCATCCCTCTTACTCAAGTGTATGAACTTAATTCTATGTAGCAAAAATATCGTTAAATTCTCAGTCTCTGCTCAGTCAGGCCATATGTAATTCTTTTAATCATTCTTTTCTGAAATCCATGGAGCTTGTTTTTTTTAATTTTTCTTTTCTGAACTCTCTCCAAATTGGTGATCCTTTCCTGTTCACTGATCACATCTCTTCAGCTCTCCTAAGTAAAATGTTTAGACGAAATTAAGATAGATTTTTTTTTTTTTAAAAAAGACAAATACTAAAATAACTTTTAACTACCGGAATATTTATTCCTGTCTCATCTATTCGGACCCTAATCTGTCCTCTTCTTACTGCCTTTCCTATAAGGTCAGAATCTTTTGTATATAAGAGCTGGTCTATAGTAAAGGAAAGAGAACGGTATGCCTGCTCAGTATAGGTGTGCTTGACATAGAGAACAGACTTGTGGTTGTCAAGGGGAATGGGGGGCTGGGGAGGATTGGATTGGGAGTTTGGCATTAGCAAATGCAAGCTATTATATATTGAATGGAAAAACAACAAGGTCCTATTGTATAGCACAGGGAACTATATTCAATATCCTGTGATAAACCATAATGGAAAAGAATATGAAAAAGAATATATGTATAACTGAGTCAATATGCTGCAGAAATTAACACATTGTAAATCAACTATACTTCCATAAAATTAAAAAATATGTATAGAGCTGTGCTTTATACAACCCTGGCAATAGATAATACTGTATTGGCATACTAATCCAATCCTCTTTTTGCCCTACATACATATTTATAGCAGTTTACTCACACATTCATTTCATTCAGTAAATATTTAGTCATATGTTCCTCAGCATTAGTGAGGAAGTCTGAGAACGAGGTGAGATTTAGCTATTTTATCCCATCTTTGCAACGGCAAAGTGCAGCAGGTCCCTTGCAAGATACTCATACCACTTTGCTACCTTTTCAGAAAGGGTGGGGAATGCAGACTAGAACACCAAAGTATTACAGCTAAACAGAATCTCAGAGTTTACATAACCCAATATTCTTTTTACAGGTGATAAAAGTAAGTTCTACAAAGATTATGTTACTTCTTTATATCATATAGACATTTAATGATGAAAGCGGCCCCTAACCTATGCTTCCTGATTTTATATCAATTTTATACTAGACAATATCTCTATTGAGAGTTCTGGAACTGATTTAAAATAGTGCCAAAAGAAAATCTGGGTGCTTCCAAATGGGACTTTAAAAATCTTGCTTTTGAATTTGGGGGGAGAAGTAGGATTGTTTTGGTGCTTTGTAAAATAATCTGTGGTTCATGGAACAACTCAGCTAGAACTAAAAGTTACACTCAGTTTCTTACTAGGCTCAAAGTACCACATTAATGCAACTATGAATTTAATAGTGAAATATATTTGAATTAAAGTAATTTTCTGTTAGTCTGGCAGTCTTGTAAGGAGTATTTCAGATTCTTGATTCAATCGCCTCTTTAACTTGGATTGCCTAGAGCTAGTGAAAAACTGGTTTAATTCCTTTTTCTAAAGGTCATGTAAACATGTATGCTTAGTGAATTAGATGCAAATTCAATTCCCTGAGCTTCATACTTCCTAGTTAAGTTCCTTTCCTATTCTTCACATATAAGCTCACATCTGACAGCAGAATATTGACTTTGAGCTATGGTAAAAATCACAATAAAGCAAAAACATTTGACATCTGCTCTGTAAAGCAGACTTACAGGGGGTCAAGTGAACAAAAGTGTTCTTTATTAAAACGTTTTTCTGGTACTATTATTTTATCTTTCTTTATGAGGCATTTGAATGACTTTTTCTTTTTCCATTCTGCTTTTAGAAGAACAGATCTAATTCACCATTTGATATTTAATTAAATAAGGCAGGTTTATAGAGACTGTCATACAGAGTGAAGTAAGTCAGAAAGAGAAAAACAAATACCGTATGCTAACACATATATATGGAATCTAAAAAAAAAAGTTTCTGAAGAACCTAGGGGCAGGACAAGAATAAAGACGCAGATGTACAGAATGCACTTGAGGAAGTGGGGAGGGGGAAGGGTAAGCTGGGATGAAGTGAGAGAGTGGCATGGACATATATACACTACCAAATGTAAAATAGATAGCTAGTGGGGAGCAGTCACGTAGCATAGGGAGATCAGCTCGGTGCTCTGTGACCACCTAGAGGGGTGGGATAGGGAGGGTGGGAGGGAGACGCAAGAGGGAGGCAATATGGGGATATGTGTATAGCTGATTCACTTTGTTATAAAGCAGAACCTAACACACTATTGTAAAGCAATTATACTCCAATAAAGATGTTAAAAAAATATATATATATATCCGTAAAAAAAAAAAAAAGAGGCAGGTTTAGATACAACCCAGGGATTAAAAATTATGATGCGGTAGAATATTTAATAAAATGCACAAATGCATCATGTTATGTAAAGGCAAAGGAAGGTTTACAAAACTTTTTCGCACGTTATGATTCTATTTTTCTTCATAGATATAGAATGAGTAGAGGCCAAAATATTTACAATGGTTATCTTGGGGTGATAGGAGGCTGAAGATTTTATTTTTTTCTTCATTTCTGTTTTTTTTCCAAATATACTGCTGTGATTATGTATTACTCTTTGATCATAAAAAAGGGATTCTTAAAAAACAAGCCTTGTCCATCCTAAATATTATTAGAAATCTGTAATAATGTCTCAGCATTGTACTGTAAAACCAATATTGTTTTGTTTAAAAGCAGAACAATACTATATATGAATTAAGTGGAAGAAAGAGCAATTAATGTATTTTTCAACATCATGACAATTCTGAAACCAAAGTACTCTTTTCTAAGTTATATTTTAATTGGTATAGTATTTATTCACTCTATTTTTGAGCAAAATTTGCATAATAAAATAAAATGATCTTGATCATGTTTTGATAAAAAGAAAATGAATTTTATTTAAAAAAACTTAAGCTTTAAAGTTTTTTTTAAAAAAAACTTCATATACAGCACAAGAATAATGTAAAGTAAAACTTTTAAAGCATTTAAAATATCACTGCTCTTTAAAATCAACAGTTTTAATTTGCTGTCATGAACAACTTTATCCATATGACATTTTCTGCCTTTTCGATTGTTTTCTTGGGATAAATTCCAGAAATACTAGGTTAAAGAATATGAACATATTTATGGGTTTTGAAACATAAAGTAACATTTTCTTTTCCTGAAAAAGTTGCTCAATTTAAACTGCCAATAGCAAAGAATGTGTGCATATTACTTTGCAAACATCTATGTTCATACAAGGTTAAAATGATACTTAAAATTTTTACTTAAAATTTTTACTTATTTAATAATATAAAAAGGTAGCTTGTTATTTTTTTCAATTTACATGTTTTTTTTTTTTTTTGTGGTACGCGGGCCTCTCACTGTTGTGGCCTCTCCCGTTGCGGAGCACAGGCTCCGGACGCGCAGGCTCAGCGTCCATGGCTCATAGGCCCAGCCGCTCCGCGGCATGTGGGATCTTCCCGGGCCGGGACACGACCCCGTGTCCCCTGCATCGGCAGGCGGAGTCTCAACTACTGTGCCACCAGGGAAGCCCTACATGCTTTTAATAACCAGTGAGTTTGAGCATTTTCCAATATGTTTGTTTACTAATTATGAGCTGTCTCTTCACCTTTTTTTTTTTTTACCATATTAGTGTCTTGATGTTTTCTTATGGATTTTTATGAGCTCCTACAGATGAATTAACCCTGTTTTACAAATATTTTCTTGGTGAGTTTTAATTTTATATATATTTTTCTGCGATATAAAATTTTAAATTTTTTACAATTGAATATGCTAATATTATTCTTTATTCTTCCTATTCCTTTAGACTCTAAAGCATTTCTATGCTTCCACAAAATCAATAAACATGTTTCTTAGATTGACCAGTGTAAACACGGATGTGGTGTGGTCTTGTCTTATACCAATCTTGAAACTGGATTCATGATTCCATTTCACCCCTCAAAATACATACGGTTTTCACATGGTATTTCTATAGATATTGCTGTTCTTCCCCCCAGTTCCCTTTGTGTATGTCAAAAATCTCTTCTTTCTTCTCTCCTTTTTATTTTTATTTTTTTTTTCAGTATCTGAAATCCTTTCTATTTTCTGAAACAATTCAGTGCTTGCTCCAATTTTGCATACTTACTCTGAGTTAGGACAATAAAAGCTCTTAATTTAACTGAACTTGATTTCCTAAATCTCAGCAAATAACTATTATTGCTCAGTCTTGCTCTTACGGTCTTACCCCATGCAGCTCTCAACAAAAAATGGTCATTTCTTAGGGGCAAATTCAACTGGTAAGAAAAACACATTTTTTTCCTGATTCTTACACTGATATTTTCATTATAGTATTATTATTAACATTTGATCCTTTGCTCTAGCTGTAATTTACTTTATATAACTTATGGAGTGAAACTGATTGTCTTTCAAAATGCTAACTAGTTTAAAAACATTCACTTAATACATATTAATTGGTTAATTAATTCACACTTATTGACGAGCTGGGTAAGGCCCTGGAGGTCTCTGCTTTTAGAAAACTCAGAGAAGGAAAGAGACATAGAAATAATTTGATACAATAAAATATGACCAGTACTCTAATAGAGAGTAAAAAATGTTATAGGAAACACTGAGGTTGCTTAACAGAAATGGGAGGACAATGGGAAGGCTTTATAAGGTGACAAACTGAAGCGCAAGTAGAAATGGGGCAAGTGAATGAAACAACGTATGGATCATCAGTACACCCCCTTGTTCCTTCAAGAAAGCAAAAATCCCTGCACACATCGAGAAGAAAGCCAACTGGAAGTATCTTCATTACTACGGCTTTGCCTTCCTGAAACTTAGGCAAGGGTAATACTCTTCTGTATTAATGCCTGGTTGATAAAATAATACTACAGTTTGACGAGACTATTATGCTGTTGCTGCTGTTGCTGCTGGCATGAAGGTAGATTTGCTCTTCCCCCAAAGCAAAACCAACAAAGTGGGATCGTTGCTAAGAGATTACTGTAGAGAACAATTAGCTTTAGACAAATCAATATAATTACAAATTTTTGATAGCAAGTATAAGGAGGAGATTTTGTAATGGTTTTGTAGTCTCCTAGTATCTTATTTTCAAGTTAAAACCACAAATAACTGAAGCATCACTAGGAATCAAATGTCAAAGAATACATTATAATGTGTTTCTCTAAATAACATAATGTGGATCGGTTGGAGACATAAAGATTATGGAATATCCTGTGCACAGAATAGAAAGAAGCTGAAAAAAATACTTTGTGTCTTGAAATATTCACAGAGGCTCACAGGGTATTTTTTAGAACACATTTTTTTTTCTAGCAGGCACACACACAGAACCTAAATTTTATTTGGACATTGGCATAACAAGTAATAAATTATTTTTTGTTTGCAGAAGTACATATATAGACCTGCATTTGTGATTATTTGGTGAGTTTAAGAAAGTAACTATATAGAATTCCAAAGTTATACCATTTGTAAAATTGTTCAGGCCTATTCATAAAGACTTATTTCCTTGGGCTATCTTTAAAAACATATGTGTATGACTGTGTCTTTTTTCATACTTCACTCTTCTTATACATTGTGACACAGTAAGGCAATTAAAGAACCAAAGCAAATGGTCCATCTACAAGGAGAAAAAAAGTGTACAATGAAAAAAATAACTTCCATTCATTTTTTTTCCTACAACAAGCAATTGTTTTTTCATACTACTTTTAGTAGAAATTTCTTTTTCTACTCTCTCTTTTTCATTTAAACTCAGAGTTGTTGAGGAAAGATACCGTACCAATGGAATAGAAATATAGGATCGCTAGCTTACAAAAATTAAAAATGATTTGTCTGGTGAGTTTGAAAATATGGAAACTGGCCACCATACTGTCCACCAATTCATTACGTACAGGCGTTTGCTTTAGGTGGAGGAAAAAGTAGCTCAAGAAGAGACTTATCAGAAAGATCTGAAATACAATTTTCAAACTTGTCGGGAAGTGCAGTACATTTTATGCAACCAAATAGAAAGCAATTCATACATCTATAAATCCATGGAAAGCACAGCAGGTCCAGAAGGGGCACCGGTTACTAGCGATGTCTAGACATGGAGAAACTATGACCTCAGTTAGAGCAACCCAATATTTACTTTTCCTTTCCAAGGAGCAGTGTACCTCATGATCTCAGTATGCAGGGCAGCTGGGAGATGGGCAAAAAACAAATTCCACACTCGGTGGCAATCTTCAAACACAGTGAGGGCCTAGACATTCCAGAATTGAGGAAAGTTTTCATGAGGATACCTACTTAGACTGCATGTAAAAATACTTCTGTTGGAAAAGGCCTCTTTTTTTCTATTCATCGCGAGAAAAAGGTACATATCAAAATCAATTCATCTCTTTGAAAAAAAAGTGTTCAATTAATGAACTAATGAATGTTCCATACCACGAGGGGTGAAGAACATCTTTAAATATGTTTTGAATTAATACTGTGGATGCTCACTTTTGATTCTCTCTCACGTCGCCTCTGAATTGTTTGGATCAGAGTTCGATATCCTAAGATCAGGGCATTTTACGTTTGACCTCAATTTGACAGGTTTTGATGCCATTCAACCAAGTAGTTATTCATTTTGATTGAGAAATCATAGTAAATCACCTCCCCTTCCTTTTTTTTTTTTTTGACATTAAAATCAGGATTCTGGGATTATACGGCTTCTGCATAGACTTGAATGATAGCAAGCAGAAGTTTTCTAAAACTCCATCTTAAAGTGTCTTAGCATCTTAGCACCACCTAAGGGGTGCCACTTGTTTGCACAAACGCCACACTGAGCACTTCCTTTGGAGCTGTGCTGTCTGGGACCACAGGTTCTGTCATGCCAGGCTTCCTGGGGCTGAGGCCTGGGGCATTTCATGCCAGGACCTGAACTGTTTAATAACAAAGGGGCTCCCTTCACATTTTTCTATATCTCATCAAACTTGTGAAACACTTTAAGCCAAAAACATATACCCCATCATGGTACTTAAGAAACACTGAAAAAAGTATAATAAAAAAAGAATTGAAAAAACAACAGGGCTTCCCTGGTGGCACAGTGGTTGAGAGTCCGCCTGCCAATGCAAGGGATACGGGTTTGTGCCCCGGTCTGGGAAGATCCCACATGCCGCGGAGCGGCTGGGCCCGTGAGCCATGGCCGCTGAGCCTGCACATCTGGAGCCTGTGCTCCACAACGGGAGAGGCCACAACAGTGAGAGGCCTGCGTACCCCCCCCCCACACACACACACACAAACAACAACAACAAAAGTAGGCCCACCCAACTAACCAATCAATCAACCAAATAAAAAACAAAAACAGGTCTTTAGGAGTTACCAGCAAGGTGATTTTTAAATTTCGTTTCATACCAACATCATGCATATAAGGGAGGATGCAGAAATATGAGTATTACCCTCACACAAGAGCAGAACAGGCAATTGAGATGGGATTGTAAAGTCCAACAGTCAAGCAAGAAGGTGAGAGGGAGGCAACAGTTCTTTCCTCCGGCCATATGAGGACAGAAATGGAGAGGAAGAAAACTGGGGGGCCCCGAGGGGTGGCTATTTTCTCTGAATATCAACTTACTATATTTGCATGGACTGGAGCCAAGTTTTTTAATGATGGCAGCAACACAACAAAATAACTTTGTTTGTTTCTTTTGTTTTTCATCCATAATCTCCAAGGCCATTCTTTTTTTTTTTTTTTTTTTTTTTTTTACACGCAGGCTCAGCGGCCAGGGCTCACGGGCCCAGCCGCTCCACGGCATGCGGGATCCTCCCAGACCGTGGCACAAACCCGTGTTCCCTGCACCGGCAGGCAGACCCCCAACCACTGCGCCACCAGGGAAGCCCTCCAAGGCCATTCTTTAATGAAAGGAGTTATGGCTCAACATTTTCCTGTGAGTGAGCAGAGCTATGTTAACCTGGGGTTGGATTTTGGAAAGCAAGTTTGAACAGAAGCAGAAAGTATTGTTATAGGTTTCGGGGCAAGGCACTGTCCTCTGTGGATTTATAGTCAAAGATGGCAGGAAGTGTTATTGTCCCCTTGTCTTTTTTCACAACTGATGAGGCCGAGGCCCATAGGGAAACTGCAATTTTCCCGCAGCCAAGCTTATGTCAAAGGAAAATAAAAAATGAGGAGATATGTCCAAAGTCACATAACTCATGAAGAGTAAACAGGGATGCAACAGCTGACATTTTCTCGTTTATCAGGTGAGAGCACCAATCAGATCATGATTGACAGTTAAATCACCCATACAGTCTTTTTCCATGGTGGAGATAAGAATCGCCAATTCCGCCAGATCTCTTTTTTTTTTTTGACGTTAAAATCAGGATTCTGGGATTATACACGTTCTGCATAGACTTGAGTGATATCAAGCAGAAGTTTTCTAAACTTCTGCGCTGTCTTGAACTGGGGCTGGTGGGAGGATTTACAACTTACTAGGAGAATCTGCAGGTGTTTCCATTGACTGCCCAGAGAACTGCCCACCAGAGAACAAATCTGGTGTCTTTGTTCCACCCCTCACCTCAAACATTATTTCTGATTTTACTGAGGGATCTTTGAGTAATCTCCTGAAACATTTCTTTTTTTTTCCTTAGAGCTGGTATTTTTGCTTTTCTTAGATTTAGGATGAATAAAGCCTTGGTTTTAAAAAGACATTTCAATCTCTCTTTGCCACAGATAAAAATACTCATATTATGTCTTAATAAATTCCAAGACCCTTAGGGGTTAAGAGCATAGCTTTGAGATGAGATAAATCATGGTTGAAATCTCAGGGCTCCTTTTTCAGGCAATTGACCATACCTACCAGAACCTCAGATTTCTCTTTTGTAAAATAGATGTTGATGTATGTAAAAGCATTTGACACAGCGTATTGTGTATTGTATTTTAAAACTTATTTTGTACGTTCATTTAATCTTGTAGGAGTATTGTATGATTAGAATGAAGCTGATATTTTTAAACTATGTGTTGAGAGAGGGCTAAGGTGTGAGGATTGGGGGGTGCTGAGTTGGGGGCTGTGGAACCTGTCCAATGAGAGCAGCTTGGCTTATTTAATAAATATTTATTGAGTATATACTATATTCACATTTTAGACACTGTGAAAAATAGAGAAAAATAGACAATGAACAAACCCAACAAAATCCACGCACACCCAGAGCTTTCATAAATAAGTAAATTAAGCACCATATTAAGGGTCACAAGCGCTATGAGAAAAACAAAACAGAGGAGGGTGATAGGGAGTGTGTGGGGTGCAATTTTTGAAGGAATAGTTAGGAGATGACTGCAAATAAGGTGACCTGTGAAGTTAGAATTCTGAGTTAAGAATTAAAGGAGGCGAGGGTGAGAGCATTACAAATATCTGCACATGGAGTATCCAAGTTTCCAGTTTTAAAATGAAAAGAGCAATCTGGACGTTCATGTGAAATCTTCTCATTAAAAATTAATTTAAATATTGGATGGGCCAAACAAACAAAACATGCCAATAGACTGAATTTATACATAAGATATCCAATTTGTGTTTTCTGTAAAATTCAACCCTTCATCCATTTATTATCCATTTTCTGTGCAAAAATGTCAGTTCTGCACCCTATGGCTAATTCAACCCCAGCAACCCACTCTCTATCTTCCCCCCACATATTCCTCTTCGCTGCATGAGATACAGCAGTTTCTCATGCCTTTCTGCTAGAACCCTTATGGTACATGCTTAGCATTTCATGTCTGAATGATGGTCCTGTGTCTGTTGCAGCTGATACTTACATTCTCAGCACTAGGACTTGGGCAATACTTTGTGGGAGATAAAAACGTGGGTGTATGTTGTGTACTGCCTACTGGGTTTTATTTTTCTGGCATTATTATAGGTATAATTTGCCTTGGTTATTTACGTAGTAAACTTTACTGATTATTCTTATTATCACTGAATATTATCTAGTTGGAGATATTTAGCAGAAAGGGACAAGTAATATGCCTCTAGCTTGCTGGGTTGTGGTTTTCTTTCATTTGGTTGTTACTGAATGTCCTGATGGATCTAATTATCCCGATGCCATCAGTTCCTTATATTATGGGTTTCGTTTATTGTTCTAAGACCTTTATGTTATATCAGCAGATTGTATCCAAACTCTACTGGCATATTATTGTCTCTGAATCAGTTGGGTAGTTATGCCTTGAAAATTTATACCCCACTTAAAAAAAGAAAAGGAGTCCATATGGTTTTTTCTAGCTCCACTAGCTTTAATTGGATCAAAAATGGAAATGTTTATCATACTCATCTCAGAGAGTGATTGATGGCACTCATGTTAATACAGGTTATATTGCATTACAGCAATTCTCTTGACAAAATAAATTTCTCTATAAGAAGAATTATTTTCAGGCCCCAGCATACAAGTATACTTTCAAGTGATATTTAATTTATTCATTCATCAGGGAAGGAATCAAGAAAGAGTTGACATTTGAGCAGAGCCTTTGAAGGATTTAGAGGACTGATAAAATGTGGCTTGGGAATGGAAGAGAGAAAGGATATTGAGGGCTGAAGGGGCATTTTGAGAAACACATTAAATACCGAAAAAAAAATCTTACAACATTAAAAGATTTGTCAAAATCTTTTCTGTTTAAGTTCCAGCCCAAGTAAAATCTCCTTTGAGATGCCATGCACAAAACTTCCATACCCCCAACTTCCAGACAGAATTAATTAGCACCCCCCCCCTTAGAGCTTCTATCTCACTATCTTCCTTATAGTACTTAGATTATCTTATAATTGATTACATGCTTGTCTCGATACTAGCTGATGCATTACTTGAGGGTCAAAACCTGATATTCCACCTCTCAATTCAAGAATAACAGCGAAAGTATCATTTCATTTATTGAATGCCTACTCCAAGCTAGGCATTGTGCTAAGCAGTTTACAGACATCAATATCCGATAATCCTTGCTATCCTTGCTATGTTATGAAGAATACTATCACTTTTGCAGTTTTACAAATGAGATAAATGAGTACTAATGGAGTGGGGACACTTGCCCTGAGTTCCTTTACTGAGTGGCAGAGCTGGAGTGCCACGTAAGCATGTAGTATGGCTCCTAAGCATGCAACCTCACCCACCAAGATGCTTTGCTTCCTTTTCCCTAGCTCAGTGCCTGGTTCATGCTAAGTGCTCAAGAACTGTCTGTTGAATAAAGAAAGGAATGCATAAAGAAGAGTGTTTCAAGTGTATGATAGAGAGAAGTATGAAAAAACCTGTAAGACTTCCTTCCATGTGGTTAAAAACAAAAAATCTGTGCATCAGTGAAGAACCTTCATAGTGTTGGCAAAGTAAGCAACCTCTTGGAGTTTTCAAAATGGGATTTGCCCTGCGTGCATTTAAAGTAGAAAGTCCTCGGGGCATCCCTGCAATTGTGCATCCACCCAGACTTGAAAGGCAAGTCCCCCCACCCACCACCGTCCTTCTAATGATGATAGGACCTAGACCTACTCCAGAGGCACTACATTGAGCCTTCTAAACAATTTCATCAGCATCATGCCCGATCCTTATTTCCTAAACAGTAAGAAGGAACCCTGACAACCAGATTCTGGAACACAGCCCAGGTCCCAACAGTGCTTGCTGCAACCAGGTTCCCATGATTTGCGACACGTGCTCGGGATGGATGACGGCGGGGTTAGCAAGCACTGCTGTAGAGGATACTGAAGTGAGGAGCGCATGGGCAGAGTGAGCAGAAGAAACATGCGAACCGACAAGTTAGGGCCAGACAGAGGTGAGGAAGACACAGCTAGGAAACCACAGCAGCACCGGTAGCGGCGGTAGCGGCGGTGGCGGCGGCGGCGGCGGCGGCGGCAGACTAACCTGTTGGAGGCTATTTACTGTCAAGAGGGTTTGGCAGAACAGGGTTAGAGGAGGGATTTCAGAGGTGGAACCAGAACACTGGAGGTCACAGTGACCTGCTCGGTGAACACAGTCTGAGGCTGTTTCTGCACAGCCCAGCGACCGAGAAGTCAGCCCTGCTCAACAACTTTGAAACACTCACCCAGCCGACCTGATGTGTTTGGGTGCTCACTGCCGGTGAGTAGGTGAGTGCACGCAATACTTTCTGTAACACAATCATAAGGAATGGAAAAATGAGTCACTCACTTCCAAATTTGTAACTTACCCATCAGAACTAACACAGTGATCGGCAAGTTTGCCTGAATAGCAATTCAGTGGTTTTTGCCTGTCTTCTCTTTACTTAAATATCTTCTTTACTCATTCTTTTTCCTCTACTATTGATAACATCCAGTATGTTGTCAAGGCATTGGCTGTGTAATGGTAAGTCATTATATCTCAAGTTCCCCTGAATCAGAATTCCCCAGAATGCATTGTAATGGAATCATATCATGCATTCAACTTGTTCAAATGTATATAATGTAATTAAAAATGCATCAATCTTCCTACAGTTCAACAACAAAAACCCTCTTGATTAAAAAATGGGCAAAAGACTTGAAGATACGTATCTCCAAAGAAGATATACAAACGGCCAATTAGTCCATAAGAAAGATGGTCAGTATCACTAATCCGTAGGGAAATGCAAATCAAAACCACAATGAGATACCACTTCACAGCCATTAGGATGGCTATTATAAAAACTGAACAACACAAAACCAGAAAATAACAAATGCTGATGAAGATGTGGAGAAACTGAAACTCTTGTGCAGTGCTGGTGGGACTGTAACATGATACAGCTATGGAAAACAAACTGGTGGTATCTTAACAAATTAAAAACAGGATTACTATATTATCCAGCAATTTCAGTTCTGGGTATATACCCAAAAGATTTGAAAACAGGGACTCACATATTTGTACACACAGATTTATAACAGCATAATTCACAACAGCTAAAAGACAGAAGTAAACCAAGAATCCATCCATAAATAAATGGATAAACAAAATGTGGTATACACATACAACAGAATATTATTCAGCCTTAAGAAGGAAGGAGATTCTGACATCTGCCATAACATGGTTGAATCTTAAAGACATTATGCTAAGTAAAATACGCCAGTCTCAGAAAGACAAATATTGTGCAATTCCACTTACACGAGCCACCTAGAATAATCGAATTCACAGAGACAGAAAGTTGAATGGTGGTTACCAGCCATTAGGGAGATGGGAGTTAGTGTTTAAAGAGTCCATAGTTTCAGTCTGGGAAGATGGAAAGAATTCTGGAGATGGGTTGTGGTGATGGTTGCACAAATATGTGAACGCACTTAATGTCACTGACCTATACATTTAAAAATGGTTAAAATGGTAGATTTTGTTACGTATATTTTACCACAATTATAAAAAATGCATTTGCTAATAAATACTGTACTTTACACATTACATATGTACACATATTGTATGAGATTGTTTATATAAATGATACACATTTTATTATAACTCATGGGTAACTTAAGAGGTTTTAACTGGTAATTTTTATTGTGTAGTTATTGATTTTACAAGCTGAATTTCTAACCTAATCATTGTGTACGATGCAACTGCACCGAATATGTTCCTCAAATTTTAAAAAGACTGGTTATGGCAGAAGGGTGAAACAAGGCAGCCTAGACATATGTTATGGACGAGAATATAGGGTACAGTATGATAGATAATTGTTCAAATCCCCAATAGTTTTCTCTGAATTCATTAGGTCACTAAGTATCCAAATCTCAAATGACATCTCCATTTCAGTTTTGACTGAGTAGCTATGGGTATCTGGGTGCCTTTTGTTTGGAAGAATCATTGGTCAAGATTCCAGCCAAGGACTTTTATTTCCTGGAAGTAAACGACAAGGTAAGTCAGCTTTATGTGAGTTCATATTGCTTTATGGATTTTTGCTGACAAAACACATCAAAATAGATTGCACATAAAAAGTGGGGGTAAGCATTATAACCAGCAGTTTAAAAGGAAAATGCATGAAAGCCATAAGAAATTGGAAAATTCAGTTTTATTACTTTCAAAAATTGTGTCAATCATCTAATCAACTGTCAGTTTAGCCATCCCTTTGTAATATGTTGTTGAAAACTCTACCATTGTCTACAGCCTCGTTCCTAAAGCACCCACACATTTTTCTCTTTTCAACATAAGGAATTCATTTTCTACTCATAGTACCTTTTGCTGCAATCACATTCAATTCTGTGGGTCTTGGTGACAAAGTAGCCCTGAGAGCTATTACTGGAAATAGAAATAGGAAACAGTGGGATCTCTGAGCCTGTTAACTTCCTTATTTCAGAATCTTAACAGGAGAGTGCAGATGGGTCACTGGGAAAGAAAAGCCATGTTTTGAAATGGCGAAAACTTCTTCTCAAGCATAACATCTACTTTGCAGCCACAGGAAAGGATATAATCCCTCTTTCCAGGTAAAAATGGCAGAACTCAGTCACAAAAAGGCTTATTTCTGGCCCTTTTTAGAGTCAATTAAATTCATTTCTTTTGACAATCTAGAACCAGAAGAAAACCTCCTGTGTTTAATGTACTGTGCAAAGAAACAAGGAATGGGCATCGTGTGTGTCTTTAAAGGCAATGGAAAGTATTGGCCATTTAACACAGAGAAACCTCAGGGGCACATCAGAGACCCTGCAGCCAAAAGAGGAAGGGCTTATCTTGCCAGTCTTCCCATATCCTACATAGAAACTCCTAGTGGTGAATATGATCTAACTCTAACCTGAGGCTTAGTTATGTGATTGCCATCTCTCTTATTCTATGAAAGGCAACCCTGGCAGGATATTGGAATGATTGATTCTGTACTTAGAACTGAGATTTCAGTTGATAGCGTTATCAGAAAATCTGAAAACCATGCTCCCTGGTCTACCTGGAAACTTGATTTTTTGCCAACAGGGGTATCCATCAAGGAGTACCTTTCACTTTAAAAGCACCAGAGTTTCAATACTGAAACTCTGAGTTTCAATTGAAAGGGAGAGAGGGAAAGGAAAACTCAGAGTTTCAACTGAAAGGGAGAGAGGGAAAGGAAAACAATCATATCTATATCCAGGTTATGCATCTCATTATTTTACATTTATTTCATAAATATTCCTAAACCTTTCTCAAGTCCTCTACATGAGATCTGTTCTATGGGAATAAATGTGAAGACTTCTCTCCCCCAGGCATCTGTCCAAGTGCCAACAACAATTTCTACCTCTCTACATCTCATCACAAAATATCTAATGTCAATTGGAGGCATTGGGACTGTCACTCTTAGAAGACAGGGAGTCTGTCTTGTTCAAGCTTTACCTCCTCAAGTTTTGCATGTGGCTTTGCCAAGGTGGGCAGTCATTCATTGCTTGCTGAACTTGAATCTTATCGCAATATGCTTTATTTATTTCAGCAGCCATCATCTCAGTGGATTTCTCTGAAAAAGCTGCTTGTTCAAAACACTGTAATAATGAGGATTCCAAGAGCTGCTGTTGTTGTTTTTTAAGTAACCTAAATCTTAAGAACTTTAATTCTTGGCCTTACACGTATCAACTTCAGTAGCTATAAGTAATTATTTTCATTCTATCGGTGCAGATAATGTTTATTGGCTTATACAAGGGTTGGAAATGTTACAGCTAGGAACATGGCCCATATTTCGTGATGACTACTCTTATGATTTACCATACTTTTTAATATTTTCAATGTTTTATTTTCTCGTATCGGGGAAGAATTAATTTGGTGATATTCTATGATTCATGATACTGGACAAGACTCTGTACGCAGCAATGTGGAGAGAAAGTTCCCATAATTCTAGGCAATGAGTCAGATTCCAACAGGTCTCTGTGGCTGTCTCTCTTGACTGCCAATGTGTTGACAGGATGATTAACTCAGCAGTTACTGCGGGCTTGGTGGTATGTAAGAAGTGAAAAAAGCAGTGCCTCTGATTCCCATGTTCAACACAGCTTATCATCTCACTGGTGAGATCAAAAGAACAGATAGGAAACAATAAGATACTGAGAGTTTAAACCATGGGGCATCAGCTACTTCAGCAAGGATCGGGCAAGCCTCCTTGAAGAAGTGAGATTTAAATCAGGCCTCGCAAGAAGACTATACTTTGAAAATATAAAAGAAAACTCATGGGCTTCCCTGGTGGTGCAGTGGTTGAGAGTCTGCCTGCCGATGCAGGGGACACGGGGTCGTGCCCCGGTCCGGGAAGATCCCACATACCGCGGAGCGGCTGGGCCCGTGAGCCATGGCCGCTGAGCCTGCGCGTCCGGAGCCTGTGCTCCGCAACGGGAGAGGCCACAACAGTGAGAGGCCCGTGTACCGCAAAAAAAAAAAAAAAAAAAAAAATCAACAAAAAAAACCTCACTACAGGATATAGAGAATAAAATGTAATATATTGTGCTATTTAAAAAAAACGATAAATAAAATATACATGTGTTTTAATTTTCTCGTGTTTGAAGAAAGAAACACAAGAATCTAAAAATGTGGCTAATCATGAGCGTGATTGATACGAACAGGATGGAAAAGAAAAATCTAAATGTAATGTTTTTGTATTGTTCTGATGTTTGAATCATATGGATTATTTCCTCAAAAGAGTAAACTAAATTTTAAGAAGAATGAGAGAATGCATCCTAAGAATTTTCTTCTCTAAATGCAATGAAGTTTAAGAATTTTGGAAGAAAAATGTGTTCTGTGGGCAAAAAAGTATGGAAAAGACTGGCTTAAACAAATTTAGGAATTCTTTACTTCCAGGTATTTCAGGGAATTCTGTAGGCTAGTTATCATTGTTAGTAACCAATGGGTAGTTAATATTTGACAGCATTTGCCAAATGTATCCAAATTTACTTTTTCTTTCTTTCTGAAAGCACCTATTAATATCTTAAAGAGCAAAGTTTGAGAAATCCTATCCTATATATTAAAACGGCATGTTAATAAAATGCTCAACGAGGCAAAAAAAAATGTGTGAGAGTGAGAAAGAACATGGCTACCGTGAAGAACAAGGATACTGATTTGACTGAAGGGGTGAAGAGGTGAGGGAGTGATGGCCAATGACTTTGCATGTGAAGAGTAAACACATCATCCTTGGTACCCTGAATAGTGCCTGGTACACAGTCTGTCCTCAATTACTGTTTATTGAGTTCAACTGAAGCAAATTAGGAAAGGTTTTTCAAAATCAAACAGAGGAGTTTAGATTCAATATGATGAATTAATGAAGACTTCTTGATCACAGAAATGTCAAGGTTTAAGTGATCATGCTTTGGAAGATTGAGTGTGGGAGCAGGGAGCACATCAGCTTTGGATTCAGGTGAGCCTGTCTGTTTTTATGACCATGGGCAAATTGCTAAACTCTTCTGAACTTCATTTTCTTCATAAAGAAATGGGGAGGTAACACCCATCTTTTAGGATTAATGTGAGGATTAAATGAAATAATACATGCCTAGTTCCTAGCATGGAGTCTTATAAATTCTAGCTATTTTTTACTAGCTGGACAATGACATCATAAGCTAGTTGAAAAACATAAGAGGAAATCAATAGGGAAGTAAAGGCAGCCTGGAACAGGGTGAGGGTAGTGTAAATGCATAAGAGAGACTCAAAGAAAAAAAACCAACAACAGGATCTGACTTTTAGAAGGGGACTTTCTACCTTTAAACATAATCATATTTTCCCAATTACTTTCTTAAATATCTTTTAGAGGGTTCTGACTTGATCAGCAAAGTCTTTATGGGGTTTTCTTTTTTCTTTTTTTTTGACCATGTTGGGTTTCGTTGCTGCACGTGGGCTCTCTCTAGCTGCGGTGAGCGGGGGGGTACTCTTGGTTGCAGCACGCGGGCTTCTCATTGCAGACGCTTCTCTTGTTGCAGAGCACAACAAGCTCTAGGTGCGCAAGCTTCAGTTATTGCCGCGCGTGGGCTCAGTAGTTGTGGCACACGGGCTTAGTTTCTCTGAGGCATGTGGGATCTTCCTGGACCAGGGCTCGAACCCATGTCCCCTGCATTGGCAGGCGATTCTTAACTGCTGCACCACCAGGGAAGTCTTATGGAGTTTTCTTAAAAAACAAAGAGAACATATTTTCTGGGGCAGAAAATAAACATAAAAAGTGATATTCTTTTTTTTTTAATTAATTTTTTTATATTTGGCTGTGTTGGGTCTTCGTTTCTGTGCAAGGGCTTTCTCTAGTTGCGGCAAGCGGGGGCCACTCTTCATCGCGGGGTGCGGGCCCGTCACTATCATGGCCTCTCTTGTTGGGAGCACAGGCTCCAGACACGCAGGCTCAGTAGTTGTGGCTCACGGGCCTAGTTGCACAGTGTATTCCAACCTCAGGGCTTAATTTACAAATGTAAAATGGTAACGAGTTTTCTAGTGAATTAAAAGAGCGTTGGTTTATTTCGGCAAATGATTATGTGGAGGATTCCATTCTAAGAACCAGCACAGCCCACCATGCAGATTTATAAAAAATAAGTATACTTGAAGAAAAGTTTAAATATGAATTTATATTAGCAACTCATGCTTGCTTAGAACGGTAGTGATAAGGAAAGAAATGTGAATGTGTCCTATTAAAGGAATAATATCAGGCTTCCTGCCAAAAGGCACTGTCCTTGCCTGAAGCCTTTTTAAGTAAGATGTGTCCCACCTTTACTTCCCCAAACAGGAAAAGAAAGAGATAAAGATGAGTCATTATGCTCACTCTGTTAACAAAATGATAAATTTAACTAGAAAAGAAGCTTACATGAAAAGTTTATTTTTCCTGAAAAATCATTTTAACTTTTGGCTTTACCTAAGTGTCATGAGAGATGAGCTATCTTTCCTGAGTCATACAGACTCAAAGGAAACGGAACTGGTCTTTGTTGCCAAAAAAAAAAAATCAGAGATAAATATTCAATGAGGGTGCAGAGTTATCTAAGCTGCAATAGTGTAGAGCACATGTGATTCCTCCACAGCCACCCATGAATAATTCCTGAGCAGAACTGGGTTTTTCTTTTCTTTCTGATAATCAGACCCCAACACAGAAACCATGTGCGGGTCTCCACCGCTTTGGTGGAGACTCTGGAATCTGCTTTGAACAACGGTTATGACAAACTAGTGCCATTGTACAAACTCTTATCCCCAAGCCTCTTAGCAACCCGTCTCCAATCACAGAAGGAAGAAAAAGGATCTAAGCATGCCACTCTCTTATTTAAAATCCTTCAATAAAAATCCTTTGAGGATAAATTCCAAACACTGGAATATGTAAAGGAGTAGATCTGAGTCCTTTCTACTGCTTAGGATCTCACATTGTCCCCAGCAAGTAGCTAATAAATGGCTAATGAATGGCTTGAGGTTTTCTGATTTTTCCTCCTGGTCAGGTTTGGAACACCCTCTCCCTTCTACACTCATCCTAGAGCAACCAATGGTAGTGCCATGCTATTCAGAAAGTGTTCTTTGATCATCCCCTGCAAAGCCCACCAGACTTAGTGCTTTCGTCGCATCTCTCTCATACTACTTATCTCTTCTAATCACATTGTGTTTAATTGCTTTCTCTCCCACTAGCTTATGAACTTTGTGAGAGCAGGACTCCGTTCCTGTATCCCTAGCACGCAGCACAGTTTGTGGCAGCTAGTAGATACTGGCAAATAAATGAAGTGAATGAAACTCAATTAGATTTCCACTACAAATGGCTTAATCCAGGTTTCAGAAACAGCTGAGGTCAGTGACAATTCTTAGGTACATCTAAGTTTTCCATAGATCATTGAGGCTGTTCAGTTTCTCAGTCTAGCTCCCTTGGAATATACAATATTTTTTAAAAAATCTTTCTCTTTACTTCAAATTCTTTCCCTATATATAATATTTTTAAAAAACCCTTTCTCTTTACTTCAAATTCTTTCCCTACGTAAGAATCACCAAGAAGACACTTGAACTCTAGATAAACCAGGAATTTCACATTCTTGGCAAACACTTCAAGGTTCTTTCTTCCCTGAAAGGAACCCTCTTCTATGAATCTGATAGAAAACTATGGTCCTTTTCTTATTCTCCTTGCTAGAGGCCATTTAGTGAATGCAGTGTGGCTTTTCTAGAGAAATCTGAGTGATCGGTGGAAATAAAACAAAAATACCACTGGAATGATATCAATCAGACTTATACCAGGAATATAAATTTCTATTCATCAGTCTCCTCATTTCAACATGCACACTGAAAAAAATGAAGGTTTAAAATGGAAATGTTGGGGTGTGCCTGCCCCTTGCCACAGAGACAGGGAATTTTTTACTACTTTTGGGCTGAGTGACATAGAGATGAAGAAGGCAGCTTCTTTGTTTCATGATAGTTTGATAAAGCAACTTCATTGTTCCTACTAGTGGCTTTAGTAAAACATAATCCCCACTTAACTGCAGAGTACCTATATTCCCTAAATAAACTTACTATTCTCTTCCTAAATAGAATTGTCTTAACAGTAGCACATTATATTCATCAAATATACACACACATATATGGTATCTATGTATGAGTGTCTGTGTGTGTATGTAATGAGTTTCCATGACTGTAACCCAAGCCTCCTCCCAAGATTATCCAAAACTTATCACATCATGTTGTCAGGAAGAACTCAACATTCTAGAGTCATCCTTTTTCTGTTTGTACAGTCTAACTATATGGTAGTGATTGGGGTCTGTAGCTATCATTTGCCTTCTGAAATTACTTTGTCAGAAGCCGTACGGCTTTTTGTACCTTCAGGCATTATTTTTCTTTTAATTAAAAAAAAAAAAAAGTTTAGGTGTGGTATTAGAAGTTACCACTCAAGAGTGTTCAAAGAGACCACATTTAATCAGAGTGAAAGGAAAGAGTAACATGGGGTAAATTGCTCTAGGCTTATCCTTCATGTTGTAGCCAGACTGGACTAAATGTCTCTTGCACTGGAGCTCTTTTTAGAAGACATTTTTGCTGTCACAGAGTGTGTGGAATATGAGGGTCAGATCTCCCCATGACTGTCTCCCTCCACCATTCCTAAGCTTAGATATGGACCGTGAACCTGTAGATGGAAAGTGCCTCTGATAAAAGAGGAACCATCCGGAACACAGGCTTGCCAACAGAGGAAGAGTTCTGACGAAACAGCCAAAAATCAGGCTCAAATATCCAGCCTCTGCCATGTGAGTCTAAGGGAATGGGTTTATTCCTGTCGAGTTAAGAAATAACTCACAAGGCAGCAGGGGAACCAGACAACTCTGTTTCTTCCAAGAAGATAACTGAACTATTGGCTGTTCTTCTGGAAAATAACCCCACATTGGAAGGGTGGGAAGAGACCCAGAATTCCTTACCAAAACGCTGCCAAACTTGAAAAATAGGAAATTCTGTCTTGGAAATTTTATTGATTTAAAAACATATTTGAATGACATTTAAAAAATCAGGGTCATGTTTGTCAGAAATTGAACTCAGGTGATCCTGAGTATTTTCATGGCAATAGATTTTTAAAAATACAGAAAAAATAGTTTTATTTATTTTCAAAGCTAGAGTTGTAATCTCCTGAAACCTAATACATAATTTTGGCCGATATTTTCATGTAGCCTCTTTCTTCTTCAATGCCTAGAGATACACGACTATAGTAATGATAAAGTCCTTCCATGCAAAATAGCTTAAAGTTTAAAAACATTTCACAATATTTTTTCAAATTAAAAATGAATTGAAAATGTTTATCAGACTATTCCTTTTTTTGACCAACATGTCTTTGTCCTCGGGAGTGAGAAAATGAAATTAGTGATGATTTTCCTAATCCAGAATACATTTTCCTTTTGCCATGCATGCATTCTAGCCAGATGAGTGGGCAGTGATTTTGAAGGTTAACAATCTGCTTCAAGTCTTAGAAAGCAGGCAAGTCTCTAAAGAAAGAAGAAGAAAAAAAAAAAAAGCCTGATCAACACAGACTTGAGATCTCCGTTTAGAGTTATGGGAAGTGCATGGACTTTAGTAATAAAGAGGAAAAAAAAATCCTGGCTCCGCTATTCATTAATGTTGTAATCTTAGGCAAATGGCTATTTTTGGCTGAGCCTCAGTTTCTCTATTTTGAAAATGGAGAAAGAAACATCTCCCAGAGAGGGCCTGACAGTTAAATGATTTATTGTCTATTAAATACCTAGCTTGGAGCCTGACTCATGCTGTGGACTCTCAACCAAAATTATTTCCCTTGCCCTCTTCTCTCCTTCACACTATTCTTGCTTTTTCTTGCTTTCTGACTATACTGACCGCTCCTTCTCCTTTTTTTTTTTTTTTTTAACTGAAACTAAAGGAATGAAAAGCTACCCTGACTTCTAAAAGTTAAGAAATCTGTGGTGCAACAGGCACATCCTGTCTCTGTGTGGCTTGAGTTATTCAGCATTATTCGTCGATCCAGTCGATCCATAGCCGCTTCTAAGCACAGGATCATTCCTGAAAGTTACTCCATAGAAGCCCTTTTAGGTAAAACATTTCATTAATCCCAGCTACTCCACTGCAGAGTAATATGTGATCACTGAATTCTGCTGACCTAGCGAAGTCATCTCTAACTTATTTCTGATAGCCTTCAATTAGGATGGTCCAAAACAGCTTGAAAATATTTAATGCCGACACTCTTCCCCAAAAGCAAAACCTTCTGTAAGGTCTTTTCTGTGATTTGTCCTTTTATGTCAGTAGATTTGACGATCTTTCAGCATGGAAACACAAAGAGGGAAAAGGGGAGGGGGATAAAGAGAGAACCCAGGAGGGGAGTTGGGGAGAGAGGAAAGAAATCACAGAAAATTCTCAGCTTTGTGAGTGTTACAAATTGTGTTCCAAGTCATTTGCCCAAATTTGTCGCCAGATAGCTGAGATCTGTGAGTAAAGGTTGGAAGGACTGTCCGAAACAAACAAACAAACAAAAAACCTTTATGTCAACACAGCCTCTGTTTTTGTGACTGGGGCTTTTAAGAACAAAATATCATTTTTCCTAAAAAGCGAACTCTTAAATTAACAGTATTTTCAACCCCAAGTGTCCCCCCTCCCCGCCCCTGCCTCCAGCAAATAAAGCTTCAGAAATGCAACACCTATCAAATATTTCCTCAGAAATGCCAGATTGCTGGGATCGTAAAGAGTTCTACTTTTTTTTTTTTCTTTTTGACATTTAGACAGATTGAGTTTGAGAGAGGAAGTGACTCTGAGTCCAGACTGCCCTGCACCACTGTCAGAGGAATGAACTGAAGTCAAATGAAGTGATAGTATACTGAAGAATATTTAACAGAGCGCAAGGCAGAGGAAAATGGCAATCTGGGAATATACAACTGATCCCCAAAATAGACAGTCTCCAGTGCCAGAACAGATGCCAAGTACAGTAGATCATAAAATGGTAAAATTACCTCTGCCCTGTGGGCTGTGTGTTGACACAGGGGAAATAGCTCCCCAACAGTCAGAGTAGCCGGGTCTCAGTTCCCCGTCACAGGGATCATTTGTCATGGACTCTGCCAACTTTCCTTTCTACTCCTTTCTGTATATTCATTGGTGAGAAAGCTGTAAGTAACCCCCTTAATGACTGCTACATGCTGCCGTGGGATTAATGACAGATAAAGTACTGCTCTGAGCTCTCGTGTCAGGTTGTGAATGAAATCAGAGGGTTCTGTGGAGGATATTTGCAAAGCTCTTTCCATTTCGTGGAAGACTCAAGGTGACAAGGGACATTTAGATTTCTCCCTCAAGGAAAGATAAATAGAGTGACAAAGGAAAAATACACCCCCTTCTATGTGCTTAATAAGCACCTGCCACCTTCTGGGGGGAAAGGGGTAAGAATGCTTACGTGGCGTCTCAGAATGATGTAAAGGTTGAACAATAGGCCAAACAAGCCTTCGTCATGTGCTGAAAGCCACAGAGAGAGGAACGATGCTTCCAGGGGGAGGCATCTGTCCAAAGAAGACAGCTACCTCATCTTCGTAGTGGAGCTGAGACTTACATTTGAAGAAGTCCTGTCTGTCTTTTTGCTGTATGGGTAAAAGAGAGTATCACTGTCCCTCACCTCTTGGCAAATTTTCACTGAACCTTTGTGCTGTGCACTTGACTCTTTGCTAACCAGCCATTGAAGGCTGAGATAATCACGAACAGAAAGAAGTAAGAAAAGTTTTTTGTCCTAAGTTTCTTTTTCTTTTTTTCCCTTTTTCTGCCTTTTTACCTTCCATCATTTCTATTTTTTTTCTTTCAAACTCAAAGACACTGTGTAATATCTTATACAAAGGACAAACAAAGAAAAATAAACCAAGTAAAACAGAAGGGGTGGATAAATGAGTAAGGATAAATGACCAAAGAAAGAGCCAAAAGAGGGTTCCCCTGGTGGCACAGTGGTTGAGAGTCTGCCTGTCGATGAAGAGGACACAGGTTCGTGCCCCGGTCCGGGAAGATCCCACATGCCGCAGAGTGGCTGGGCCTGTGAGCCATGGCCGCTGAGCCTGCGCATCCGGAGCCTGTGTTCCGCAATGGGAGAGGCCACAACAGTGAGAGGCCTGCGTACCGCAAAAAAAAAAAAAAAAAGAGCCAAGAGAAGTCAATGCAGAAAGTTTGCCTGGGACCATTATGTTATGAGACGGTATGCATTCAAGAATATATATATACACACACTATGGAAAGTTTTCTACTAAAAAATGATTACTCTTGGTTCTTAAACTTACAAAGATGAGGTGATCTTAAACCCTGGCTGAAGTTTTTTCAGATGTGTGAATCTATACAGTTTCAATGAAAAGTTGCTCTTAGTGGAAAGTTTAAACTGCTATGATGTGAGGCAGAAACTAGAATAGGAAGAATGGTTTGCCCAGAATTTCTATTCAGATCTTGTGGTTTTCAGAATAGAAGTTTGTTCAGTCTTGGTGAAAAGGAACTTCTATTTCAAAGAAGAAAATTTATAAAAATTTCAGAACACTTCTTCATCAAATAATTCTTTTTTTTTTTTTTTTGCAGTCCGCGGGCCTCTCACTGTTGTGGCCTCTCCCATTGCGGAGCACAGGCTCCGGACGCGCAGGCTCAGCGGCCATGGCTCATGGGTCCAGCCGCTCTGCGGCATGTGGGATCTTCCCGGACCGGGGCACGAACCCGTGTCCCCTGCGTTGGCAGGTGGACTCTCAACCACTGGGCCACCAGGGAAGCCCAAATAGTTCTTAATAAAATGTTAATTGATAAGTTGAAACTAGTTTTCTTTCAGATTCACAGAGATTTTAAAAGTGTTAAGGAGATAATTATATTGGCAGATTAAGTTGGATATTTCTCAAATATAAAATGTTTAAAAAAGCACTTCCATATTTTATATAAACCAATGTATAACTTGGATTATCTTTTCCTGGTAGAACATATTGATAAGCATAGAAGGAATTTTTAGTATAAAAATGGAAACAAATGTTTTCATTAACAGTGAAATTAAATTTATTAAATAAGATTCAGAAATATATGGGAAACTAGAAAAAAGCCTTCTTATCACATAAATACAACTGCTGTTGACACTTTGATGTGGATCCTTTTCTTTATTTCTCTATGAATTTATTCTCTTAAATATGTTTTAGTTGTAATTATACCCCTTGCACAATTTAATAATGATAATGATAATAATAATGATGATATCCATGCTCTATTAGCATCCATAACATCCCAGATACATTATCTACTTCACATTTGACCCCTAAATTAACCACATAAAGTAGGAAGATGAAGGAACCGAAATTCAAACTTGCCAAAGATGACACGGCCAGTCAATGGTGTAACTGAACTTGAACGGACTTTTTTCTTTCTATGCTCATTCCACATCATTACATCTGTCTGTGGAACTTGAGTTTCAATATGAGAAATAAATGACATTGTATCTACAAGAATATCCCTCTTTTAATAAGTACAAATTTCCCAAAGATAAGTTTCAACACAAAATTGCGGTGCTGTGATAGAACCGTGGTGGACAGTTCACCTTTGTGACAGCTTCAACTAAAAATCCAAGTTAACTTTTTCTTTTCTGTTTTTTTTGGCTAACAAAAAGGATTTGGGTTCATGCTAGAGTATGCCCATTTGTGAAAACAGACTTTTTTTTTTTTTTTGCTCTGGGAACTCTGCATTTATTGCTAATCCTTTATCTTACATACTGTTATGATTTTCATTTTGATGGAGTTGTAAGATCCCATCAGGGTATTCCCTTGTGCTGTGTTCTTGAACGTTAATTATATAAAAGTAGAACAATTTTCCTGTACAAAGGAAAAGGATGGGAAAAGAGAGGCTATCTGACAGTCTCAATTATTCAGTTTCTCGATGATACACAGGGCACTATTTGAACCTGTAGCAATTTGCTGGCACTGAGAGTATCAAAAGCATGTTCCAATGGATGAGAGGAAGGATAACAATTCCTCCTATTAGACTGGCAATTGACCATCTGCTTCAGAAGGTGGTGTTTAAACTGCAGGTAATCATGGGGAAATAGCTTGAGGATGTGTGTCAGACTTTATTTTTTCTTGGGTGGGGGCAGGGTGGGATGGGAGCGGTTAAAAGTGCAAACAGACAGCTGCCCTCCCATTCTGTTAGAATCATGGGCACTTCAGTACGTTTTAAAGCACCTTCTCCCAAAACCAACCAGAAAAATAAAGGTACTGTGTTCAATACTCAGTTAAATAAAATCAAACTTAAGATCTGTTCCCTAATATTTCCTTAGCAAGATAATTTCTAGCATCAGATGAAATTTACAGTGTGTTACTGGTGTTCTTCCATTCCTCTTAAAGCCGCCATCTGAGGGCTAAGATGGTTAAGACCAAAGGAATTATTTTGAAATTTTTATTTATGTATTATTTCAGGTTTTTTGGAAGTTATTCGGAGCTTTAATTGGATATAGTAAAATTCTGTGCACTTTTGTGAGGGAAGTATGCTTTTGTCAATTAGATTTCTATCTTCCTATGTAGCCCAGCATAAGGGAACATAATACTGTTAGATAACAGACTTCCAGGTGGCTGCAGCTGAAGGAGTAGGTTTGATTTTTTAAAATAGTAAGTGATCATGGAGTCATTTTCTTTGTGTTTAAATGTTTCTTTTTTTATTATTAACACAAAGTTGTAAATCAACTCTACTTCAATAAAATAAATTTAAAGAATTTTTTTTTGTTTTTAGTAATGGGAATTTTTTTTGACCCAACCTGAAAGGTTTTTTTAATTGACAAATAAATAGTTGGACAAAGAAAGAAAAAGAGTATTCCCAGATTCCCAGCTCGAGCAAAATTTACACAGGAGTATTACACAGGCCTGTGCAGTAATTACAGCATCAGGAACATCTAGTGCCTGGAATTATAGCAGTTCCTCCTTGAGCTTGGGTAGTGCAAAACTCAGAAGCACAGGGAATTTCAGAGGCATTGAATTATTCTATTATTTACCCCCAATACCCTCAGCAAGTGTCACTACCAACACAAAAGTCATGGTGTCTGTTTTATAAAGTATTAATTTATAGTCATTTATTCATTCAATTAGCAAATATTTGGGGCAACCTGCTCTGTGCCAGACACTGTTCTAGGTTCTTGGGAATGCAACAGTGAATGAAAACAAACAAAAACCAATACAAAAGAAGAAAAAGAATTCCCTGCTTTTGTGGTGTTTACATAGTAGTGAGGCAAACAAGCACTAAAGAGATAACTAATACATGTAGAGTATAGCAGATAGTGATAAATGCTAAGAAGAAAAAAATAAATCAAAGAAGGGGATAGAAAATGCTGAGAAAGGGGGTGCTAAAATGTTAGGTAAAGTGACATTAAAGATCCCAAAGAGGAAAAGAATGAGTAACGTAGCGAAGGGAAAAATGGCTCTAAACACATACTGTACAAATACAGTGGCTCCTAGGCTCATGTGGATAGCATACTGGACACCACAGACATAGGACAGGCCCATCATTGTAGGAGATTCTAGTGGACAGTGCTGCTCCCAACAAAAGGAAAAGCCAATACAAAGGCTCTGAATTGGAGAGCAACGAGGAGGTCAGAGTGGTTGTAGCTGAGTAAAAGTCGGGGACGGAAATAGGAAACTTGGTCAGAGAGCTAATGAAGGACCAGCACACACAGAGCCTCTCCCAGGTAAAATTATATATATGTGGAACAAATATTCACTTTTATATTGAGATTAAATTAAACATATTTTGCTGTTTCATTGTTCAGACACAAATAGCTTCAGGTGAGAATTCTTTTTCCCTTTTTCTGTTTTTTGTTTTCCCTTCATTACCTTGGAAGGTAAGATGAGATTAGACTTCAAGGAGGAAATTGCAGGAAAGGCATTTAAGAGAAAGAAGAGGTGAAGATGAATCAGGCTGAAATGAATAGTTACATTTTTGCTTACAATCTGGCATAACTGCTCTCATGATGTAACTATGAGGAAAAAATGCTTTTAAGTATAATTTTCACATAAATCAAGTAGCGAACGAAAAGAAAAAAATAAACTTAATATTGCCTTTAGGATTATCTACAGATAGGTGAAGGGCCACACATGAACAGACTGTTGGAAAGTAAATAGATATTATGGATAGGCAGAGAAGATGAAAATTAAGGATGGCTGAAATTTCCCTTTCAATACAATTTCTCTAAAGGTTTACTATTAATGATTTTTTTCTTTCGTTTTAAACAGACCTTAAATATACCCCAGGGAGAATAAACTCATGTAGTCACAGTCATTTCAATGTGAATTAATTGATCAGATCAGTTTTCTTCCTGGCAGAAAATCCTGGGAAGGCTTTAAGTATTTGATGTCAGAAGTTTGAAAAGAAAAGGATGGAAACAAAGACAATAAATCTTACTATTTTTTAGGAGCCAATTCAGAGAATAGTAAGAATCTGCATAGATAAAATTTCTGGAAATCCAGGTTGTTTCATGGCAGGTTCTGAAACATGGATGAGTTGACTGCACCGTTCCATCAATTCCTTGTATCTTTCCTTGGACTTGATCCATTGGGAGGTAGCTAAGAGCCTGGCAATCTTTCTGGGAGCCAATGGTATTGCTTCCTGAGCTTCTGGGAAAATGCTTTCTATTTTATTCACCCCTCCACATTTGGCCAAATAAGTTTATAATGGGAATAAGGATGGCAGAGAAATTTGGGAGAGGCAAGGAAATGTAGGGTATGAGGACAAGGAAACCTGGAGAATCCATCCTTCTATTTTTTGGTCCCATAACACCCCTAATATTACCCTTTGGATTCAGCCATCACTAATTTTTATCCTCCCTGTCTGTAATATCCATTCCCTTTCCAATAGTTTGTTCCCATTAAGAAGTCTTTAGGAGCTGGCTCCTGGAAAACTATTGAGGGCTTTACTGTATTTCTGAGTGATGGAAAGCATTCCTTTAATATATATAAGTAATACAAGAACATGTCTTGGGAGGGACTTTGTATAGGAAGCTGTGCAAATAGTGAAAAAATGAGTATTTCCCCAGAGGTGAAATGGTAGTCATATTGCAGTGGTAGCAAAAGGGTATTTGACATACCAAAAAGAGCTCTCACCAAGCAGGCATGGGTGTACATATCCGCTATAAAATACCGTATCTTGTGTCTTAGACTAAATTATTTGTCATGAAGATAGCTTGTCCCATTGATTTTGATTTTTCAAAGACAATTTTAAGTGCCTGGAATAGAAAAAAGAAAACAAAAAAAACAGAATGTTCCTGGAATGCTGGAATGTTTCTGGAATGCTGGAATGTTTTAAGTATTCTGTATACGACCCAAGAGTAATATATGCCGTAAGTATTTCTCTATAAAGATACTCCACTAAAACTTCATTAAGCAATAGTGAAAATGGAATGAAGCATTCTATTCCAAGTGATTCAAGTTCCATATAACACTAGCTAAAATTTGGGGAAACTTACTCTGATTAGCACTTTATATGCATCATCTCATTTAACAAGTGCCTCAACTCTATGAAGTATGTGTGATTATACCCATTTTTTTGCTAAGGCAACTGAGCTACGGGATCACACAAGTAAGAAGCCAAGTCAACATTGCAATCCTAATACAGTAAGTCCCCTACATACGAACGAGTTCCATTCTGAGAGCCCTTTCATAAGTCCAATTTGTTCCTAAGTCCAACAAAGTTAGCCTAGGTACCGAACTAACACAATCGGCTCTATAGTACTGTACTGTAATAGGTTTATAATACTTTTCACAAGAATAATACATAAAAAACAAACACAAAAAATAAAGAAAAAAATTTTAATCTTACAGTACAGTACCTTGAAAAGCACAGTAGTGCAGTACAACAGCTGGCATACAGGGGCTGGCACTGAGCGAACAGGCAGGAAGAGTTACTGACTGCAGGAGGGAGAGGAGGTGGGAGATGGTAGAGCTGAAGGATCCTCAGCAATAGGAGGCGGAGGGCAAGCTGCAATCTCACTCACGCCTGACGCTGATGGCATTGGTTCTGGTTCCTTGCTGGATTCAATTCTATCTACCCTCTTGAAAAAATGATCCAGTGATGTCTGGGTAGTAGCATGTTCGCATCTTTGCAAGTTCACAACTTGAAGATTCGTCTGTAGGGGACTTACTGTAACAGAATTCGGTTCCCTTGTAGTTTGGACTCTGGGAGAGGGTCAATAAAGGGCAATCAAAAACCACTATCACAAATATCATATGATATCGCTTATATGTGGACTCTAAAAAAAAGGATATAAATTAACTTATTTAAAAAACAGAAATAGAGTTACAGATGTAAAAAACAAACTTATGGTTACCAGGGAGAAAGTGGGGGGAGGGATAAATTGGGAGATTGGGGTAGACATATACACACTACTATATATAAAATAGATAACTAATAAGGACCTACTGTAGAGCACAGGGAACTCTTCTCAATACTCTGTAATGACCTATATGGGAAAAGAATCTAAAAAAGAGTGGATATGTGTATATGTATAACTGATTCACTTCGCTGTACACCTGAAACTAACACAACATTGTAAATCAACTATACTCCAATAAAAAGTTAAAAAAACAAACCACTATCGCAAATCTACTCTGATACCATCCTGGACCTCCAGTGGCTCAACCAGCTCTGCAATAGACACAACTGGATAAAAACTTGACAATTCGAGTTCACTCACTCTCCAAGGCTCTCACTGATACCTTCTACTCCCCACAAAGGCTGTCATTGTCTCTAGTCCCCCCCTGTTGTTCTTGTCATAAATGTCCTCCCCTGGAACTCCTGACTGTAGACCACCCTCCCTTGCTTCTTGCCTCTGGAACACAAGTTTCATTTACCAGCTTCTATTATAGCCTCCCAATGTTGGCAGAGGACTCTTTTTCCTTTTCCCTCAACTGGAACCTAGTTTTCCCTGAAAATATTGTCTCTGTGGCTTGTACAGTTGAGGCTCCTCTTTCTGCCAGACCTCAGGGCCAGCTGTGTGGTTAGCACTGTCCTGAGTCCCTATCACTAACGGAGAACTTGTTCACTTCCATGCATATTTATGTCTGCAGCTCCATCGCACCCCCAAACCTCCTCATGGCTGTCACCCAACACACTTCCAGTGACTCCCCTTTAAAATCGGGATTCTGAGACCAACATACTTAAAGTTTCTTTTTAAAATAAATTTACTGATGTAAAAAGAAGGATAAATGGAAAGAATATATTTCAGGAGATGCAGATCTATGACAAAAACCGTGAACTCTGGGACACCCAGACTTAGAATAAAAAAAAAAAAATCCAGGGCTTCCCTGGTGGCGCAGTGGTTGAGAGTCCGCCTGCCGATGAAGGGGACACGGGTTCGTGCCCCGGTCCGGGAGGATCCCACATGCCGCGGAGTGGCTGGGCCCGTGAGCCATAGCTGCTGCGCCTGCGCGTCCGGAGCCTGTGCTCCGCGACGGGAGAGGCCACAACAGTGAGAGGCCCGCGTACCGCAAAAGAAAAAAAAAAAAAAAATCCAAGCTCTTTAATAAGCATTCAAGAGCCTACATCACCTGGTTCATGCCTGCTCACCTCTTAAACATCAACCTTCATCACTCCATTCCTGACCTTTAACAACTTAGCTGTGCAGAACTCTCCAGGTTCTTTCTTACACCTCTTTGACCCGTGCTCGCACTCCCTCTTCTTTGCCATCCCAATCTCAGACCAATTTATTTGGCTAACTCCTAGCCTTAAGACTCAGTCAGTGATTATTTTTCATTAAGACCCTTGACCCCATCAGGTTAGCGGTGGTGGTGGGGATAGGAATTTAACTCTGTAGCCATCTCTGTCATGCTCTCCCTTCATGGTTTCACAGTCATCTACTATATGTCTGTCTCCCCACTAGACTGTTTAAGGGGATGAACTATGGTGTAATTTTCCCTTTCCCCCCAGCACGTCGTGGAGTGCAGAGCACAGAGCAAACACTGGATGAATGCTTGTGCAATGAATGGATACCACCGATGTCTTCAGGGGAAAAGACTCACTTAGAAATAGCTTTCCTTTTATTATTCCTTTTAAGTTCCTTCATCATTAGGACAAGGTCCTAAATGTGACTTCCAAGTTGTAATTTTGCATTTCAGAGACTAAACTGATGTTGTGATTTATTTTTTCCAGAAGCATGACTGCCTTTTACATTTAGGGCTGAGCTGAGGAAGCACACACATGAAAGTTTTGTTTGCACACTCAGGACATTTAAAAGTGCCACATTCAAAAAATCACATGCTTTGAAAATCTCTAGCTCTTTCATTTTAAAGGACATTCATGGTAGGTTCCCCCCTGAGTAAAATAAATGCAAAATCAGTATGTATCGGAGGGTACATTTAAACATTTTAATTGAACTGCTAACCTAATCAACTCCATCATCTGATATATGCCCTCTCCGTTCTCATTTCCTGAAGCCAAGAGCAAGAAGTATGTCTTGTTCCAAGATGTGCATTACGTGAGGCTGGCTTAATTAGCACATACAGGTTTTTGTCTTCCGATATACTTCCTTCATTATCTTGACTCCACTTTGCCTTTATTCTCCCCATAATTTCCAGAATCTTTGTTAGGCACCTACTGAGAACTCCAAACGTAAAGGGGGGTATGTTTGGCCTCAAATAAGAAAAGTTCTGTGATCTCAGAGGCATTTGCCATATGGGCTCTTACCGAGGCAGACACTGGAATGCTGTCTTAGAAGGCTCCGGAATGTTCCCAGAGACACAGGCATGCAAATTAAAAGCTCGGCCAGGGCGGGGCTGATGTACTGTATGCATTTGCCAGAGGCTTTCCCAGAATACTTTGTGGCATGAATTGTAAACTTTCTCTCAACAGCAAGAACAAGGAGGACACTATAAGCCTCATTGTTATAGAGACAAGAGTTAGGGGAGGTAAAAGGATATGCTTTTAACTTATGTTAATTTAT
The DNA here is from genome assembly GCF_003031525.2 of Neophocaena asiaeorientalis asiaeorientalis. Classification (NCBI taxonomy): domain Eukaryota; kingdom Metazoa; phylum Chordata; class Mammalia; order Artiodactyla; family Phocoenidae; genus Neophocaena; species Neophocaena asiaeorientalis. The sequence goes on from NW_020172779.1 coordinate 1,595,203, forward strand.
GTATAGTGTGCCTCCTTTCATTTCTTCTATTGTAAAATTTGGATAGCAAAAGTAAGTGAAGAGGGCTTCCCTGGTGGCGCAGTGGTGGAGGGTCTGCCTGCCGATGCAGGGGACGCGGGTTCGTGCCCCGGTCCGGGAAGATCCCACATGCTGCGGAGCGGCTGGGCCCGTGAGCCACGGCCGCTGAGCCTGCGCGTCCGGAGCCTGTGCTCCGCAACGGGAGAGGCCACAACAGTGAGAGGCCCGCGTACCGTAAAGATAAATAAATATATAAATAAATAAATAAATAAATAAGTGAAGAGAAAAAGGTTTTCAGTAAAAGAAGAACATAGTTTCAGTTAGGAGGAGAAGAATGCTATTTTTTGGAGGGGGTAGCTCTGTAGAATGCTATCATTGGCACCATCACCATAAAAAGGGTAGTCACGCAGTCTGATCTCATTGCTGCTTTGGAGGTTCAAGTGTTTACCATGTTCTCAATATGCTGTAAAATGGGAGCATGGCATTACTAGGGTGCCAGAAGGCAGCGCTGGCATTTCTGCTGGTGCAAGGTTTGCAGAAAGAGACCGAGAGTCTAGCCACGAACCTACTGAAGTTCAAGCAGGTGCTGCAGATCTAATGTAACTTAAATTTCCATAGCTACAGGTCTCAGAGAAGTTAATGAATTGTGGTTTTACAAGAAAATATACATATAAATCATCACCTGGCAGTTCCAAAGATAAAAATGAACAGTGAGTTGATTAGCAAAGACTGTTTCCCTACCATCCTCCGTCCTACTTCTTAACTATCCCCAAATGTTAATACTTTATGCCTAAAGTGATCATCTAAAAAATTATTTACAAACGGCTCTTTAAAATTACAGAGCAGAATTTATTGCATGAACCTGAATAGACTATACATAAAATAAGTCCCCAGTAATATTTATTGACTAGCAACAATTTAAAGAGTGCACAAAATTGCATGTTGAAAATTCATAGAGACAATCATCTTTTAAAAGAGCTAATGAATTGGAGAACCTGTGGGTAGATCACGTTTTCAAAATCAGAAAGAGAATCATTTGTAGAGCTGAAATTAATTCTTGGAAACAATACTTTTATTACTTGATATCCTGGACCCAATTCCTTTAATTCAGTAAATAGTACAGTAGAAATGTCCGACAAAGTTTTAAATGTGTCATAAAAGTGTTTAGTAATATTTGAAATATCCTGAGGGATATCATAAAACTATTAATTTGAATTTTATCTGAGAAAAATCAGAGACTTGAAAGCTACAGCTCTAATATTAATATTCTGAGCAGAAAAATGTGTAATTAATTAGACAATAAAACTTTGAAAATAAAGTGGATCAGAAACATTTTTTTCAAAAAGTACTCAATAATTCAAAGGTAAGCGTAGGACACATTTTCCCCCAAATGCACATAGACCAAGATAAAAATCTACACTCACCCACTGTCTGTCACCAACCTAGTTGGCGTAGCATTTGTAAAAAATAGGGCATGAGAGTTAAAAGTGTGAATAAATAATTAAAGATTAAGGACTGGTTCTTAATGCTGAAGTACTGGTTACTAGTATTTTTTTACTACCAGGAATGTTCTTCCTATAAACATTTTACCAGAATATTCTACTTTAAATCATGTATTACTTTAAGCAATGATTCATCCTTCCAACACCTGTCAATTCATCTATTTCCTAAATCTCCATTATGCTTTAATTCTCTGCTTTTGGCTGCTGTGCACTTACAGCTGTTGATCATTACGGTTACAGCTGGCCTGTAATGAAGTAGTCTTTACAAAAAGAAAAATTATTTATGTTTCTTCTCATGTTCCAGTGGACATTAGCTAAAGCAAGTCCAGAAGTAGATAGCCAGCCCTGTCCATGCAGCTGGTTAGCAGAGTTATACACTGGCCTGGAAATCACTCTTTCTGCAGCTAATTTGAGTTTACAAACATCGAATAGGGAATATCATATGTTGTCAGCTAGATTCCCTGGGATTTACACATGTGGCAAAACTACTTGTCTGTATAAAAAAAACAAAAAACAACCCCTCCCCCCCCCCAAAAAAAACACACAAGTATTCACATGTATTTGGAATAAGAACCTTTCAAAATATAGCTATGTAGGTGGTGGTAAGTTCTGGTTGCCAGTGTCTCCCTAGATTAATATCAGGGTGATTTTATGTACAACTGTTTGACAATAGACAGTGGAACAGGTTATTACATCAGTGAAGTAGCCCCAAGTATGCAAATTGAAACAAAGGGGCTTTTTCTTGTAAATAAACTAGAGAATCCCTGGAAGTCCTGAATCAGGATGAAAACAAATTCCATCTCTATCAAAATTGTTTTCTAAAATGATGTCATTGTTTCTCTACATATAAGTCCATGAAAGTCAAAGAACTGATATAGTAGAATTTAAATAATTAATCACACCTGTAATCATGATTTGTCATTTCATAAAGTAGGAGTCTTTCTTCATTTCATCCCATCATCAGCCCAGTTACCCAACAATTGTTGAAAGCAGTAGGGAGAGCAAATTAAAATGAATCTACTTAGCATTTGCCAGATAAGCCACAAATTAAATACTTTCTTAAAAGAAAGAAAGCATTTCAAGTCTAAGAAGAGAAGTCAGTACCGGCTGATGAATATTTCCACTTCAAGTTACACGTATGTCATAAAATCTTTCATTTGCCGCTGTGAAAATTGTCAGCAATCTTTGCCTTTTATCTGGTTCATCTTGAAAGCCACAAATGGCATGATTTAACTGTTACATGGCCTTGGCATGGTAACAGTGGAAAAGTAAACTGAGCAAAATAAAAAACAAAGGCAATGATAAACTTTAAAACAACTAACTCATCTCTGAAAGGATGGGGAGAACTAGAAAGATCTAAGGACAAAAAAACAAAACAAATCGGAAGCTATTTTGTAAAGCAGATTCTTTGGGAGAAAAAAAAAAGATGTCTGAAGAATAGAGCTAAGAACCTGTGACAGCAACATATCTTAGGCTTTGACATCAATATTCTTAGCAGAGTTGGCTGCCCAGGACTCTGAACAAAAAGCTCGGGCTGCTGAATGCAGCAAGCATTCACCAGTGTAGCAGGAACCGACTTGGGATGTGGTATCTCTAGAAGTGGGTCTTTTTTTTTAAGACAAGTTTTGTTTGTTTTTTTTTTTAATTCTTAATACTTATTACAGATATTAGACATTTCTCTAGTGTGGGCATGTTAACTCTTGATGTGCTGGGCAAATTCCAGTTTGGGTACTGTGCTTTAAAAGCAATAGAAAAATCTGGAACTCCATTTCATGTAAGAAAGCATATGGCTTGAAACTAAATATAGTTTAAACATATGAAGCATATTAAATTAATTATTATAATTTAAGCGATTTGAAAAATGTCTTCAGTTTTTATGACATATGCTTCTAATGATTCACATTACCTGTAGGTACTTCAAAAGCATTGGGATTAAGATTATCTTCAGTAATTAGGGCGTCAAATGATATGCTGGCCGTATTAGGGAAAAGGGCCCTGTGAAAGTGGGCCACAGACCAAAATCATACCCTTCAAGACAGATGGGAACCAAGCCTCAAAATGGTGTGCAATTGTACCACTTCTAAGTACCATGCTTTAATGCTGTGAGAAAATACAAGGGCTGTATCTCAAGAGCTTCATACAATATTTGTACCTGAGGTTAAACAAAATGTACATCTTTGTTCAAGGGTAGTCCTACCCTTAGAGCCCTCATTTCTACCTCCTAGACTATTTTATGTCAGATGTGTTTTCATGCTCTACTACAACTGAATGTCCTAAACAGAACCAGGCATGCTATTTATGTATTTACTCACTCATTTATTTATTCCACTAATGTTTACTGGACACCTATATGTTCTAGGCACTGCTCTAGGTACAAAGGAAATGTAGTAAAGAAGAGAAATAAGGTCATTTTCCTCTTGTATTTTCTATTCTGCTGGTCAGATGGACAATAAAAAAAGAAGAAAAGAAAATTAAGTAACACCAAATATGGAAAGAAAAATCAGGAGAGAGTGATTGGTGGGAGACATGAGTTTCTTTAGTTTGGGTCGTTCAAAGAAGGCACGCTCAGCAGCTAGGTGACATTTTGTTGAGACTTCAAGAGTGAAAAGGCAGCAATGGTGTTTTCTAATCTTGGGGAACAGCCAGTGGAGGGACCTTGAGCTGGAAATGAGTGGTTCAAGAAAGAGCAAGAAAGCCTTGGCTGCAGCCAAGTACGTGGGGAGGGAGGAGAAGAAATGAAGTTGAGCATTGTGTAGAAGTGAGATCATACACAGCCCACAGTGGGGAGCCTGTATTTTATTTAACCTAAAATAACAGCAATAACCATAATGATGCTAATAGCAAGAGGTAACTCATTGAGTGTTGCTATGTGCTGGGCACTGCGTTAAGTACTACCCATAACCTCATCTACTCATTCTCACCATCCCTACTTCATAAATGGGAAAGTGAAGCACAGAGAAATGAAGGACCTTCCCCCAGTCACCCAGCTAGGAAGAAATGGAGTCATTTAATGATAAATACTCTATCCCTTAAATTTCACAGAGGTTGCAAACACCCAGATGATAATTCTTAATCCTTCCTTTTAGCTCAGGTCCTCAAATATGCATTACACACCCACTCTCTGCGAGCCATTATATTCAGCACAGCTAGAGCGCTATCTCACGCTTTTATATTTGTCTGGACTCATGTCTCACAGGGACAGGGCATGTAGGAGATTACATGGTAAACTGGGAAAAGCAATAGACTCAAGCATTACCATTCCGGTTTGACAGGCTGAACAGAGTAGTGGTTAAGAGCACCTGATTTTGTGGCCTCAGACAAATTTTTTGACCACTCTAAACATCGAATCTATCTATTGCTAAAATACAGATAATAATAATATCGCTTACCTCATGCAGGTGTTTATTCATTCATTCAACAAATATTTATTGAGTGTTGTCCACTGCTTTATGCAGTTTACATTCTATTGGGAGAGGCAGAGCTCAGCCATGGTTAATATATGGTAAAATGTATAGCAAAATGTATGGTATGTTAGATAGTATTAAGTGCTATGCAGAAGAAACTAAAGCATTAAGAGCAACAAGCAGAATCCAGATGGGGGAAATGACTGCCTTTTAGGTGGGGAACCCAATTGAGGAATCACTGACAAGGTGACACCTGAGGAAAGATCTTTAAGGAAAAGAGAAGACCAGAGGCAGAGACTGAGCTGAGAGAGAGCCTGGTGTATCGGAGAAGGTCAGGGGAATGGAGTGTGTTGTAGGATCTACTAAGGCAGAGTCATAATTGTGGTTTTTGCTCAGGAGTGAAACGAACAGCCAACGGAGGGCAGTGAGCAAATGAACGATATAATCCGACCTGTGTTTTGACAAGATCACTCTGGCTGCTGTGTTTAGAAGGGACTGTGGTGGAGAAAATACAGGCAGGGAGACCCCTTAGAGACTGTTGTGATATTCCAGGTAAGAGACTATGGTGGCTTGAATCAGTATGGTAGCCGTGGAGGCGGTAAGAAACAGTCATATTCTGGATATATTTTGCAAGTAGAACAGACAGCATTTGCTGAGGGATCAGCTGTGAGATGGGGAAGAAAAAGAGGGCACAAGGAAAACTGCAAAGACCTTGCTTATTGCAAGACATACATATGAGAACCAGCACATAAAGCACTGAGTGCAGTGCTTAGTACAGAGGGCGGGATTCCTAGCTTCAGGACTTCCCAGAAACATATCACGAAAGTCACTAATTTTTGAAGAAAGCTGAAGAACTGAGAAAGTTGTATCAGTGAAGAAGGATATAATTTGCAGTGATTAAAATGGTGGCTACCAGAATGAGTGAGAGATTATTCGAATCGTTTTTTAAAATTCTTCATTATATTACCAGCTTTATAATGAAGCTATTGACAGACACATGCTGTGAGAAAAACTGTACCTCCACCTGCTAAGAAATGGCACTCATGGTTATGAAAACTGCCTGACATTTTTAGAACCAGGTGTTTCTGTGACTTTCTTCTGAAAGTTATTTCCCCTTGGAACTTGCATTTTAATTACTGATTATTCTCTCTGCTTTACTTCTATGTAGAGATCAAGGTACTTGCTTGAGCTTTATTTAAATAGGACATATGCATTGTTTCAAAGTAGTTCTGCATAAAATGTGAATATGAATATAGCAATTAAGCTATTTATTTGAATCTCAAATACATTAGCATCTATTACCTTCTGTCTTTCATTTAGCTGTCTTGCAATAATATTAAAAGAATATTACATGTGACTGAATTACTAAAGATTTTTTCCCAACTCTGATTTACATATTATTCACTTAAAGCTAGCAATGTAAAATTGCCTTTAATGTTTACTGTTTCAACTTTAAAGTTTTCCTTTTTAATCAGAGAAAATCAAGTTGGCAAAATACAATTATGATTTTCTCCAATTACGTTACCTTTAGGCAATACTGTCTTTTAGATTTGTAACATCCTCTGTTCTGGTACTATGGAATTATGGAATGTACAGTGTTTAAGTATATGTTTCTAAAATCAACAGATTAGAGATTCTTAGATATATTGTATACTTTATGTATTAAAAACATTTCTAGCACCTAAATGTATTTGTTATATGTTTAAAGTTTCAAAGAGCAATAATTCTTTGTTGAATTAAAGACCTTGGGAAAGCTGGACATGTGAGGGTGTATTTTGAGCTATTTGGATAGTATTTTAAATGTAAGAGGATATGTCAATTCCTCTTTAAGAATCACCAAAATAGTGTTATTAATTTCTTCCTTAAATATTTTTTAAATTACAAAAAGTTGCTATTGGCCTGAGATTAATGATGGAAAGTTTTAGACTGAAAGGAAAATTATTCAGAACATTGGAAGCAGGTAGAGTTATAAATGAGAATCTTTAGGTCAACTATGTAATATCCTAAGTCCCACATAGAAGAGAAAGCTTTTATTTAGTTTATTAATCTTAATCTTCACTTTCAAGGTGGATTAAAATGAAGCTGTTTTATATTTTCCAGAACTGGCTTAATTTTACTATTTTGATTAATTTTTCTTCTGTTTAAAAAACCATTTTATGATTTGGAACTTGTAACTGACAGAAATCCCAGACTATTTTCCTATAAAGTTTCAAAACTATTGTTTTTTTTTAATTAAAAGCTTGAACTAACTGTTCAATCCTTTCAATTACATGTTTTTTTTCTTGTTATGAAAATCACCTTTTATGTCACAGGCTTATACATTCTGCTATTACTGCAATATAGCAAACAAATTAGTTTTTAAAAATGAATATTACTAGAATGGTAGAGTCAGATTTCAGCATAGAGATCCTGAGGTCTGGACGATGTGCTTGTATTATTAGTCTAGAAATCCTGAAGCCATCACTTAAGAAAACTCCTAAGTGCAGTCTACACTATACATATTACCATTTAGGGAGAATGGTAATGCAGATATTATTATCCAAACATTTAATTAAACAACAAGGGGAAAAAAAGCTATATAGTCAGCACTTCTTCCACTGATAGAATTTTTGGCAATGGTAAATTTGGTCCTTGCAAAAGTCTAACTTAAGCTGTTTTTTGATTAATAAGAAAACTCAAGTGCAAACTGGAAGACAAGCTTTCAATTATATCAGCAGCTATAGGTGAATTAAAACTGGGTTAGGAAATGATCTAACATTATGAGGTCAGTTCCGCCTTTTACAGATAGAAGTCATACCAAATAACCTCGTTCTTTCATGTTAGAATACTGAAAAACAAACTCGCTTCTCAGAGACAAAGAAGTTCATCGGAGATCAAAATCATACACTGGGAGTTTTACTCTGGCTTCGTGTCTTACACCCAGGCAATGACCAAATTACTTAAACCTCAAATGGTTCGTCTATAAAATGGGGATTACAATAATCTCTTGCCCTGTGATGATTCACAGAAATTGAAGGCTTTCTCTCAGTGCTTTTTGAAGTTCTTCAATAAGCAGTAAGGCATTATTCAGATATGTGTAGAGATTATCATCTGGAAGAAAACAGCATTGAGGAAAAAAAAATCAAATAGCTCTGTGACCAAACGTGATGACTCTGTTAGAGATTATGTAGATGATTTCACATACACCTCGTATTACACATCATATTACATTGTATTAGTTCTGTCGACTTCAAGTGATATTAAAAATAAAGCAAAGCTTAAGAAAGACGTTACACAAGATAAAAAATTAACAGTAGAAGATGGAGCAGGTCTGTCTAGAATAGATCGATAAGAGTGAAAATAGGGGAAAGTGTTTTGGGGTTCTAGTACGAATAATTGTAATAGATGGATCACTTGGGCAGAACTGAAGCAAAAGTCTGTTAGGGAAGCAAGGAAGAAGCCAGGGTCTGTGAGCACTTTCAGGGCAACTTTAACTATGCAAACCTTTAGTCACACAGTTTCTAAAAAAAGGGAATATATACCAGCTGAGAGACTCCTCCAATCCCCCCCGCTTGCAGCATAACTCATCAAATTCCTGATTTTGAAAGGTGACAAGGACACTCTGCAAACCCAGGTCTCCATTGTGCTAAGTTAAAGGAAGTTTCCACTTTGTCAAAACAACAGCAGCGACTACAACCAGAGTAACAATAAAAGGAACAGTTTCAGCTTGATTTTCATTTTTAAAAAGACGGCTGTAATAACTTCTGGACTGGTTCTCCAATCTCCGTTAGAACATATTTCAAAGCAGGCAAAGGTTTTTTTTTTATTTTAAATCTTATGGCTTCCTATAAGAGGGACACAATTTTCTTCCAGTTTTGAAGCTTTCAATACCTTGTCTTAATGAAAACCATTCAAAAGTGCTTTAAAAACGAACAGGAATAATTCAGGCTAAACAAGCAATCTATCCTGATAATTTAACAGGAGAGAATGTTCAGGAGTAATAAATACATAGTTCTTTTTAATATCTTAAATATATCTTTTTCTTCCCCCTCCATTTGGCATAAGGAGTGCCAAATGCAGAGTGCAAGGGGCTGATTTTCATTTACAAACACAAAATTTTCCTTCAAGAAGTGTGTTTTCTTAATCACTGATAATAAAAGGCATCTGTGCCCGTTTCATCTTGCAATTAAAGAGTGAGAAGTTACGACACACGCACACACAAACACACACACTTCTCTCTTCTCTCGTATGTTAAAATCCTATTCGAATAATCATCGGGCGCCTACAGAATTTAGCCACAAGCAGATATTTTATTTTAAAAAAATCTTTCCATGGACATCTTATACTATTAAACTTAAAAGATTTCAACCGACGGGGGTGGGGATTGCCCAGAGTACATATATTAGTCAATAAGGAACAGAGAGCTTTGATGTGTTTTGGCTATTGCAAGCCAAGTTCCTATTAATTATAGGTTGCTTTACTTTTCCACACATAATTTACCTTTATTAAATGTAAAATGTATTTTATATTATGATTATACCAGAGTCAGGCTAGCTGATGATTCTCTGTTTCTGCATTATGTGATGACAATAATTGCTATTACAAAACTTAACATATTTTTGGTGAGGATGATACCTAAAATACAAACATCTCAGAAACACCTTTGAGCGTAATGCTAGGAGGTATAAAATGAAACATTTTAAGATTGTTCCATTCAACCTCATATAATTCCTTCTGCTCACCTGAATTCGATTGAGGTCAGTAGAGCTTTTGTTTTCTATTTTACATAAAACCAAATACCCCAATCTAACCACGATTTATACCCATTAACACAAATTTGAACGTCGCATGGTTAGATTTTACTAATCAGTAAGTACTCAAAATCTGGTGAGTCAATCCAGTTCTTACTTGAAGCTCTATAATATATAAAATTTGAGCAGAAATATCAGTTTGCAAAGAAACGTACTTTCTTTTCCTTCAAGATTCATGGTGAGTTCATGAACGATTTGTATCTGAAAACACTCTTAAATTTCTTCCTGCACTTTCCTGAAAGAACCAGTAAGGTACAGAGCATAGAAACAGCAAGGAAAATCCCTCCCAGAAAACATGATTTTAATTTTCAAAGTCAAATCTGTGAACTAAACAAACCTTTAGTTTCAGTTTACTTTAATCAAAGGATAGAGACTGAAAAATTATTTAACTCCCAGCTGAACAGTTGACTTTCAAATTGGATAATGCAAGAAAAGAAGATTTTGGCTCTGCCACATTTTAAAACTTAATTAAATCAATATCAAAATAGAAAGTACAGCATTTTGCTTATTTTCATCATTATTAACTTTGTGACCACTCAACTTACAGAGTGTGATGTGTAAAAGGAAAAACTCAGCCGTCTATCTGTGAGGATTATACCTGCCATAATCATAGTAAGATTACCACTGGAAAAGTGTAACACTTCTCCACTTCCCACCCCCTTATTTTTATAATATAAATGTTCTTGCAGATAACACAATCACTTTAAAAAACACAAATTCTTCTACAAAAAAAAAAGTTAATTTGGTAGATGCCAGTGCTCATTTATCATGGATATAATTCAAGTGCAGTAATTGCAATTAACCAAAATAATTAAGGGTTGTACTTCAATTTCAAGAAAGCCAACCGCGTTGAAATGTGTGTGTGACTCAAAGATTGGTAATACTCAGCTTTCGAAAGCCACCGGCTTGTACATCTCCCTGAAGCAGCCACATCTACAGAATCAGTATCATTTGTGGCAGTAACATAAAATACGGATCACAGGACAAACGTTGCCCATATGGCTTTACAGAACAGAATATGATTGCTCTGATCTCTTGTATAGTTGCCCAAACTAAGGATCGGGGACAGCAGGATCGATCAGCCCTAGCAACAAACCATACTTTACATGCAAGACACAGCCCTTCTTTTGTTCAAACCATGTCAAGGCATGGTCCCTGCTGGGGACCTAATCTACAACAACTTTGCGACCTCCTGCTTCTACAGCTTAATTATTTAGGATCAAATAGACAGCTAGGTACATTAACATGACCCTAGAAGCCAAACCCGTTACTCTCTTCAAATATTCAATTGACCTTCCAGAGTAAATATTTCCCCCTGACCCCTCTACCACTCATTTTCTCTTAAATTGGTTGCTAATGCTTTGAAAAGTCTCCTGATATTTTGCAACAGCTTTAAAGTAAATAAACCCCTGACTGTATAATTTTAGCCTTATTGACTGGGGCACTGATAGAAACTGAAGCCTGCAAGAGGTCCAACAGATTTGACATTATGTTACTCACACCAACCTTTCCGGCTCAAAGATAAGTTAGAGATCTTTGCAGCAGGCTTACAAATCTGCAGCTTCTATGTTAGCAGAGAGCTTGCTTTGTTTTATGCCAAGAGGACTTATTTTGAAAGAATGAGGCAAGAGTGAGGGGAGAATATCAGCACCCTAAACAGAATAAGGGTTACTTTGAAGCATGAAAATATAGGTCACAGCCATTTCCATGGCATAAGTACCACGAGCTGTATCATTTACACCCAGATCATTTGGGGAAAACTACCAGCAACAAGAAGTGCTTAAGTGGACAGCAAACACATCTTGTCTTAACAAGGTACTTTGGGTTCCATTTACAGTCTGTTGAACTTAACATCACTCAACTATATTGTTTGCCTTAAAAAAATAATGTAAATGAGCTAGAAGTTGAAAAGTTGCTTTGCCTGTTTTTTTTTTTTTTAAGTTTAGGTGGTAGGGCACAGAAAAACAAGAATGAATAGTGAAAGCCAGCTGTATTACTTTAGTATGTCAGGAGAAAAAAGAACATAATTAGGTTTACAACATCAGTGGCTTATTCTAAAAGAATGCCTTTCTGAAGCAAACACAAACACACCCCGTGTGAATCCATTCCATTTTCAATGAATTGAAATGGTGGTAACGGGGAGAGTAATGCATCCACTCCAGTTGTAAACAGACATTTTCCTACATGTGAGTGCATAATCCCTGCTGACATTAATGGGAGTGACACACAAGCAGGGAGGAGAGAATAGCCCCTTTTGTTTGTTCTCACTCACATTACTCTAGAGTCCATTTTACAACTTCAGCTTCAAACTGGTGGAAAACACACCCTGTGCATTGATAATGGAAAAATGAGATTAACCAAGTGAGCAAACAGCCTTCCTTCTTTCAGTGATGTGGGAAGCTAAACAATGCAATGGAAAAGGATCTTGATTTTAGCTTTTCTTTTCATTCTTTCTTTTTTTCCCTGCATTACCCACTCTATTTAAGAACCTCTTCATGCTTATAAAATTCCCTTTCTTAGTTCATGTAAAAGAGTAATAAAATCATTATAGTTTTCCTTCGCCAAAAGGTACTTTAGAGACTAATCTTAATTTAGATCCAGACACTGCTAAGTCAAATACATCAGTGTTGGGAAAACGAATTAGAAGAGAGGTCATTTTTCTTACTAATTTTTAAAAAAGGTGTTGCAGATTGAAAAATGCCTTAGGAATCATTCCTTAATGCTATGGCTGCATTACAAAGTCATAATTCTCCCACTTTGACATTTGGGGTTTCCAGTGGCTTACTTTCAGAATCTACATTAGGAATTAATTTTTTACTTACTGGTTCATACCAAGGCTGAGATTCCCTTTACTGAAATGGAGCAAACGATAAAATTTTCAAAATAACTGTGTTCTAAAGATTCTCACCAGGTAGAGATGGCCCCAAATAACAACCTAGGCTTTCAAAAATATCCTTCAAAAAATATTTGCACATAGTCAACATTTATCTTCCTCATAGAAATAAGCAGCCTAGAATGAATCCATCAAGTCATCCAATTCTTTGTGTGCTTTATTTACATCTTTTTCCCCTTAAATGAAGCAATATGTTTGTTTATATGTTTTGATCCTAAGGGGAAACTGACAAGATCTCAAACTAGAGACTACAGCCTTATTCATAGATGAAAAAGAAAATGAAACCCTCTTTCGATTACTAAAAATCTGTTATTGTGTGAATACAAAAATAATGGAATGTAATGAAGTGAAAATTCTTTTTTCATATTACTTTTGAATCCATAAAAATCCATAATAGCTAAAAAGTTGAAATGCTAGTCAAATTTGGGAAACTGAAAGAAAACACGTCTTAAGGGCTGGGCACGTTACAATGAAAGATGAGATATTAAAACCAAGACACTGATCTGATTTGTTAACTAAATCCATTGAGATGGTTAGACCCAAGGATGCTTACTGGTGTTTTTATTCCCAAATAACCTACAGTTTGTGTAACTCTTTGTAGTCTTTTTCTTTTTTTCTTTTTTTAGATATAAGGACCCCCAGAGGAGTCTCTGAGATTGCTTCGGTGCATTTGTAACCCAGCAGCTATGAGGAACCCATAGAGCCTTCCGAGGCAGCGTTGGGCAGATTCTTCGCTCATGAACAATTTATTTCATAGGACACCCGTTTTGGAGGTACTTGTCATCACTCTGACTACATAATGTGAAAGGTTGCCAAGAGTTCTTTGCTGCTTTTCAGATTCACTTGTCATGAACAAAATAGATGATTAAGTTCCATTTTCTGTAAAAGGAGCTCTGATTCTCTACTTGGGAACATAAAGGGAGTAAAAGGGTATCAGGTCTTAATTATTCCTTGCCTTTTAAATCCCCAACATCTGGAATTATATGAGCACAATGAATATTTAGGTTAAATTGGGTAGTACTGTCACATTTTTAAAGGCACTATTTTAATTTTTAAAGAGTATTAGTGTTTTTCTACAGAATGCAACAATGTAAAGCAACTTTCATAGATATATTATTATCCCAATGATTCAGCAGGTAATTTTTAGTTTTCATAATTTAAACATGGTTGTAGTAGATTGCATTTTCCAAAGATGGCTGCAACAATATTCACAGTCCCTTCTTACAGTGTGACTTTGACACTCCTCCCATCAGGAGGTAGAATCAACCTGCTGCTCTTGAAACTGGGCGGGTTTTTGTGGCTATTTTGACCAGTAGATTATGGAAGAAGCCACTCTCTGTGACTTCTAAGGCTAAGTCATCACAGAAGTCTTCAACTGCAATGTAGGCAACCCAGGTATCCTCAGACCTCCACGCTGTAAGGAAGCCCAAACTACCACATGCAAAGGGACCACATGAAAAGGCCTGAACTTACAAGAAGAGAGAGAGATGCCAAACAATTCCCAGATATTCTGCTCCCTTCCACCTCTGCTATTCTAGTTCCAGCCATTGTCTGACTGTAACCACCTGAGAAACTTTGAGTAAGAACTGCCCAGCTGAGAGTCCCGCCAGAATCTCTGAGCCACAGAAACCATGAGAGATAATAAAATGACTGTTGTTCTCTGAAGCCACTACGTTCTTGTGTGATGAGTTATACAGAATTAGATAAACAGAACAGTGGTAGATAACTTTTAGAATTAGGTCTTACAATTTTAGAGCACTTTTAACATCATATACAGGCAGAAAAATGTCTTTTTTGCTTTGTAAGTTAGTCATTATTTAAAAAACAATATTACTATTGAGTAGACCTTGCCATAAGTGGATCCATAATCAATAAACAAATACTTATGGTACAGCCGAGGCATCTTTCTGTCTCCTGTTCTGCCAATAGGGATGCATCCCAAGTAAGTGCTCTATAAATAACTGCTCTATAAATAAGTTGAATTAATATTTTCCATGAAATAATTTTATTTTAACTACATATGGTAAAAAGACTTTAATATATTGTAGTATTCATTATCACATGGAAACAGAGTCAATCAAACATAAATTTAATTTTATCATGGTGCCTTTAAGTCATATTGTGAAGGTTATAGGAACTGGTTACTTCCATAATGAGTGACCCAAGACTGCTGGTCCTAATGGTGAGGTAGCCTAGACTCACTTACCACTTTTCAACCTGTGGCCCTAGTCAGGTTTCCACATGTAATCTGGTTACTTCCATGTCCCAGAAAGAAAAAAATCAGATATCCAATCTCATTAAACAGGAATGGATTTAACTGGCTGTTGATATATTCCAAAGATATTCTATGTATGTTTAGGTTTCCTAGGTTGTTTGAAACTGTTGAAAAATTACCTAATAAATAGAGCTTTAGTGTCCTGTTAATGTCTATTTACTTGCTTCATGGCACTATTGAAATTCTACTCTAAGATTCTTCAGCCAATAGTTGTCCAGTTTATGATTGGACATATTAAGTTAGTGAAAGTAGTTAAGTATTCCATCCTTTGAATTTGATAACCTTAGTACTTCCCAAAGCTCCTTATATGGCACACACTTATTCTCCTAATTATCTTCATTAGTTCTAAGGCCCAGGTCCTATCTGACTCTGACTCCCTCAGCATGCCTAGAGGGGCTTGGTAATAAACCTCAGAAGTGCTAAGAATGAACATCCTATGGGGCAATCTGACCACTAACAGGTGGGAGAGGGGAAAAAGCTGCCCCCGTCTATCTTAGCCTCAAGATGTCACGTATGACTAGCAACCAACCATGTTTTTGTAGTGCTATGTCCCAAATAAACAAAGTATATGGGTCTAGGAACCAAGTGGTGGCAATAGGAGACAATTAGTGCCTGTCACCATCATTCTCAGAGACCCACTTGTACAACTGGTGCATCCCATTCCTGTAGTTAGGAGTCCAGTTGCCAGGAAGGATACTTCCACAAGAGGACACAGCAATGGCTGTATTGATGCATGAGTTGAGACTACCACCTGGCCATTTTTTACACGTCATACCAACGAATCGGTAGAAAAGGCAGGAAATTCTGTATTGGTTGGGATCATAAATTCTGATTAGCATGAAGAAACAGGTTGTTACTACACAACAGGAGCAGAACAAATTGTGTCTGGAACCCAGAATATTCACTAGGGGAACTCTTGCTTCCATGCCCAATGATAACCGTGAATGGGTCACTGAAGGCCCCTGAAATGGAAGGTTTGTGCCACTCTACCTGGCAAGCAATCAAGACCAGCCAAAATATTGGCTGAAGGTGAGAAATTACAGGAAGAATAATAAAGGAGGATGACAATAATTATTAGGGTCCCAGGTACAGTTATAGCAGTGAAGGGCTAGGGCTTGGTGGGCTAATCTTTAAGTCTTTTTTTAAATTTAATTTACTTTTTTTCTTATTAGTCATCCATTTTATACACATCAGTGTATACATGTCAATCCCAATCTCCCAATTCATCCCACCCCCACCCCCACCCCCTGCTGCGTTCCCCCCTTGGTGTCCATACATTTGTTCTCTACATCTGTGTCTCAATTTCTGCTCTGCAAACCGGTTCATCTCTATCATTTTCTAGGTTCCACATATATGAGTTAATACACGGTATTTGTTTTTCTCTTTCTGACTTACTTCACTCTGTATGACAGTCTCTAGATTTTAAGAGGTTGACACTAGCCACTATCTTCCTAGAATGTTCTTGGACCACTCATTTTAGGAAGAAGTAAGAACATCTAGCTCTTATATGGAATATGGATATAATAAAGGGTGAAAATGCATCTGAGTGGCTCAAGTAGTAAATTATATCAAGTAGTGGATTATGTTGGATCCAGTGCCTCCACATTTTTACTTTGAAAAGCCTGTTCCCTGGGCCTTGAGTACTTGCTCAATGGAGAGCCCCCATCCCTGTCACCATTGTCTTATCTCCTAAGATTTCCAACTCTATCCTCTTTCCACTGGGTCTGGGCTTCAGCAGGATTTCATTGTATCATCTACTGCAAAAAGAGTTCCAGCAGCTCCAGAGCCCAAGGTCAAAGCAACCAGGTCTATGGAGTCTCTGGGTTCCTTAGTGGCTGCCCGGAGGGCTTGGTAAATTCAGTTTGGAAATGCAGAACACTTAATGGTTTTGTAGAACAATTTTTTTAAAATTGAAGTATAGTAGATTTACTATGTTGTGCCAGTCTCTGCTGTACAGCAAAGTGACTCAGTTATACACATTCTTTTTTTCATATTCTTTTCCATTATGGTTTATCACAGGATATTGAATATAGTTCCCTGTGCTATCCAGTAGGACCTTGTTGTTTATCCATTCTATATGTAATGGTTTGCATCCAACCCCAATCTCCCAGTCCACCTCTCTACCTCCCCCCTCCCTTAGCAACCACAAGTCTGATCTCTATGTCTGCGAATCTGTGAACAATTTTTAATCCAATACAGACAAGAGATGGGAAGGAGTCACAGGTAAGTTCATCTTTCTCTCCCCTACTGATTGTTCTATATATCTCTCTAAAGACATCCCATATGACTGAGCAACTGGCTGGGTTTTTTTGTGAGGCTCTAGATGGCTTGGTAAGCTTTCCCTCTTTCCCTGCCTCTCTTCTCATTTTCCGTAACTCTTGTTGCCCAGAGACTGCATCGCTCAATAAAACATTAACATGTTTTCTAGGGACTTATGCTAAGACAGTTGCTCATCTCTGAATAAATTCTAGACTGCTAATGTCCTTGGTGTGAGGTGCATAGAATAGATTTGCTCTATCACCTCCCGCATTCTAGAGAATATACATCTAGTAATAAAATCTCAAATCATAAAACCTTTATTATCTATCTCATAATGACCTCTTACTCAGCTTTGGTAAAATGATGATTCTTATTCATTTTCACATATGCTAATATATTCCTATTCATCGTAATTTGCAAATTTATCATCGTTGACTTTCATATTAAGTTTTATCCACTGTTCTAGTCTGCTGAGTCTCTCTAGAATTTGATCTTCCAAACGTTTAGGTTTCTCTCCCCAAACAATGTAAACCAAACATGCAAACAATATGCAAACACACAAGCTGACATTCTTTGCCAAACCATTAATAAAACCTTGGACGAGACAGAACTGAACACAGTCTCCTGTGGCATGCCACTATGGACTACTTACAGATAGGTATTGATGGCTTTTAAGCTGCATACACCGATTGCAGTGATTCAATCATTTATGAATCCACCTAGGTGAACTATTATCTATTTTATCTTTGAGGATTCTTACTTTATAGTATGTTTCCATGACACAGTCTATATCTTTAAAAAAAAGTTTTTGTTAACTTTTTCTAGTCAATATAAAAAAGCACTTGAGAATTCAATTATGACCGCTGATGTTCTTTTAAAGCCAAATGAATCCCTTCGGAAAACTTGAGGAACAATAAAAATGTCCCTGATCAATTTAGTCGTACATATCAAGTGCCTTAAGATGCACACAGCTCTTGGTTCAGTAATTCTACTTCTAAAAATCTGTCCTAAAGAGATAAACATAAATGTGTGTGAAACACACATGTGTAGATTTTTATAGAAGCAAAACTGAAGATAATTTTAGATATTAAAATTGGATACAACAATAGAGGTTCAATTAAATGAACTAAGGCAAATCTGAGAGTTGGAATAAAATTTACTCATTAAAAATAGTTCTAAGGCTATTTAGTGACATGGAAAAATATTTGTATTAAATGAACAAGCAGCTAGATCTCTTTCTGCTACCCTTTAGCTATAATCTGTTGGGTGGAAGCAACAGAAATCTTTGATTAGTAAGAGATCAAAGAGCCAAATGTATCATTCTGTGGGCTAAGCATAGCATCTTGCTTCTACCAAATGTCCCCTGCCCACAGAAGAGTTGAATCAGCTACAATTAGGATATGTGTTGCATATATAAACACACAGTGGGGAATATACAACTAACAAAATAAGAATTAGAACTAAACCAGAATTATCACCACAATTATGGTACAAAACATTTTCTGCCTTGATTTTCAAGAGAAATAGTGTAAAAAGGGAGAGAAGCTTTGCCTTTAGACCCAATTGTTTCTATAGCCTAGGTATGCCCTGCCTGCACTGAAGCATGAAGATTGAACAGCCCCTGAGCTTTTTTTCTTTGAGGTTAGTTACATGAGGATTATTTAAGGGTACTCTGGGGTTGTAAAGTTGTTCAAAACTAAGACATTAATTGCCATACTGGAAAGAGTTGTGCTTGGATAGACAGACCTGAACCATGAAGCAGCCAAATGGCAACTTTAAAGCAGTGCCTACAGAATATGGGCTTGCCATGTAATGAACTAGAGGCAAAGGACTTTTCACCTAGTCAGAGAGTTGTTTTCTCTCTCTCTTTCCTACACACACACACACATATGCACACGCACACACACACGCAAAGAGTGATGGGAGAATTTTTCACATATTAAGGTATGGAGAAGTCATTCTGGCTTATACATGATTTGACTTGAATTTAGGCTAACCAAAACAGCCTGTTCATGGCCTATTAAACATGCATTGTACAACTGCTTTAACCATTGAAAATCAAAATCAAAATGGAGTAATCATGGTGCAGGCATTCAAAACGGAGCTGGGTGGTCATTGTGGATGTGGTTTCAGACATGTTCCTGTATTAATGAGAACTTGAATCTTCTGAACTGTATCAGACTCAAGGACACCACCAGCTGTTCTCAAAACGATATCTGCTAGCTGACAGCTGCAATGCTACAGTCCCAAGATCTCCCCCTGTAACTATGCAACCATTTCAGACTCCAAACAATCCTTACTTAACAAGCACCCTTACTTCTTGCCAGCTCTAATCCTAATTCATGCCAAACAGTTTATGTAATTTTGTGGGGTTTGCCTTTATAAGCTTCCCCTATTTTGTACTTCTTGAATCTGTGTCTCCCAGGCTATAGTCCTCAGTTTGGCTCAGATAAAACTCTTTTCTATTCTTATTATAGATTGCTTTATTGGTTATTACCCATCAACAACAGAGAGACACAGAGAGAGATGGGGGGACACACAAACAGGAAATAGAACATTGGAGTGTTTTTAAGGAGAGTGCCTATTTTAAAATAAATTTCCATCCTCTAAGAGCTCAAAGCTAAGTCACAGTTAAATGAACCCTTTTGGTGAGTCACTAGCCCCATTTTCTTTCTTCAACCGTATGCCTGTATACATACAGCAACCCATAACCTTCCCTTTCTGGATCACTTTTCTCTTGTACTGCATTCTGACCTTGTATTCAGGCATTCTGATTCTGGCACGCACCTTAGTAAAAACCAAAATAAAGGCTCAACTCATTGGTATTAAATTATAATGACTGGCAAAGCTTTGCATTTTTGTTTTTCTTTTTGTATTTTTATTGATATTTACAAGTACACAAATCAAAAAGGTATGGCTCAATGTTTTTTTCCCAAATTGAACACGTATATATAATGAGAATTCAGATCAAGAAATAGGACATTACCAGCCTCTAGAAGCTCCCACTTATCCACTTCCAGTAATTAATCCATCTCCACAAAGAGTAACCACTTTTCTGACCTCTAACATCCGTGATTACTTTGACTTCTTTTTAAACTTCATACATATGAAACCATAGAGTATATTCTCTTTTTTGTCTAGCTTCTCCCACTCGACATTATGTTTGTGAGATTCACCAATATTGTAATAGTTGCAGTTCATGCTCATTGTTATATTTTCCATTGTGGAATAAACCAATTCTACTGATAACTAAGAAGTTTTCATCTGGTGCTCTTACAAGTAGTGCTATTGGAACATCTTAGTTCTGTGAGCATATATAAATATTTCTGTTGGTTGTACATCTACAAAAGCAATTGAGTATCAAAGAATAGGCATATGTTTAGCTTAAGTAAATACTGGACTGGCAGAGTTTAAGATATTACTTTCTCTGTTGTATTCACATTTTAATAAGAGTTAAGAAATCTTAAGCCATAAAAGTAATTCTCTAATTGTGGAATGAAACTGCCAAGGAGATATTCTGAGTGTCAAAGAAACTTCCTAAATTACATGTGGACCTTCTAAAGCCAGCTGAGCTTTGCAGACAACTGATTTTTATGTTGGAGCAAACAGAGATCATAAAAATATTTTTGCTAGTTTATATTAATAAAAAATTGTTTCCCTTCTGAAACCAATTATACAATTCTTAGAAGGTCTTAATCAGATTTGTCACAAGTCTAATAGAGTAGACATTTCTGGTAAAATTGTTTGTTTGAAATCCATATATTTTTGTGTTTTCATTTAAGACAGCTTTTGTTTAAAATTATACAAAAATATGTAAGTTAATATAATACTAAAGAAACATTAGTGCTTCAGAAGCAAAAGTTTCTCTGAAGTGACAAAACATTTAAGAGAAAGATTTGAAGTAAAAAAAAAAAAGTTTTCAAAATGTTTTATACATTTTATAAGAAAACCCTTTACTCTTGAAATGAATAGTACAAAGATATTTGCTAAACTAGGGCCCTCGTCATTCAGAAACATTTTATTTAGTAGGAGGTTAAAAATCAAAACAGAAATGGAAAGTGGATATATACACATGTATTTTTACAATAAAAAATAGAGTTTCTCAAGATTAGACACTCTGGTGTTCACTTGTTTGTGCCTCTCTTACATGAAGAGTGTGTTATTATCTGATATATTCAAATTAGTCTCAACCTGCCCCATGCAAAAGATTATGAGCTCCTGAAGGGTGAAGAATGTCTTATGCCTCTTTTTATCCAAGGACCTAGCCCAGTGCCTGACATAAATCAGGACCTTGCTATATATTCGTTAAACTGAGTTTTTTAAAGTAGGTTACACATCAAACTCTCTGACAATACAATCCTTCATATATGGAATGGAACACATGCAATTATTCTCTGTTTATTATAAGGAACAAGTCTGAGCTTTGGTGATAAACCTGAATTTGAATCCATGAGCATGTAAACTGTCTAGGCCTTGTGTTTCTTACATGAAATTGGGATAATAATAGCTATCTCAGAGGTTGTAGGAAATGTGATCATATAGATAAATTGCTCAGTGATAGTAATGTAGAGAGTAGAAATTCACTAAATATTAATTCTCTTCACCTCACAACATTGACATTTTAGTAGGTGGATTTTTCCTTGCTCAAAAAATTCTTTACAATTAGGAATCTTAGAGTTGAGTGAGAAAGAGAATCTAGAAGAGTTCCACTTCACACAAGTCCGATGATGTTTGCCTACTAAAGCTTCTGGCTATCTGGAGATGTAAAAAAAACCAAAAAAAACAGAAAAGGGAGAGGAAAGGGACAGATGCCAATATTTATAAAGAAGACTAGGACTCTAGAAGAAGAGTTGGTTTTCCCATACTCAATTGTAAAACTAAATGAAGATCCTAAATGCTGCTCTTTCTTTTACTTACACAGCCCAATTGTAAACGGTAAACAGCTAGTTTATAAGGTGAAGAACATGGGCTTTGAAGTTTGAGAGATTTAGCATCTACTATATTGATTAAATATAGGTAATTGACACAGAAATTCTTAAAGTGTCTGTCTCACAAGAGATTAAAAAAAATTAGTTCTCTTTTATTTTTCTTTTCTTTCTCCTTTTGACTTTAGAAGCTAATGACTCAGAGCACTCCCAAGAAAAAGAAAATGGAAAGAAGCCAAAAGGTATTGCGCTAATTGAATGGTTATCCCAACCCACCCCCAAAATCACAGTGTTCATAATATTTTACTATTATTTATCAAGTCAGGAAAAGATGGAAACACTATACATGCATGTGTTCTGCCATTTTGCATTTCTTAATTTCCCAGGGAAACTTTTCTATTAGTTAAATAGCAATATTCATTTGTTATCAAGACCCTTAAGACCCTTAAGAAGTAACAATTAACTAATCTTTAAATCTGAATCTTGAGAAGAATGTGTTTTCACAGTGTTAGCTTTTCCTCCTCTCAGACCCCTTCTCTTCCTACAACTTGCATTGCCCTGAGAAAATGGATGACAGCTTTTTATCAGGAAAACCTTCCTAAATTAAAAAAATCCTGACCATAGGTTTTTAATCATTTGATATTAAAAAAGTATAGGATTACTGACTTCGCAGTGTGGCCTTGGAATGCTAAGCAAAATATGGATGTACTGGTTGTAAATGTTTATATATTGTACAGTACCTTTATATATACACTTGAGGTTCTGATTAGAGAAAGAGATCTGTAAATCACTTGTTATTTTTTACATAGATATTTAAAAAAGCAAAACAAAAAAAAAAATCAAAGAAAAAAAAGTATAGGATATAACTTTTGCTAACCTTCCTCTAAGTAAAACTTCTCTTTAATGCTGCTGACTTGACATTTACTTGCATATTTTGCCCATGAAAATCATAGATTCAAACATGGGGCACAAATATTATTTTTTCTGGTTGTAACAGCACTTCCCATTTTAGGGGGTGAGGGAGGAGGAGGGGGAAATGTTTTCCTAACCGTGAGGGTGGAATTGGAGTGGCTGTCTTCTCAAAGACTTCACCTGGCTGGTCACAATGATGGGCTAGCAAAGGTTCTTGATCAAAGCTGGACCAGTTAGAGCTCTTGGGATTTTAGCCAAAGGATGCAGGTCTCAGTCCCTTTGGGGGGCAAAATTGGGAAGTAATGTTTTGGACCATCCCTATTTTTCTCTTTTTTCCTTCTTTCCTCACTCCCTTCTTTCCTTTCTTCCTACTCTTCCTTCCTTCCTCCCTTCCTTCCTTCCTTCCTTCCTTCCCTCCTCCCTCCCTCCCTCCTTCCTTCCTCCCTTCCTCCCTTCCTCCCTTCCTCCCTCCCTTCCTTCCTCCCTTCCTTTCTTTTTACAAATGTATTGAGATATAATCAAGTACATTAAACTGCACATTTTTAAAGCATGTAATTTAATCTTTTTTGAAATATGTATTCACCTGGAAAATCATTACCACCATATTATATCAAATATTTCCTGCACTACTTTTCAAAAAAGAAGTCTGAAATTGGGAGGAAAATTTTGCCTGTGGACCTAATTGTCTCTAAGACCTATATAGGCCCAGCCTGCATTTTGATTAGATGAGTCAATAAATCCTTACACCTAAGCTGGATCAAGTTGGGTTAGCATCATTTACTACTAAGAATCATCAATAAATATCCTGATTACTAGAGCATCCACAACACTTTTTGAAGTCATTTTATAAGCAAAACTCAAACTAATTTTCAAATTCCTATTCATGGTAAGTAAAATGTACAACAAAATTAATCACAAGTACTCATCAAATTTGATGAATTAGAAGCAATTCAAAAACCATTTGCTAATTTTTCTTTTAGTATGAAAAGGACTCAGAAA
The DNA here is from genome assembly GCF_003031525.2 of Neophocaena asiaeorientalis asiaeorientalis. Taxonomy (NCBI): domain Eukaryota; kingdom Metazoa; phylum Chordata; class Mammalia; order Artiodactyla; family Phocoenidae; genus Neophocaena; species Neophocaena asiaeorientalis. The sequence goes on from NW_020172779.1 coordinate 1,619,180, forward strand.
GTTACTTAGAAGATTTAATCGACACTTCATTTTTCTGTTCCTCATCAGTTCCACTAAACTATGATATATGTTTAAAACCTACTGTGCTAAAAGATGTTGAAAGATATAAATTGTCTAAACATTCTTTGTTTTCTGAATTTTATTTATTTTTTTATACAGCAAGTTCTTGTTAGTTATACATTTTATACATATTAGTGTATATACATCAATCCCAATCTCCCAATTCATCCCACCACCACCATCCCCCGCCACTTCCCCCCGCTTGGTGTCCATACATTTGTTCTCTACATCTGTGTCTCTATTTCTACCCTGAAAACCAGTTCATCTGTACCATTTTTCTAAGTTTCACATGTATGCGTTAATAAAAACTATGTTGAAAATAGGGGTGAGAGTGGACATCCTTGTCTTTCCTGATCTTAGAGGAAATGTTTTGTCTTTCACTATTGAGAACGATGCTTACTGTGGGTTTTTTGTAAATGGCCTTTATTATGTTGAGGTAGATTCCCTCTATGCCCACTTTCTCTGGAGAGTTTTTATCATAAATGGGTGTTGAATTTTGTCAGAAGCTTTTTCTGCATCTAATGAGATGAGCATATGGTTTTTATTCTTCAATTTGTTAATATGGTGTATCACATTGATTGATTTGCGCATTTTGAAGAATCCTTCCATCCCTGAGATAAATCCCACTTGATCATGGTGTATGATCCCTTTAATTTGTTGGTGGATTCTGTTTGCTAGTATTTGGTTGAGGATTTTTGCATCTATATTCATCAGTGATATTGGTCTGTAATTTTCTTTTTTTGTAGTATCTTCGTCTAGTTTTGGTATCAGAGTGACGGTGGCCTCATGGAACGAGTTTGGGTTTGTTCCTTCCCCTGCAATTTTTTGGGAGAGTTTGAGAAGGATGGGTGTTAGCTCTTCTCTAAATGTTTGACAGAATTCACCTGTGAAGCCATCTGGTCCTGGACTTTAGTTTGTTGGAATATTTTTTATCACAGTTTCAATTTCATTACTTGTGAATGTTCTGTTCATTTTTTCTCTTTCTTCCTGGTTCAGTCTTGGAAGGTTATACCTTTCTAAGAATTTGTCCATTTCTTCAGGTTGTCCATTTTATTGGCATAGAGTTGCTTGTAGGAGTCTCTTAGGATGCTTTCTATTCCTGCGGTGTCTGTTGTAACTTCTCCTTTTTCATTTCTAATTTTATTGATTTGAGTCATTTCTCTCTTTTTCTTGATGAGTCTGGCTAATGGTTTATCAATTTTGTTTATCTTCTCAAAGAACCAGCTTTTAGTTTTATTGATCTTTGCTATTGTTTTCTTTATTTCTATTTCATTTATTTCTACTCTGATCTTCATGATTTCTTTCCTTCTACTAACACTTGGTTTTGTTTGTTCTTCTTTCTCTAGTTTCTTTCAGTGTAAGGTTAGATTGTTTATTTGAGATTTTTCTTCTTTCTTGAGGTAGGCTTGTATTGCTATAAACTTCCCTCTTAGAACTGCTTTTTGCTGCATCCCACAGGTTTTGGATTGTTGTATTTTCACTGTTATTTGACTCTAGGTATTTTTTGATTTCCTCTTTGATTTCTTCAGTGATCTCTTGGCTATTTAGTAATGTATTGTTTAGCCTCCATGTGTTTGTGTTTTTTACGTTGTTTTTCCCTGTAACTGATTTCTAATCTCATAGCATTGTGGTCAGAAAAGATGCTTGATGTGATTTCAATTTTCTTAAATTTACTGAGGCTTGATTTGATCTGAGGCAAGATGTGATCTATCTTGGAGATTGTTCCGTGTGCACTTGAGAAGAAAGTGTAATCTGCTGTTTTTGGATGGAATGTCCTATAAATATCAATTAAATCTATCTCATCAAATGTGTCATTTAAAGCTTGTATTCCCTTCTTAATTTTCTGTTTGGATGATCTGTCCATTGGTGTAAGTGAGGTGTTAAATTCCCCCACTATTATTGTGTTACTGTCAATTTCCTCTTTTATAGCTGTTAGCAGTTGCCTTATGTATTGAGGTGCTCCTATGTTGGGTGCATACATATGTATAATTGTTATATCTTCCTGGATTCATCCCTTGATCATTATGTAGTGTCCTTCCTTGTCTCTTGTAACATTCTTTATTTTAAAGTCTATTTTATCTGATATGAGTATTGCTACTCCAGCTTTGTTTTGATTTCCATTTGCATGGGATATCTTTTTCAATCCCCTGCCTTTCAGTCTGTATGTGTCCCTAGGTCTGAAGTGGGTCTCTTGTAGACAGCATATATAAGGGACTTGTTTTTGTGTCTGTTCAGCTAGACTGTGTGTTTTGGTTGGAGCATGTAATGCATTCACGTTTAAGGTAATTATTGATATGTATATTCCTATTACCATTTTCTTAATTGTTATGGGGTTTTTTTTGTAGTTCCTTTTCTTCTCTTGTGTTTCCCTCTTAGAGAAGTTCCTTTAGCATCTGTTGTAGAGCTGGTTTGGTGGCGCTGAATTCTCTTAGCTTTCGCTTGTCTGTAAAGCTTTTGATTTCTCTGTCGAATCTGAATGAGATCCTTGCCTGGTAGAGTAATCTTGGTTGTAGGTTCTTCCCTTTCATCACTTTAAGTATATCATGCCACTCCCTTCTGGTTTGTAGAATTTCTGCTGAGAAATCAGCTGTTAACCTTATGGGAATTCCCTAGTATGTTATTTGTTGTTTTTCCCTTGTTGCTTTCAATAATTTTTCTTTGTGTTTAATTTTTGTCAGTTTGATTACTATGTGTCTTGGCATGTTTCTCCTTGGGTTTATCCTGCCTGGGACTCTCCGTGCTTCCTGGACTTGGGTGGCTATTTCCTTTCCCATGTTAGGGAAATTTTCAACTATAATCTCTTCAAATATTTTCTTGGGTTCTTTCTCTCTCTCTTCTCCTTCTGGGACTCCCATATTGCGAATGTTGTTGTGTTTAATGTTGTCCCAGAGGTCTCTTAAGCTGTCTTCATTTCTCTTAATTCTTTTTTCTTTATTCTGTTCCATGGCAGTGAATTCCACCATCTGTCTTCTAGGTCACTTATCCGTTCTTCTGCCTCAGTTATTCTGCAATTGATTCCTTCTAGTGTATTTTTCATTTCAGTTATTGTATTGTTCGTCTCTGTATGTTTGTTCTTTAATTCTTCTAGGTGTTTGTTCTTTAATCCTTCTAGGTCTTTGTTAAACATTTCTTGCATCTTCTTGATCTTTGCCTCCATTCTTTTTCTGAGGTCCTCGATCATCTTCACTATCATTATTCTGAATTCTCTTTCTGTAAGGTTGCCTACCTCCACTTCACTTAGTTGTTTTTCTGGCATTTTATCTTGTTCCTTCATCTGGTACATAGCCCTCTGCCTTTTCATCTTGTCTATCTTTCTGTGAATGTGCTTTTTGTACACAGGCTGCAGGACTGTAGTTCTTCTTGCTTCTGCTCTAAATATTCTTGCTATAAGATGTGAAATAGCAAATCTTTCTGTGGTCATTGGACCCCTGACAAGTAGCAGTCTTTGGCTGGGCCATATATATATGAAGGGGAATGACTATAAGAAATTATAAGAAGCCTGGGACTTCCCTGGTGGTCCAGTGCTTAAGACTCTGTGCTTCCAATGTAGGGGGCGCAGGTTTGATCCCTGGTCCAGGAATTAAGATCTCACATGCTGCATGGCACAGCCAAAAAAAAAAAAAATTATAAGAAGCTTATTGCCTCATTTCCCAATCTTCATATTTCTAAAACATGGTCATCTTATTTTGAGTAAGAACTAAATTGGAGGAAATGAAGTGTGAAAAAAAATTTTTGTTATAAAGACTCCTTTTTGAAAATATGTCTCTAACTATCTCACCTTAGTCTTTGATTAGTCTAAACCTGCTAAAACATCCTATAATTGGGATTTTGGATCTAAGAATTATAGTAAATGTAATTTTTAAAAGTACATACCAGGGCAAAAAAGAGCATCCAATGAAAATTTGAAGGGTTGTTGCAACATTGTCTCTCTTTAAAAATAACTTTGGTCATTGTGAGATAGATTTAATTCAATTTATGCCTAACAGTTTGACATTTGGACTCTATTTCCCGGCATGGTGGTTGATGTCGCTTGGGAAAATACATTCTTACTGGTTGACGTAATAATACCTTAAATAAAGAGAATAAGGAATTGCATTCAGAAATAACAACTCAAATTCTCTTGTAGAACTTAATGTGTAAAAACAACTATCAGTTTCACAAAAGCAACTAAAGCTTAGTTAAATTTACTCATTTATTAGTCAACCTTTGAGCCCTACTCAGCCTCCAGGAAGACTTTGAAAAACCCTACCTTACTTTACCTTCCCTGGAACATACAAACTCATATTTGCTAAGAAAGTAAACAAAATAAATAGAGAAAAAGAGGGCACATTACATTCTCATTAACATAATTCTTTAGGTCTCACCAATTGGAAGGCTCAGTGTTCACAGTTGCTTCAATAGTTCTTTAAATATTTCTCCTCTTTTATATTGATCAGAGCTCATTTCATACAAAGAGTAATAAGTATCATTTGCAAAATGCTTGGCAAATTTACAAACATTTCTATTGATATGATTTCCCCAGAATAAATGTAGAAATATTTTGCAATGAATATGGGCTAGCATTTTGGTCAGAGGTCACATCAGGGATAACTCTCCATATTTCACCCAGCAGGGACTCAGAATTGAGTAGAAATAACATTTCTCAAAGAAGTAGCTGATACATGCAAATCAACTACACTTACGATGTGTGTCACAAATATCTGAGGACTTCCAGATTCCTCTAGCATTATCTCCATCCTTAGTAAGCTATGTGTCTCCTCCCTTAAATGGACAATGTTTTGTTCATCTTTACATTCATCATACTATGTACAAAGCAAATGCTTGGTTTGTTGAATGGGTGAATAACACCTTTAGTCAGGCTCTCATGGTCTGAAGTAGGTATATGCCAATATGGAGTAGAAGTGGAGCTGGAGAGATAGAGGTGGGTATTTGTGGCTGTGCTTGTCTTCACCAGAGTTCACATTAGTTAGAACTGAAGTATTTGGGAGGGAGAGGTCATCATTCAAGGGAAGATGGAGAGATGTGAAGAGCAGCTATGGAAATGCAACATTAAACATGAAATTGGTGTAGAGGACACTGGAAACCCAGTTAGTCAAGACCCTTGGGGAGAAAAGGGATTCTTCAAAAGATCACTGTTAGTGTGGGACTGAATTATAATTAGACTTTCTGAATAGAACAAAATAATAAAGAAAGAAATTTAAAAATGGGGCACATACAGAACTGATCAAGAAGGGATTATCAAGAGAATATTACCCAACTACTCATTTGCAGATGAGCATATTCTCACCCAACACTGTTTTCAGTTATGACTGAATGGAAGTCCTTTGTAGTATCCAAAGTCCAAGACAGCAAGTAGTTCTTTGGTATGGGTTCAGAAGTTTTCCCAGAATGAATTGTAAAACACTTATGCTTTCCGTGAACAGAGGCAAGCTGGCCTACCCCATTTCTGGCAAATTTTGCTAAGCAATACAGACTCCCCACTTAATCCTTTGGTTTAAACAATATGCAGTTCACACAAATTAGTGAAAAAACAAACAGAGACACAGGTCAGTCATCCAAAGAAAGATGTAAAAATAAAATAAATAAAACATATTTGAAACACACTTAATGGATCAGAGATAAAGCCCAGTACAAGATAGGACAGATAAAAACCCATCAATCTGGAAACCTTCTTGGGTTTACAAGAAGCCCCTTCTGATCTCAGACTGTGTTTATCTTCTAGATGGAAAAAAGAGGAAAAATAAATCTCTCCATATCAAAGGCCTGTTTAGTAGAAATAAATTGAAAGTGCTTGGCCAGTTAGAACGAACTAAATCTCCCCTAGGCAAACCTACTATCGATATATGTATTTAGCTTCCTGAGAAATATATATATATATATATATTTTTTATCACTGTTGTGGCCTCTCCCATTGCCAAGCACAGGCTCCGGACGCACAGGCTCAGTGGCCATGGCTCACGGGCACAGCCGCTCCACAGCATGTGGGATCATCCCAGACCGGGGCACGAACCCGTGTCCCCTGCATCGGCAGGCAGACTCTCAACCACTGCACCACCAAGGAAGCCCGCTTCCTGACATATTTAAAGGCAACCTGGGAAAGGCTGGCTAGCCAAAATCAAAAAAGTTGACAATTTTAAAATTTCAGTTACCTTTGAACTCCATCTACCACAGCAATAAAAAGAGATGTTTCTGCTCTATTGCATTTTGTTGAAACCAAATGAATAGACTGGAGAAATAAATAAGCTGGACACATTATACAGGAATAATATGGCATTGTTGGGAGAGAACATAGAACAAGGGGGCAAGAGCCAGTTTCTTGTTCCAGCTCTGCCACGCTCTACGTGACTCCGGGCAAGTCTTTACACTCTAATCTTCATAGGCTACTTGTAAATAAAAGAATAACAATAGATTATTTTTTTAAGTTTCCCTGAGATCCCAAAATATGTATGATTCTAAAGGGAGAAAGGAAGATTTATGTATAAATTATTTCAAAAGGGTCTATAGTAATTGTTTCCCTTACACCTAAAAGGGAAGATCCAGATACATCATCAAGATGTCTCCAAAAAACACCTCTTGTCATCAAAAGCCACCAAAAAGCAGGTAGTCAAATAGCCTTTTGTGGGAACATGTAGTAAATAGCATAGGCTAATATCTGTTGAGTACTTACTGTCTAAAATCTTATTTAGTCCTCAATATAATCCTTTGATATAAATATTATTTTATAATTACTTTGAAGATAAGCAAACTGAGATACAGCCATAGCGTTAGCTCTAAAAGGCAGTCCAGCATTTCACTTCTGGCTGCTCAGACTCCAAAGTTTGTATGTTTAATCATCATACAGTTAGCTAAGTTTTCTATAAGTCTTCGACTTGTGCTTCAAGCTATAGAACATACATTATTTGTATATGAGCACTCCTTCAGTATTTCTGCTGCAGCATTGAAATGATTCCTCTTCCTTTGGTTTGTATAAAAATATTTTTCTTAATTTACTGAGACTATTTGAGAAAAATGAATCATTGATAAATTTATGCTAGTCTGTTGAAAATGCTAGAATAACTCATTGGATTTGAACGTTTTCAGCATCCAAACACTGTGTATAAACCGGACTAAGAATCAGATGACTTCCATTAAGCCCTTGCTTCACCAGTTGCTTTGGGACCTTAAGCAAATCATCTCATCTACTCTGAACTTCAGTTTCCCAACTACAAAACAGACCTTGCCTCACTAGTATCACAATGCAAGGAGGTAAATGAAAGAAAGAAGGACTTTGAAGCTAGAGGAGCCAGGATGGACATTTTCTCAGGAGTCATGTTATTTTTCACCAATTCCTTCAGAATTTGAATCTCAGGTACTTTGAAAAATGAAGCTAATAATAGTAGCAAATTCATAGGGCTAAAAAAGTATAGATTAAATTAGGGACCTTTCCTCACATAAAATACTTCAACACACAACAATGGGGGAAAAATCAACAGAAGTGTTTCTGAACATGGCAGGAACATTCTGTCCTGGACATGACATATTTCCTACACACGATCCCTTGGGAGTGGGTGTTGTCTTGTTTGTTCATTCATCTGTTTCCCCCAATGGAGGTGGATGTGTGCCTAGACATTCATTTTCTTTCTCTTGACTTTCCTTTCTCTTCTCTTCTTTTGTGGCCCCCCAAATGTATCACTGTAAAAGCACTGCTGGTAAGGTGTCCTTCTTATTGTGGCCCCCCAAATGTATCACTATAAAAGCACTGCTGGTAAGGTGTCCTTCTTATTGCACACAAGGACTAACACCTCCCTGACATGATTAAAAATAGCATATGGAGACCCCAACAATGATTAGTCGCAGACAGAAAGATTAAGAAGATTACACAGGTTTTAATCGAAAGATTTTTAAAAGATGTTTTACAAATCCACATTTTATTAAAATCTCTAACTCTATGTGTATCTTACATAACTTGTGGAACCAAAAAAAAAGAAAAAACCCTCTCCAATACATTAAATGGATTGAACAAATACATACATTGCTATTATATGTACCTCATTCTCTTTTACCCTCATGCTATCTATAAAAAGCCCAGAAATGAATGGCAATTTAAACTAATGGCAAATTTAACACATTGAAAATGACTAGATTAGTGTGTATAATATTCCCCTTTAGCCTCCTCTGAATTACTCTATTCCTTGCTCTATATAAATATTTATTTGTTACATTCTCTTTGTTTCATCAGGTGAGAAAAGACTGTGAAAATGAAAGGCCTTTAAATGGACAAGGTAACATGGAAATTACAGCAGACATCTCAGGCCTGTCACTCAACTATTACTAGTATAAGCATGTAATTTATTATCTGAATGAGGACACTTTTGGAACTGAAAGGAGGAACTATTAATAATTACTCCAGGAAAATAGGTCAAACTGGGTCTCTCTTGGATGAATCAAAATGTAGGGCTGACTTGTCACCCAAGTTGTGTTGGTTCGACCTCCTAATACTTTCTAACTATCCACAATATATCCAAAATATATCCCAGGACTTCCCCAGTGGTCCAGTGGTTAAGACTCTGCACTTCCACTGCAGGGGGCACAGGTTTGATCCCTGGTCAGGGAAGTTCTGCATGCTGCACGGTGCAGCAAAAACACACACACACACACATATATATATACTATACATAATATATTTATATAAATAATATATATCTTTTACATATATAATATATATAATATATTTTACATATATATTTTTTACATATATATTATATATATTTTTTACATATATATATACCCCGCATCCCACCCCCTCTCACAATCTCTACTGATCCACCATCATGCCCCTTTTTCTCCCTGGATGGCTGCAATGGTGTCCTGGTAGTCTCTGCATACACCTCTATCCTTCCCCAGCCCCACTTCCCCAGCCAAGTCTCCACATGGAGACCACATATAAAGTAAAATGTTAAGGCAGTGGTTCTCAACTGGGAGAAATTTTACCAGTCTTGGGACATTCAGCAATCTCTGGAGATAATTTTGATTTTTCACAACTTGGGGGCTGCTATTGATAGCCAGTGGGTAGAGGCCAGGGATGCTGTAAAGATCCTATAATTCCACATACCAACCCCGCTCCACAACAAAGAATTATCTATCTAGCCCCAAATGCAGATAGTGTCACAGCTGAAAGACTTTATTTTAAAGTATAAATCAGATCACAGTATGCCTCTGGTTAAAGCTCTCCAATATACACAAACTAAAACCCAATCACCTTACCACTTACCCCTTCATATCCTCTAAACTCTATACTCTATCTCTCTGACTCCTAATTCCCTTCAATCTCCCCCTCCGTTTCAGGTCAGGTCTTCTTTTCTCAAGTCTGGCTAGATCCCAACCAGGGCCTCTGCCTGAAACGCTCTTCTTCTAGGTTTCTGTCTGGCTGACTTCATGTCATCCTTCAGGTCTCAGTTCATACGCCACCTTCCCAGACAGTCCTTTTTCTGATTTCCTTTAGCTGGAGAACCATGGTCTCCGCACAGTGCCCTCGCACAGTGCCCTCTCACTTTGTCATACCCTATTCTCCTTACCCCTCTACTTATATTCTCTCCGTGGCACTTTTCTGACTGAAATTTCATTTATTTATCTATTTCTCCATTAAAAAAAAATCAATTTCTCTTCATTATAATGTAGGCTCTGCTTTTTCCTTTGCTGAATTCCCAGTGCTTCGAACAGAACAGGGCCTGGCGAACAGCAGGCAAGCAATAGACTTCTGTCACTGGAGAAACATCTCTGGTGAATCACTGATATAGTATAAAAAAAAAGAGACTCTGGAAATCAGAGCCAAGTTCAACTGGGAATGTGGAATTCCAAGTGTAGTTTTAATGTTAAATATTGTAATAACAGTATTAAAATTAGTGACAGCAACTATCATTTACCAATAGTTTATAACAGGCTGGACACCACGCTAAACCCTTTATATTAATTTTCTGTTAGTCCTTATGACTCCCCATCTCACCATCAATATTCCATCCTCATTCAGTGTTGCCATCCCTTGCCATGGCTCGCTCAATGTCATCTCTAGACCTTTGCATGCTGTGCTCTCTCCTCAACCACTATCTCCCATTTCTATGCAGCGATCATATGTGACTACCTGTGACAAATTGGATTTGGGGTCTGTATTCTCATAGCACTTGCCTTTATCTCCTTTATAGATAAGAACACTTTGAGGTCAGGGTATCCCCACTGCCTGCCCCATATTTATTTATCTATCTATCTATCTATTTATTTATTTTTAATATCTTTATTGGAGTATAATTGCTTTAAAATGGACTATGGAGGTTCCTTAAAAGGCTAAAAGTAGAACTATCATACGACCCTGCAATCCCACTACTGGGCATATATCCTGAGAAAACCATAATTCAGAAAGAGTCATGTACCACAATGTTCATTGAAGCTCTATTTACAATAGGCAGGACATGGAAGCAACCTAAGTGTCCACTGACAGATGAATGGATAAAGAAGATGTGGCACAGATATACAGTGGAATTATACTCAGCCATAAAAAGAAATGAAATTGAGTTATTTGTAGTGAGGTGGATGGACCTAGAGTCTGTCATACAGGGTGAAGTAAGTCAGAAAGAGAAAAACAAATACCATATGCTAACACATATATATGGAATCTAAAAACAAAAAAAAAAAGGTTCTGAAGAACCTAGGGGCAGGACAGGAATAAAGACGCAGACGTACAGAATGGACTTGAGGACGTGGGGAGGGGGAAGGGTAAGCTGGGATAAAGTGAGAGAGTGGCATGGACATATATACACTACCAAATGTTAAATAGATAGCTAGTGGGAAGCAGCCACATAGCACGGGGAGATCAGCTTGGTGATTTGTGTCCACCTAGAGGGGTGGGATGGGGAGGGTGGGAGGGAGACACAAGAGGGAGGGGATATGGGGATATATGTATATGTATAGCTGATTCAATTTGCTATATAGCACAAAGTAACACACCATTGTAAAGCAATTATACTCCAATAAAGATGCTAAAAAAAAAAGATTTACAGGTAGAAAATATTTGGCAAGTAGACAAATATATTTATTGTTGAATTCTACAGAAGGTACTCAAACTAGAGACTGTGGGCATATGAAACACTTTTCTACGTTCAGCAATGTTCCCTCTCCTTAGCCAATTTTGAAAATGACCCATTCTTTCACTTTTGGGGAATTCTCACTGTTATTCTAATAGCAAAAACAGGTAGGTCTGCTCTTTTTCTACAAGAAAATTACAGTTCCTTGATAGGTTAAGCTCCTTGGCTTTCAACCTCCTTGTTTATCCACTCAGGAACTGGTTTACTGCCTCATAAAATAGCACACCCATGTGATTAGCACTTAATTATGCCCGAGTCAGTAGCCGGGCTATAGGCTTAGGTTGAGTTAACTCACTCAAAATAAGCCTGGAGTTTTGTTTGTTTCACTTGGATTGCAAAGTGACAAAATTTTGCATACCATCTACTACAGATTTTACTTACTCTGAAAGAATATAAAACTTTCATCTATTTCTCTTTTAATGTCAAAGTAAAAATAAATTACTTGGAATCTGATATCAAATCCTTCCATGTTAAAAAAAGGATTTAAAAAATTGGCTAGATACACTTAGATACACATTTAAATGTAATATTGTCCTATTTTACTAACTGGAAAATCACTGTTAAAAATTTATGAAAATTTCTCACTGACTATGATATAAATTGTAACGAACTTTTGGGGTTCATCTGTTTTAGTTTTGACTGTTTCCAAGACAAAATGAACATTTAAGATGAAATATGAAGGGAATTCCCTTTGTCAGGTGCTATAGGCAACCTTGTATTCAGACTTTTGTGTAGTTTCCTTCTAAATCATACCAGGGTTGGGCTGTGTGACCGAAAGGGAACAGCAGCAATGATGTCATGTCACTTCTAAGACTAGGTCATAAGGGGCTCTGTGGTTTTCTCTGGCTTTCTAGTTTTGCTCTCTTTCTTGCATCAGTGGCTTTGGGGAAACCAGCTGCCCTGTATTGAAAAGACCCTCAAGGAACTGAGGCCTCCAGCCAAGAGCCACGTGAGTGATCCTCTACGCAGACCCTTTGGGTTTAGTCAAGTCCTTCAGTGACTGTAGCCCAGGCCAATACCCAGACTGCAGTCTCATGAGAACCACCCAGCTAAGCTGCTTCTGAATTCCTAACCCACAGAAACAGTGAGCTAATAAGTGTTTGTTGTTTTCAGCCACTACGTTTTTGGGTAATTTGTTATGCAGCAGCAGATAACTGGAGAATGCAGGGAATAAAGACATTTCACTTATCATTTATATATTCTTCAGCTTTATTAAAGCCAAGACAAAGAGAGATGGAACCTGCAGTGGATGGACTACATATAATATTAAGACAATACTATTATTTTCAAGGAAATTTCAAAATATATAGTTTTTGAATTGTGTTGGTTTATGTAATTACTTGGAGCATTAATGGAGCATCTGATTACTAAAACTTAACAGGGATATAGAAAAAGAGGAGAGGATTCAGGCAAAAGAAATAAAAACAACTGGAGAAATTAGTCCCAGTGGAAAACGCATGCATTATAATAATGGCAGTTAGAGCAGTAGTTTTGAAATATTTTGTGTTTTGTGTTGAGAAAGTCTTTTTTCAATTGAAAGCTTTTATGGAACACTGAGATAGACAATATTTCCCTTTAGTAGCTTCAGAATAAACAGAAGAGAAACTGGAAAAGAATGAGGAAAAGGGAATTGAATGGGCCTCGCACTTGAAAATCCATCATACAATGTTGACCAGAAAAGGTGATAGAAAATATCCTTACCTCCTTCTTAACATCAGGGAGAAGCTTTCAATATTTTACCATTCAGTATGCTGTTCGCTATTCAATTTTTGGTAGATACACTTTATCATGTTAAGGACATTTCTTTTGGTTTGCTATGAATATTTTTCATAAATGGGTGTGGAATTCTAGTACTGTTCTCAGACACGGGCAAATAGGACCCTAGCTCTTGCTCCATGCTTTGTAAGGCTTCACTCTGCTCTTCACCTGTGTCCTTTCCTGTGGCTGACTATATTGGTCATCTTCCAACTTAATAACATTTCACCCCTCTAGATCCCCTCTACATTTGCTTTTTGACATTAAAATATGAGTATTATAAATGTATAAAGAGACAATGTGAGCACTGTAAATTATATACGGGTACAAAGTAATATAATTTTTAAAAAATTGTTAGAGTCAAGGTAAAAAAAACAAAAGAACTCCAAATGCCAAGAATAATAGTTAAAATAAATGAAATAAAAAATAAGTATCATATAAGGTAAAAATTAAATAAAAATGCGACGTCTTATATACACTACCAAATGTAAAATAGATAGCTAGTGGGAAGCAGCCGCATAGCACAGGGAGATCAGCTCAGTGATTTGTGACCACCCAGAGAGGTGGGATAGTGAGGATGGGAGGGAGATGTAAGAGGGAGGAGATATGGGGATATATTTATGTGTATAGCTGCTTCACTTTGTTATAAAGCAGAAACTAACGCACCATTGTAAAGCAATTATACTCCAATAAAGATGTTAAAAAAAAATGTGATCTCTTCATTTTCCTATCTGTAAACCAACAGACACATTTTTTTTATCCATGTAAACATTTAAAAGTCAGGATATTTCACTTAAAGTGTGCATTTCAGAGTTTTCTTAAGATATTTGATAACACAGGGCAAACAGTCCCAAATAAAAACAATTGACTGGAACCAGAAGCTAGTCTATGGAAAATCATTAAAAACAGCTTATATATATATATAAAAAAAACTTATTAGAAGTTTTTCCAAAATTTAACATATATCCTAAAAGGTATTTGACATTAGCAATATAAAGTAATGGAGTCGAAACAAAATCTTCTAAACTATCAATAATAGAAAACAATCTGTCATGCTAGAGGAAAGACTCAAATATATTCACTACAGAAGACATCATTGTCAAATAAAGAGGCAATCAAAAGTATGCAGCCAAAATTCTAAAAATAATTATTATAGATATATGTCAAGAAGTTAATTAAAACATTTTGTTGTCTTTCTGTATTTTATGATGTTTGAGATACCTGTCAGATTTTTATAATTTATAAATTATTGTGATTCCTTTTCTCATTCTAAATAAATATTCATGTTTTAACCATTTTATTTTTGTAATATTGTATTCTTTTTCTTAAAGTGTTCCACAAAACTTGGATCCGTCCCTACCAGTTATCAGTTGAGAAAGAAAACAGGAAAAAGGATAGTCACATGCTAGATAATTCAGAAGAATACAACTAGTACAGCAAGACATTAAGGAATGCCTTGGGAAAATTAATGAGGCCATAGGACATTCTAATTCTCATTATGATCATTCCACAAAAGTCACAAGTGAAGTGAAAATTGCTCTCATGCAATTCTGTTAAGAAAAAATAATGACAAAATTCAATATTTATCCTGAAACGTGGAACCTGTTTTCAACAGATGCCATTTAGGGGCCATTTTTCAGGTATCTATTATCTTTCAAAACTACGGAGACGAAAATTCCATGGCGGGTTATGCTGTGAGACCATCATAAGTAGTTAAATAGGTAGTAGTAAAATAGAATTACTTCCAGAGAATTCAGAAACCAATTTTCCTGCCTTCCCCCATATCAAATAAAAGATGAGAAGGAAAATAAAATGAGGTTGAGAATGGAGAGATGAGAGAAAAGGAAAATAACAAGGAAAGAATGGTATGGGGGAAGAACAAAGGAGAGATATGGGGTTGGTGAAAGAAAATAAACATCCCATGCCCAATTATGTATACACACTAATTTCCACTTAGAATTTTCCAGACTGAGTAAACTGAATCTTAGTTAAGCGCATTGTTCTGTGTAGCAGAGCTGGGATTCAAAGTCGGGCATATATGCCTGAAAGGCTTCTATTGTTCTAGATCATCATAGTGTACTTTGCTAGTCTCAGTGCCCAGCAGAATCAATTGTATGTGGAAGATGACCTCTCCCAAGGCTGCATTTCAAAAGTTTTCCTTTGGAAGGAATTTTGGGTAAATAAGACATCACTTATGAAACAAGATATGGATAAGCAAATCCATAATCACTCCAAGCAATTCCATGAACCAAATTTTGGAGGAAGACAAACATGATTGTTGATTATAGGGCAGATTCCAGACACGCTGAAGGGAGAATGGCTATAACTGTTTGGTATGCAGCCATTTTTTTTTTCATATAAGAAGTAAGGATCATGAAAATGTTTTCTCTTCTGTAGTATAATGATTAAGAGAAGGGTGCATAGGAGTCGGGAAATCAGGGATCCATTCCTGCCTTCCTACTTATTAGCTGTTTAACTTGGGTAAATTCTTAACCTCTGCAAGTCTGAGTCTTCTTATCTCTAAAATGTGAATAATAATATCTATAGGGGTTTTGTGATGAATAAGTAAAAGCCAGGGTCAAGTACTAACTCATACCTGACAGACAACAGCCACCACTGACCACTCCAAAATGTCAATTAATATAATTATAATGAGAAACAAAACTAACTCACAGAATATACAATTAGTTTCAAAGCAAACACGGGTCTGATTTTACTCCAGAAATAACTTTGAAACGGAGATCATTGGCAAGGAAGCCATGAAACGCGGCACAAAATTTTCAGACGATTTCTCCAACTGCATTTATTATGGATTCCGAGAACCTTTCAAATCAGGGAAGAATGACAGAAGCAAAGACCTCCTTGAAAAGCTGTAGCTACTAGAAAGGACCTGGGGAAGAATGCAGTTGTTTGCAATCCAGCATCACACTGGGCATTCAGACAAAGGCCTCTGTTCTTCAAAATAAAAAGATACAAACTGCATCCCAGCTGCCGCTTAGCTAGAGCAAATATCAGTTTGTTTTTGATCAGTGCCCAGCATGGTGTCTTACTCATCACTATATCCATAGCACTTTGCTTCTAAGAAAATGGTGCTGTTGTGTGTTTGGCAGTGAGAGCTTCACTTCAGTTCAGCTAAGCTTATTTCTTTTGTTCAAAGGAGAGAAGCTGTTTACAAATAAACTGTGTATAATTAGTTACCGGTTCTAAAACTGTTTTATTTTTATTTCCTCTCTTCTTGTGAAGCCATCTGGGAAAGCTGATTACTCCTAAGTCATTATAAGCTAATATGCAGTCTAGGTAGGCTGGGTTTTGAACCTCTCTGTTAATGCTGGTTAAATACTTAAAAGTAATTAGAGCATTTTAATAGGAGTCATTTATTATATAATGCTTCTTAAGAAAGAACCTTATAGTTCATGCTGATGTATGCTACCAATTACATATTTATAAATCTTAGTTTATGTGCTCAAGTTCTGTTATGCAGGTGTGTAAGAAGAAAGTAATTCTCAAATGGAAGAAAATTACATCAATGCATCTACAATTGTCACCAAAAAAAGGAAAGTTAGAAGCTCCTTTAAGGCTCAAGACAAGCCTTAAGACATTGAATACTGAAATGCTTTTCACTTATTTCTATCATTTCCACGTGCAAACACATGAATTCTTGCATTAATGATTGGTCAAATATAATGTAATTCAGACAGCAAATGTAGCTGTGCAAAGTTTTCATACCTATCTTAAATTTTAAGCCAAAGAATCTACCACCTCTCTGAATCTCAGATGGGCTAACCATGGTTTCCAATTCAAGAGCTTCTAAGTATTCATCTAGTTCTAAAGAGACAGCTGATTCCAAAATGAATGTCAAGTTCTCTTTTATGTTCCTTTGAGATAAATAAGAAATGAATGTCTATTTAAAAAGAAATTTTGTGAGAAGTATGCAGCCTTCTTTCTCTCCTGCAGGAGCAAATCCATGCTTGCTTAATTTTTTATCTTTATTTTCAGCACCGCAGTGTTTAGGTTCATTATATGAAATGCAGATAAAATCTCAAGTTTCTCTTGGGAGCTTTGGTACATTCTAGAGATCCAAATGAGAACTAAAAGGGATTAAGATTTCTTACTGATTCTAGTAAAAACTTACATACACGCATTAAAAAGAATATAAAAAGGACTAAAAAAAAATGTAACCAGCTTTCTGTTAGCACATTAGAAATGGGACTTATACCTCGCCAGATCTGGGTTCATCCTCCTGAATTTGCATACAATTCTGTGCATAGGTGTCTTAAAACCTTGTTAATGCATCTAATTAAAGCAATGACAGAGAACTTCCACCACATCTAATGAAAGGAAACAAAGATTAAATTTAAGTTAATCAGCTTTGAAATGTAAACAAGCACATTCAATTATTAAATGATTCCATTTATTTTTAACAGGTTCTTAGACGCGAGTCTAATAAACAGCCCACCATTTTCCCTTGATTTGCCCCGAATGTTTATTAACATCATTAATCCATTAGTTAAAATCCAAAGGGACATTTCATGCCTGGGATGAACTGATTCCAACTTTTTGATGAATGGAAGCAAGTAGGTAGCCAAGATTTTTCACACAATAAATTCTAAAATAGTTTACGGAAGTGTCAAAAGTAGAGACTTTTACAAAATTAAAACAAAAAAGAAACTGGCATGAATAATGAAGGTTGTCGCAGGTTTGCTGTCCTAAGATGTTAGTTCACTGCTTTGAGAAGACAGTGTAACTAGTGTTCCTGGTAAATATGTCAGCAGTGGGTTTTAGAATCCGTTTCCAGCAAGCAGACAGTCCAGAGCACAGGGAAATGTTTTTACATTTTGCAGAGTTTGGAGATGAAAGAACCAATTTCAGGGTTGATGAGGGAAGACATCACTCAGAAGGCGTGGAGCAGTCATGATGTAATAACATTCCTCCATACGGTTTCACCAGTAGCAAGAGTCAGAAGCCCAGAACAATTTTGTTTTTTTTTAAATTTTTATTGGAGTTTAGTTGTTTTACAATGTTGTATTAGTTTCAGGTGTAGCAAAGTGAATCAGTTATACACATACATATATATCCACTCTTTTTTAGATTCTTTTCCCATATAGGCCATTACAGAGTATTGAGTAGAGTTCCCTGTGCTATACAGTAGGTCCTAATTAGTTATCTGTTTTATTGAATATATATAGTAGTGTGTATATGTCAATCCCAGTCTTCCAATTTATCCCTGTCCCCCCAATTCCCTGGTAACCATAAGTATGTTTTCTACATCTGTAACTCTATATCTCTTTTGTAGATAAGTTCATTTGTACCCTTTTTTTTAGATTCCACATATAAGCAATATCATATGAAATTTACATATATATATATTGAAGTGTGTGCTTTTTTTAATTTCTTTTTAAAATTTTTTATTGAAGTATCGTTGGTTTATAATATTGGTACTTCCACGTGTGCAGCAAAGTGATTCCCTTATATATTTTTTCAGGTTATTTTCCATTATAGGATATGATAAGGTATTGAATATAGTTCCCTGTGCTGCACAGTAAATCCTTGTTGCCTATCTATTTTATGTATAGTAGTTTGTATCTGTTAATCCCATACGCTTAATTTATTTCTCCCTGCCTCCTTTTTCCCTTTGGTAACCATAAATTTGTTTTCTATGTCTGTGAGTCTGTTTCTGTTTTTGTATTATTTTTTAGATTCCGCATATCAGTGATAACATATAATATTTGTCTTTCTCTGCCTGAATTACTTAGCATGGTATTCTCTAGGTCCATCCACGTTGCTGCAAATGGCAATATTTCATTCTTTTCTATGGCTGAGTAATATTCCATTGTGTATGTATGCCACGTCTTCTTAAACCAATCATCTGTTGATGGCACTTGGGTTGTTTCCATGTCTTGGCTTTTGTAAATAGTGCTGCTATGAACACTGGGGTGCTTGTATCTTTTAAAATTGGAGTTTTCACTTTTCCAGACATATGCCTAGGAGTGAGATCGCTAGATCATATGGTAGATCTACTTTTAGTTTTTTAAGGAACCTCCCATACTGTTCTCCATAGTGGCCGTACCAATTTACATTCTCACCAACAGTGCAGGAGGGTTCCCTTTTCTCCGCACCCTCTCCAGCATTTATTGTTCATAGACTTTTTGATGATGGCCATTTTGACTGGTATGAGGTGATATCTCACTGTAGTTTTGATTTGCATTTCCCTAATAATTAGCGATGTTGAACATCTTTTCATGTGCCCCTTGGCCATCTGGATATCTTCTTAGGTCTAAGAAGACCTCCACCAAACTGTCTGTTTAGGTCTTCTGCCCATTTTTTGATTGGGTTGTTTGTTTTTTTGATATTGCGTTGTATGAGCTGTTTGTATGTTTTGGAGATTAACCCCTTGTCAGTAACATCGTTTACAAATATTTTCTCCCATTCCACAGGTTGTCTTTTGGTTTTGTTGATGGTTTCCTTTGCTGTGCAAAAGCTTTTAAGTTTGATTAGGTCCCATTTGTTTATTTTTGCTTTTATTTCTTTGCCTTGGGAAACTGGTCTGAGAAAATATTGCTACAGTTTATGTCCGAGAATGTTTTGCCTATGTTCTCTTCTAAGAGTTTTATGGTGTCATGTCTTATACTTAGGTCTTTAAACCATTTTGAGTTTATTTTTGTGTATGGTATGAGGGAGTGTTCTAACTTCATTGATTTACATGTAGCTGTCCAGCTTTCCCAATACCACTTGCTGAAGAGACTATCTTTTCTCCATTGTATATTCTTGCCTCCTTTGTTGTAGATTAATTGACCATAGGTGCGTGGGTTTAGGTCTGGGCTCTCTATTCTGTTCCATTGATCTATGTGTCTGTTTTTGTGCCACTACCATGGTGTTTTGATTACTGTAGCTTTGTGGTATTGTCTGAAGTTTGGATGGGTTATCCCTCCAGCTTTGTCCAGAACAATTTTGACAAGAAAATCTGGTTGATTCTCTGTACTCGTCCTCAAATAATGAATGGTTTGTTTTGTTGGTTTGCTTTGTTTTGTGGTTAGAATGGGTTCTAACTTCTAACTGAACAGAAGTTATAGCATTATCCTGTGTGAGGTAGATTTACTATAAGCTACCTCAGAATCCTCACCGTTTTTCTTGCCATGACACGTGATGGAAGAGGGAGGCGTTCTCTGCTCAAACTCAGGGCTATTCATTATTTTTGGCATGCTAGCTCGCATTTCTCTCTGACGCAATAAAACATATTTGCAAGCAAATGATCGAGAATTATTGAAGCCATCAAGGATCCCTTCTAATTTATAAGAAAAGTGACCGTTCCTAAATTCAGGAATGTTGCCTATATCATTCATTTGTTTGTTCAACGAATATTTTTTATTGTTATGAGAACAATTTAACATGAGATCTACCCTCCTAACAAATTTTTCAGTGTACATACGGTATTGTTAACGATAGGCAAGATGATGTACAAGGAATAGAACAAATTCATCTTGTATAACTGAAACTTTGTAGCCTTTGAATAGCATCTCCCCATTTCCCCCTCCACCCACCCCCCATCTCTGGCAACGACCATTCTATTCTCTGCTTCTATGAGTTTGACTATTTTAGATCACTCCTATAAGTAGAATCATGCAATATCTGTTCTTCTGTAATTGGCTTATTTCACCTTTGGCAGGATTTCCTTCTATACGAAGTCTGAATAATATTCCGCTATATGGATATGCCACATTTTCTTTATGCCTTCACTCACTGACAGATATTTAGGTCATTTTCAAATACTGGCTAATGTGAATAGTGCTGCAGTGAACACTGGAATGCAGATATCTGCAAGATTCTGATTTCAGGTCTTTTGGATAAATACCTAGGAGAGTTCCATTAGGTGGCAGGCCCAGTTCTAGAGGGTGGGGATAAATTAATTATCAAGGAACAAATGACATGCAAAAGGCTTAATAATGAGCTCATTCCACCAATTTGTTCCAATATTGTGGTTGTTCAAACATCCATTCTCCATACAACATCCAGAGTAATTTTTTTTGAAAACACAAGTGCAATCATGTCACTCTCTTGCTTCAAACACTTCAGTAAAATCCCAGATCCTTACAGTAGCTCTGAAGCCCTGCAGAGCCTGGCTTCTGCCACTTCTCCAGCCCCTTCCTGCATCCTGCTCATCCCCTTATTACTTCTATCGCTGCACTTCTGCCACCTTGGCATCCTTTCAGCTCCCTGAACGCATCAATCTTTCCCAAGTCTGTTCTTTGAGGGAAAAAAAAAACCCTCTTTTTTATTTTTAGTAAACCTGTCCAAATATTTTGTCCTTCAAATCTCAGCTTAAATATAACTCCCACAGGGAAATCTTTTCTGAGTCTCAGATTAGGCTGGATGCCTCCATTACTCATTCTTGTAATGACCTCTATTTTTATATAATAGCACTTACCTCAATTTTAACCAAAATACATTTGTTTAAAGCCCATCTCCCCTAAAGGACCATACTTAGGGAGCATAAGCATAGAGACAATATCTTCCTTATTCCCTACTACTGTGGGCAGCACAGTATCTGGTACATAATAGGACCTCAGGAAATATAGGTTGAATTATTGCATGAATGCAATGTGCAGCATCCCAATGCTTTCAAGCCCTCTTTAGTCATAGGCCCTCTTGCGTTAAGTGATTGTTGGGGAAATGGGTTAATTCATCCACCAACATTTAACAGTTTTTAACACACTGTGAAAAACATAGTTTTAAAATCAATGCCATTGGGGCTTCCCTGGTGGCGCAGTGGTTGAGAGTCCGCCTGCCGATGCCGGGGACGCGGGTTCGTGCCCCCATCCGGGAAGATCCCACATGCCGTGGAGCGGCTGGGCCCGTGAGCCATGGCCGCTGAGCCTGCGCGTCCGGAGCCTGTGCTCCGCAATGGGAGAGGCCACAACAGTGAGAGGCCCGCGTACCGCAAAAAATAAATAGATAGATAGATAAATAAATAAATAAATAAAATCAATGCCATTAAAAATCATTGCATACAATGGAATACTATTCATTAATTTAAAAGATAATAATGATAGATACTGCATCATGGCTGAATCTCAAAAACATTACTAAGCGACAGAAGCCAGACACGAGAGACCACATACTGTATGATTCCATTTATATAGCATGTCCAGAAAAAAGCAAGTTTCTGGATACAGAAAGTAGGTTCATGGCTGCCTGGGGGTGGGAAAGGGGATCAACTGTGAAAGGTCTTGAGGGATCTTCTTGAGGGGATGCAAATGTTCTAAAACTGATTTTTGGTGATGGTGGTACCACTCAGTAAAGTTACTAAAGATTACACACTTGCAATGGGTGGTGTTTATGATATGAAAAGTATACCTCAATAAAACAGTTTACAAAATTCTTATTATAAACTGTAGCTGACTTTCTCAACACAGTTATTATCTTTTGTTTCACTTCTTCCAATTTGGCTTTTAAGAACACATTAGGCTTGTACTGTTTCCTAATAGTTCATGGGAGTTCATCTTGTCTAGAGATGGCTTACCTGTAGCAATCATATTTCTCTAAAAGCTCTATAAAGGCATCTAACAGGTAATTAGATACTGATTGGCTAGCTGATCCCCAGTCATAACATATCAGCCTTCTCTGAGACAGACCGTCTAAAATCTCTTTAGGGTATGAAAACATTACGGAAAAGATGAGGCTTGGAACAGGAAAACACTGCCTCTGTGGGTAAAATGGAAGAAACGTTGAAGAAACAAATGGAAAACATCACACTTTCAGGCAATTACAGACTCTTGGCTGAAATTCAGCTTCAGGCTTATCTCGTGGGGAGGAATTTTTAAACACTTCAAAGTCCTACCCAGCATTATAACTGTCACCTTAATCTACCCCAAAAACATCCATTTCAGAAAGTTACAGTTTCAGAGTATACTGCTGAAGAATTCTGTAATTGGAGTAAAATATAACTGTGAATGCCTACAGGGATTTTTTTTCTTTTGATATCGCATGTAAACTAAAGTCAAGGACAAATGACTGAAGAATGAGAATCTCTTCAAACCACAATGCAAAGCGTAATGGTTCATTTCTGAACAAGGATGAAGTAACCCCCCAATTAAAAATATCAGATTATTTACTACATCACATTACACCTATCATCTGTGTCAATTATGAACATTAAAAAGACTTCCAGAAAGAGGGACAAATATTAGTAGGATAGATTATAATCCAGAGATTTAAGAATTAGAGGCATTCACAAGGCATAAAACAGATCTAAGATTTCATTCTAATTTTAGGGTTAGAGGGGATGTCTGTCTGATATTTTCACTGACAGTTTCTTGAGCTCAAAAATATGTTCAGGAGAAAAGAAAAATAGATCGTTAAATTTTTAATAGTAAAATATTATTCGTAGTATAATACCCATGTTAAATAGCAAAACTTCCACCTGTATAAATTGACAGAGCAAAAAATATACACTTGGTGTATTATTTTGATTTCTCTTGCTGATATTCTTTCTATTATTGTTTCCATTTACATGATATGGCAATGATTTTTACTTTTTTCCCCATTATTTTCCCACTTTATGTTGGAATAAATGTAAATGAATGTAAATTACCACGCTGCTGCATCTTCTCTCGCATGGCTAAGGACACATGGGCAACGATAGTTCTGGGTAGAGCCTTATTTGAGTTAGTCCCGTGAAATGTTCTGATTAGGATTTGAAACACAGAAACCAAATTTTGCATTTTAATTATTCACCCATTAAATAACAGAAAAATATTTTATCTGATATTTAAAGTAGAGATAGAAATCTATCAGATAAAAAAGTCTTGTTATATTTCTTCAAGAATTTGCAGGGACAAATTAGGTACTGGTCTTTGTTTTCCAACATGGTCAAGTTTCCCCATAAATGATTATTGAATGCAACACCTAAAATAACCACAGCCTTTTCTAACTTATGATGAAACTAGAAAATAAAGTCTCCTCTTGCTTTAAAATAACAAAATGAATTATTTTTTTTTTTGTTCTATGGCATTTTAGGTGTTTCATAATGGAGAATTTTCATATTGGCAGAAAAGGGGGTGCCTCGTTTTTTGTTACTTTTCTCTGGTTTTCACGTGCAGAAAGTGGTGAGGGAGATGGTCTGGTTTGGAATTATTTTTCTATTTGAGAAGTAGCATTTGGTGTTTCACTTAAGGAAACCGGTTCACCATCAAATCTATCAATTTTGCATGGTATTGAACCTTTCTGGACTTAATTTCTTACTTACAGAATAAGAAGATAAATCATATGATCTTTAAGGTCTTTTCCAGTTTAAAAAAAGTAGCGACCCCTGCAAATGGATGCTCATAGCCATGTAGAGTATGAGCCCTGCACATCATACCTGATAAAGATAGTTGTAGGCCGTGCGGGAGGGAGCCAGCAATATTATAGCTAGTGAACAATCGAAGTATAAAGCACCTTGGCTAGTGCAGATTCAACCAAAAAGTATGATGACATGTATGGAATTGTATACAAGTTTCTCTTTGTTGTTCATTTTTCATCATCATGTTTTAAAATTTGTGATTTGCCATGTATGTTGGCATTTATGTGCATGAATGTGTGGTATAATGTGGAGGATATGTATATAGAAATACTACTAAAATATTTAAGTTTGCTATAGGAGACAGACACATACAGAAGAGATTTTGTGTGAGGCCCACTGGCGTATGCTTTTCTCTGTGTGTGTGTGTGTGTGTATGTGGTGAACACAAGGTTTTTGCCTGTCTGATGTCTATCCCTGCTTTGTTCTAGCAGCATCTCCTCCCCCAGTTTTGTCACTGACACAACCTCTCATTTTTGAGCCATGTGAATTGATGGGTTTGACCTCACCCTAGATCCTAGAGGTGGACGAATGACTCAAGACATGTCAGCAGAGCAGTTTATCTCTGTGGTCAGACTGACTTGTAAGGAAATGGGCATATTATGAGCCGGGCCAATGTGACTTGATTCTAGGGCTTTACTGGTGCTCTTAGGAAGGCAGACCTTTCTCATTCTAGTAGCATGTGTGAGAGGGTAGTCGGGAGGAGGGATCTGCAGCTACCAGGTGTTGTCTCATCTCGAGAAAGAGGATGTCAGCTAAGTGAACAGCAGAGGCAGGAGAGGGAGAGAGAGAGAGAGAGAGATGAAGATAATATTTGAGCCTCCTGACTTAAGCATTCTTGAAGTCTCCACCAGACTCTTCAACTAGTCAGTTCTGGGAGCCAGTACATTTCTCTTCCTTTTGCAGCCAGTTTACATTGGACTTGGAGACCCATGATACAAACTGAGCATGTTTACCAGAGGTCATCTCTGCTTACTACTTTACTTCCCTTTGTGCACACCTTTCAGATTTAACTCAGGCATTATGCTGTCTGAGAACACTCTCTAGAGTCTATTTACCTCGGGTTGGATGAACATCCTCTGCACCGTGTGGCACTAACCACATCCTATTGTTATTATTTGTTAACATCTGTATTGCCTCTACCATGTTTTGAGCTCTGTGTGGTCAGGAACCTTGTTTCTCTTCGTTTGTATCCTCAGAACCTATAAGAAGCATTTGGCTACCATTTGATAATTGATTAAATATAAGGCAAGGAATACGCAGTCTTCCAAATTTTAAAGACAGAGATGATGTTCCCTGTAGTCTTCACATCTCTGAGCCGACATATTTTAAACATACTTTTATTTTTACTTTCAACCTATTCTCCTAAACATCCCTTCCTCCCCCCACCAGTAGCCTGTCTTTCTCAATCTCTCACTTAGGAGATTTTAATTTATTTATTCATTCATTCAACAATATTTTAAGTGTCTCTTATGTCTTAAGAACTGCCCTAAGCATGAAGAATATAATGTTGGACAAAACGCATGTTCTCAAGGACCTTACAGTCCAGAGTGTGAGACGGAGAACAATTACAATAAAGTCTGATTTGTGCTAGAACTGAAAAACGGTGAGGAAGCCATGGCAGGACATAGGAAGAGCACCTAATCTGGTTTTGGGAGGTCACTGGAAGTCTGCTGAAGGAAATTACTTTATGCTAAACGCTGAGGTGTGAGTAGCTGTCAACTGGTCAATCTGCCTGGGACACTTCCTTATCCTTCCTTGAGGCTCAAGACTGACCCCAATGTTATCTAGCTAATAAGAGGAAATCGAGGTCTAATCCCAGATTCTGAACACTGCACCATTTTAACTCTCTCCCATATCAAACAGCTGTCCTCCTAACATCTGGCTTTGAGGTAATACAAGTTTTTACAAGGAGGACCATTTGGGAAGAGGGGGAAGAAAAGTGAGGTGATTTAAACTTGGACCAGAGGACAGGAGACTTGGACAGTTGCTGTGCTGAGGGTTTTGGTTCATTAAAAGTGAGCAATAAGGTAAGTGACTGCACTGAGAAAACGAAGACATGTTGCCAGGAAGGAAGGAAAGATGAGGGAATGAGTTATTATCAGATCAAATTGATTTGTTACTTCGATACTGCATTCAAGAGTGAGACCTATTAGTTTAACTTACAAATGCACAATATGGCCAATATTCATCATCTAACCCAGAAGGTTCCATTCCCAAATTAGGCTATTAGAATGTACTAATTTCATGGAAGGGTAGTACTTCTCTAGTTGAGAATCACATTATCCTCAATGTAGTCTTTGTGGAAATAAAACAGCATGTTAATAGAAAGCACAATTTAGGTAACTGTCTTCCTAACTCTAGAATCTTATATCATTACTAATCTGATAGTTTAACATAGGTGATATCATGAGTTATTAGTAGATAGTAGTAAATCCATTGTTACTTATTTTTTTTTTGATTTTCACAATTCATTATAAATTTACTAGAGTAGCAGAATCAAAAGAAACAGTAAACTTACAGAAAACAAAAATGTTAAAGTATCAACGATAAAGAAAAGGCACTAACAAGGCCCCAGGAACATAAGATTTCTCTGCACATTACACACTGCTATTAGTAAAAATATAAAATGTAAACAGTGTTTTGACATTTCAACAACACAAAACTCCTACGTGTTTTGTTGCATGGAACGCAGAGTATAGTGTTGCTAACTTCAGAGAATTAGGAATGCGGACCACAGAGGGCAAGAAATGTCACTGTCGCAGGGATTCTGGTGGCAGAAAGTTCTCCGGTTTTAGGGGCAATTTATTTTGAATGTTCGCTTTCAATCCTGAATCAAGCCAACTCTAATTTCAAGTAAAAGATGCTTCCGATACGGATTAGGGTAGAGCTAGGTACTCTTCCAAAGCAACCTGTATGACTGAAGTTAATTTACTGCTTATGTGGAGTCCAAATGTCTGTTTCTAATCAGCAGGTGGCTCTCCTCCAAGCCCCTCCCCACTTTTGGCTCCTGCATCTTCCTCAGGAGGGTCCCAAGGTCATGAGGATCACCCGCATTAGGTCAGAGGCAGAGCTGAGAGGGCAGAGGAGGCTCAGCCAGTGAAAGTGACACATAGCCGTCTCTCTACTCATTCGCGTGTGCCCACTGATGGACCTCGGAAGCGTAGACCCTGCTGGGCAGCTGGGCTGGTGGGAGATGGAGCACACGATTTGTGGGACAAAATTCTTGATAATCCCTCCTGGTCTTCCCCCATCAACTCACTGTTCATTTTCTTCCCACAACGACAATGGAATCTATTACAGCTGACCCTTGAGCAAGGTGGGAGTTAGGGGTACTGACCCTCTGTGCGACTGAAAATTTGAGTACAACTTTATAGTCTGCCCTTCATATCTGTGCTTCCGGATTGGTGGGCAGATACAACCAGCCTTGATCACTGAAGTACTGTAATCGTATTTATGGAAAAAAAATCCACGAATAACTGGACTTTGGTATAGCACAGGGAACAAGGTCCTATGGCATAGCACAGGGAACAAGGTCCTATGGTATAGCACAGGGAACAAGGTCCTATGGTATAGCACAGGGAACTATATTTAATATCCTGTGATAAACCAGAATGGAAAAGAATATGAAAAAGTATATATATATATGTGTGTATATATATATATAACTGAGTCACTTTGCTGTACAGCAGAGATTAACACAACATTGTAAATCAACTATACTTCAATAAAATATAAAAAAAAAAGATAGGAGGACTTTCCTTAGAAATACTTCAGAGGAACAACTAAGGGATAGGATCTTACCATCACGCCATAGGAAAGCCATAGAAGGATCGTTTCTCATGAGACTAAGATACAGATTTTAGTTTCAGGAGGCACAGGAGCTTTAAATCTAGACTTTTCAGATAGTGACCCATCATCAAATTAACATAACTTTCTACCTATAGCTTCATTTTTCTCTTAATACCTATTGGCATATTTTTCGTCCTTTGCTGTGTATTGTTTTTAAACGTCAGCTTCTTCACTGTTCCTGCTTCCTTACAATTCCAGCTCACAATATAGCATAATAATAAGGATCCTGGGTTCTGTACTGATATAGATCTGGATTTGAATGCAAGCTCTGCAAATAGTCAACAGCTCAGAGATACGTAATAGACTTTATTTCATTAAATTTTCAGTTTCGTGATCTATAGGATAAAATTAAAAAGTAACTAATTTAAATTTAATGACATGAGATAATGCTAGTAAAATAAGTACTCTATTGGAAGTGGTCAGTACTGTTGACCATTATTTTATTACTCCATGCTAACTCTTTGATTATTTCTGTATTACCCAATTTAAGTTCCCAAGAAAATAATCTCTTCACTATCATCTCTCATAGCAAAACACTTCATAGGCATGTAGCTAGCCTATAAATTGGCTGTCTAAGGTCAGTTACCCCGTCTCATCTTAATGGCTGTGGAAAGGAGGTACAGGTAAGGATGTAATAACTAATGCAAAATATAGTCCCATAGATTTTCCCCTTTAGTAGAAGCCCCAGACAGGACTGCTTCACTTGGGAAGAGCTGTGAATATAACAGATTTTAATTGATATGTTGAGTTCATTCACCAAGAAAGAATCCAGAAGATACTCTTTTTTGAAGTAAATGCATTGGTGACCTTATCCTATGATTAGCTATTTATGTAATATTGGGATTTGAGAGATCCTGGTATCTTACTGGTATTTTACTGGTATATAAATATGGCCTGTGAAAACTAAGAAATGGAAACCAACCAAAGTGAACCAAATATACACATAGTACGTGTAGTTAAAGGGTTTTGAACCTGTAGACGTGTTTAGCCCAGGTTCATTTTGACATATGGGCAGAACATTTGGTTAGTTTATTCTTACTGTATCCAAACCCATGATAATGTCCTCCTTTGAAAGACAGAGATATAGAAACAGTATAATTACTGATGGAAAACTAGTGCAGATAAAATAAGAATAACCTAAGCTTTAATTCAAACCTCAAACCATAAGCCCAGCCCAAGACTTTTTTTAGGTTCTTATAGGTTCAGATAAGTTTGGACTTTTAGAAAACATTTTCTCAAAGTGACACTTCTTAGTTTGTACCCTAAGAATAAGCAGGGTAAATATAGAGTATAAGACAACTCCTGTTCAGTGCTTGGGTTCCCGGCTGGGCTTTTGCAATTGCTTGCCAGCTGATGAGCTAGAAGGAAGAGGGAATGCAAGGGATGAATGTAGGTGATCCAATTCAACACTCATTACTGACTCCCTGGAAGAGCCTAAAACACTATCAAATGACATAGAATTTAATCTTAAAAAATAAAACTATGATTACATAATATCTAATCAACAAGGGCAAGTGTGGATTGAAATTCCCCATCTGTATCTATATGTTTCTTGTTATTCTACTTCCTGCCAAATTTCAGTGGCTTCATAAGACAATATGATTTTTTTCCCCTCTTTTTCTTCTCTTTTCCCCTATTTTTTCTGTACTTCCTTTTCTTGTGTTCTCTTCTTTTCTTTTCCTTCCCTCTTCTCCTTGTTTTCCTTATGTATGAAGGAAGGGCTGAATGCACAGTACTCTGCTAGAGAAGCTAGGCGAGTATTATAAGACCCCTTCTTTGATCCCAGGAAGTATGTCACCAGCTATTGAATGGAGGGACTGCAGAAGACAAAAGCAAAGACTTATCCTGCATCTTTCTGATTTGACTTTAGAATGAAATATTTTGGATCCCTTTCCTTTTTCTTTCATTGGAGTTATCTAAAAAATTCTATTACCAAAGCATCCTTCCTGATGAGATTGTAACTGAAGAGGTACTGTTTGCTCGCTTAGTCCCCTTCCTCCGTTAGGAGCCTGTTTCTTTCCCCCATGCTCCATGTGGTTCTGATGAGATTGCTATGTAGGCCACAGCTCATAGGTCCAGATGTAGACCCAGGCAGAGATGGCTAGTTATGTCATGTTTTTCAAATGAACCTAAAGGAAGAGAGGCAGCCCCTTTCCAGTGGCTATGTTCCTTGCAGTAGGGAGGGAGCAGGTCTGAGAATGAAGTCAACTATCCACAGAACAGGGGGGATGAAAGTGGAGCAGAGGGTCCTGATGCTATTAGTGGTCTTGCTTTGAATTGCACCCAAGACAGAGAGTAGAAGCACTAACTTAACCACACTTGACTCTGGAAACTTATGGGACATTCATGAAGAGTCGGCAATAATCCAAGTCGTGACTAAGCAGAGTCTGGAGCACTTAAATTTAATTCTTTTTTCAGTTTAATTAGTGCAGTAGGGTTGCTGTTATAATGAAGGCATCCTGAATAAAATAAAAATTGAAGGACAGAGAGTTCAAGAGGGTGCTACGTCTAAGAGAAAAGCTGCAATTTGTTGAGATGAAGAGGATTTCATTGTCCCAAGAGGTGTGCCTGTCAGAGATTCTCAAAGAAAAGTCAGGTTGCTTTTAAACCTTGAATTAATCTGGTTCAGAGACTTCGGTCCAAATTCCGATTCTGTCTTTTAAAACTTGACCAACTTTGGGCAAGTTACTTGACCTTTGTATTTCTGTGTTTTGATTTTTAAAATGAGACAAAAACACAACCCAAATTGTAAAGTTATTTTAGGGTTAAAATCGCCACTTATATACAGCTCTCAGGAGAGTATGTGATGCACAGTAGATGCTAAATAAATGGTAATCATTGTTATTGATGAACGTTTCTGAGAGAGCTATGCAAGGGCAAGCTTCTCTGGTCAGTTTCACTCTCTTCAGTGATGTGATGAACAGATATAATTTAAGATTCCGTGGTCTCCCTCTGGCTGAGGCGAGGAGTAGCTGTCAATTAAACTAAGTCCTTCAGGGAGGGTGCTATAACTGAAGTCACCTAGCGTGAGACCACAATGTGCTGGTATTGGGGAGATCATAGGCCAGAGAGGAAGGGAGGTGTTTGAAATGAATTCATCAGACTTTGATTTGTCAACTCCTCTGGTTATAAGAGTGGGGTAACTATGTTAGAGCGAAGCCTTCTAAATTAATGACCTTCAATTTATGTGTATTGTAATTTTATGTAGGAACACCAGCTCCTTCATAGTGAGAGTCTGAAATTTACCTCCTGTCTAATGTTGCTTATTTATTCAACAAGTATTCATTGATCCCTTATTATGGGTCAGACCTTGTCCTGGGCACCATGATGAAAAGAAGAATTAAGATCCTCTGCCTTCATAGAGCTTCCAGTCAAGTCTGTTTCTTTAATCAGTTTTTAAAATCTGTTTCTTTTGTTAGGACTGATACTCATTTCTAGGGGGTTCCCATCCATGAACCCTATAACTATTTTATGATTAATTTTTCCCCAAAGAATACACTGTGTAATTGGACACTGGCTGGTTGTATTTGTATCATCACAGGTCGACTACAATGGAGAAATCATTTCTGATGTGGGCCATTTCTGCTGTTTTTCTTCACCAGCCTTGGTAATAACCTGGAAAATGGCCTGGTGCTTTTATGATGCTGCTTTGGATGTCTGCTTTTGCTGTCAACTCTTCCAAACGCCATGTGACACTGTCACTTATTTTCAGTGGTTTGGCACCGAGCTCAGGAGTGATTAAATCAAAGAATATCATCTCCCAAAATACTGTTTTTGTACTTTTTCCCCCTCAAGCTTCTGGCTATCTATCAGCACTATTTTTTGTCTTTTTATTCTTATTTTTCTTTTTTCAAAAAAGACACGTTCACCATATTTCTAGAATAACATATTAGAGGGAGGCAGTACACAGAAAGAGAGATGGGTGGTTTTTATAGTCCATTTGAAATGCTCAAAATGTTATTTTGAATTGGTATCAGGGAACCTCCATCTTACTTACGATATAACTGGAATTTATACATGAAAACTTGCTGTGGTTAAAAGAGCAACTATTCTGATTTCTATTTCCAAGATAAGAAATGGACACACGCCAGTTATAGTCATATGACAAATCAGTAGTGTTTTCAAGGAGGGACTCTGGTCAAGATTTCTAGTCAAACATGCCATTTATTTCATCATAATAAAATTGAAATATATGAATACAATAATGTCAATTCAATGAATCACTTGATTCACTCTTGTTGAGTTCTGCCTCTCAGGACGTACACAGGCTATTAAACCAGGATTAAATAATGAGTCACCTACTGAACTTTAGAACAATTTAGGCATAAAATAGACTCTGCTTTGCCCCAAACTTACTTTACCCACATCCAGCAAGAACAAACACAGAGACAGGCAGCTATCCACCTGCATGCATACACACACACACACATACACACACACGTACACACATGCATAAATGCATACGTGCACATGAAAGAAGAGAAAAAGTTAACAGGCAGATGGCTAAAAAAATAGTCTTTCAAAGGACCCAGACTGGCTCTGCTGGTGAAAAGAATGTCCTTTCTCTTCAGAGTGTATTTACATTTTGGAAGAACAATGGCTTGAGAGAGAAAAAAAAGAAAGGACTAACATTGAAGCGCCAACTCTTTTCCAGTACTTGAGGTAGGCTTGTTATATGTATCATCATATTTTAACCTCTCAGATATTCTGAGGTAGCTCTCATATTCATTATGTACATACGTGTTTACAAAACTCAGGAAGATTATTAGGTAGTTTCTAAAATTCAAGCAGCTAGTGAGTAATTATCCGGAATGCATACCTCAAGTCTAACTGACTCCGAAGCCCATGCTTTCCTTTTTCTACCATATTGTGTAATGACGATCAGCTATTAGGATAAAATTGCAGGGTTTGGTTTTTGTACTTTTTAAATAGGTGGGGGGTGACTGTTGGCTTAGAAACTAATGGTTTAGAAATATCTTACGTTTTACCTCTAGTAGTTTATCTACAACATGGAATCCAAAGGAAAATTCTTTGAGAATTTTTTCTGGGACTTTTTTTTCACCTTTGGCTTTCCCACTGTGGAATGAATCGTGGGCTTCTTTTTTCCATCTATTTTATGTTTAAAGCCCATTGTGGAAACTTTACTAATACGCTTTACTATTTAGTTTATCTTATTGTATATTCTCCACTGAGACTTCAAAATATAAAATTATTATGATAATTACTAAAGGAATATAGAAATATAGAGCTAATTTGATGCTTTAATAAATTCACTAGTATCATTTCTTCTGATACCTGTGCTCGTTTTGCCTTTTTTTTTCTCTCATCAGTCAAATGTGATTATCTCTTACTCTGTATCGTAGGATGTTTGGATGTGTAAATTAGGAATATTGGGGTTAATTTCTATGTGTAGTAAAGAGCAATGATTCAGGTAGGATGGGCTCATCAGCTCAAACTTTGCTTCAAGGAGTTAAAATGTCATAGGCACCATTCAATTCCATATTGTTCACTTGCTCAGATGTTGTATTAATGAATATATTTACATCATTTTGAAATAATTTCATGACTTCTATACATCTTATTTTGTCAAATGGATTTACAAAGAGCACACTGTAGCACACTGAGCATGTAGCCATGCTAACCAAGATGGCTCACCATCTTAGCATGGTTGAGTCAGTGCCAAATGGGGTGCTGGGAAGGGAAGAAGCCACACAGGAATGCTGCCTCCTGGCTCTTTTAATTAGGTACAAGTTGAAATACCCAACGTTTCAGGAAAGACGCTGCGAGAGTGAGTTGTGTGTATATCAAGGCTGCCCTTGAAACCCTTGCATTCTTTTCTACCATGTCCAGTGTACACTGTGTTCTTCTATAATTATAAATGTATGTTTCCCATCACCACAAAGGCTTCTCATTGCTGGAAGGAAATGCCACTTCAAAGAGCTTAAATTGTGAAGGGCAGGCCCCCTTCTGAGAGCTACCATTGCTTGGGGGTGATTCCTCTTCTCACTCATCCACAGTAATACCACTGGCCAGCTTGGTTGGTTGCATCTTCCCATGTCAAGATTGGCCTGAGGCTTTGGTGGTTTTGGCTTTTGAAAAGAGCATCTTTGAATTTTTGATAATGAAAATGTCAATATTGTCTTAAAAAAAAACTTACGTAGCATGCTCCTTTACTATCTAAAGGCAGAAAGGATTCCAAGCTTCTGTGATTTTAAACCTCACAGGAGGATTTTTAAAGAGATTTTAAGGATTTAAAGGATTTTTAAAGAGAACTGGCACTTTGATTAGAAGGTAAACTTCATATTGAGACTGAGTTTCAGTTTTTAGTTGCTGAGAGTCAAAAGTAAAGTGACATCCAATAGAAGAGAGGATCTAGAAATATAAGTTTAAAATGTGATAATCCAGAAAAACATGTAACATACTTTAAGACAGTAGCAGTTTGAGAGAAAAATATGTTCTATTTTTAACCATCTTTTTTTAAACTCTAACAATTACACTTTTTGAAAGCTTCTTCAAGATAGCAGCTTCCAAGAATGAAGTCATGTCTGTCAATAATTATAACAGCTTACACAGTCTTGTGCCAGGCACTGTGCTGAACTCTTTTTACAGGTAATCTCATGTAATCTTTTCCATTAACCTATAGAGTCACTAGTATTATCTCATTTTACGTATGAAGAATCTGAGGTACACATAGATTGAGAAAGTTGCCCAGAATCACACAGCTGGAATGCTACGTAACTAGGTTTGGAAACCAGACAGTGAGACTTCACCACTTGTGCCTGTAACGCTTAGGCTATGCTCTCACAAATATTTCTTATTTGGGGATAATCGTTTAAGTGGCTTTGAAAAGTACAGAATGCAAAAAACTGCAAACTACCTCTAGGAATTTTTGGTGGTGTCCAACCTAAACGATATCCCCCCGAAGTGTGCTCTTACAGTGACATATCAGAACTGACTTCCAGTGGTCCCCCCACATTATCTGCAGTTTTGCTTTCTGTGGTTTCACTTACCTATGCTCAACCATGGTCTGGAAATATTAGATGGAAAATTCCAGAAATAAACAATTCTTAAGTTTTAAATTGTGTGCTGTTCTAAGTAACATGATGAAGTTTTGTGCTGTTCTGCTCTGTCCAGCCCAGGAGCCCCAACCTTCGACATCGTCTTCTCCTGTCATCCAGGGACACAGTCATGACTGGATGATTCAGGGTCACCTGGAGCAGATGACCCGCCTCCTGCTATATTGTCAGAAGGTCAGTAATAGCCTAATGCTATGCCACAATGCCTACGTCATTCCCCTGTCTTCATCTCATCACGCACGTAGGCATTTTATCATCTCATGTCATCACAAGAAGAAGGGTAACTACAGTACAGTAAGATATTTTGAGAGAGAGAGATACCACATTCACATAACTTTTAATACAGTATATTGTTCTATTCTTTTATTTATTGTTGTCAATCTCTTCCTGTGCCTAATTCACAAGATAAATTTATCATAGGAAGTATGTATAGGAAAAAACATAGTATGTATAGGGTTTGGTACTCTGTGGTTTCAGGCATCCACTAGGGGTCTTGGAACGTATTCCCTACATAATCCTACAGAGAAAGAATCTTTCTTAAATGCAGATAACAATAAAGGAGGTATCATTTAATGAGTGTTTACCATATCCTAGGTAGTACGCTAAGTGCTTTACAGAAATGTTCTCATCTTAATCCTCTCACAACTCTATCAGTCAGGTGTTGTTATTTCCATTTTGAGTATGTGGTGAGTTGGGGTTAAAGAAATTGTGTGATTTGCTCAGAGGCACATGGTAAGGGGTGGAGCAAGAAACAGAATTGACGCCCGCCTGATTCCAAATTCCATGCTCTCGAATATAGCACGAAATTGCCTTCACGCAAAAGGACACAAACATAAACAGACCCATTTACTGAACATACACATTGAATCTGACGTTCCACTGGGAGTTTTCATGTGTAATTGCTTAATCTTATGTATCCCTTTTATCAGTTTTCATTATGTTCATTTTTCAGATGAAAGGATATTCCTCAGTCACCAGGGATTTTTTCCTACATAAAGTTTGGAGAAGACAAGAGGTAGGTTCCAAAGACCAGAGAGGAGACTTCAGTGCTGGTCTGACTGGTGCCAGTTCGCCTTTATCTATTACATAATGCCAGTAGGGCAGAGGAGATCCCTGCAATCCCACATCCATGAGTAACTAATCGAACCATGAAACTATGTAAAAAAAAAAAAAAATTACAACCTCTTTTGATAATTCATAGAAATTTTCACACACCAACCCTCACCTTCAGAAAGGTCACACTGAAACTTCAATGTAAATAATACACACTTCCCTCTTTAGACCTCTAACAACCATAGCAACTTTCCCCCAATAGTCAGTGGTAGTTATAATAATAATGGATTTTTATTATCCTTTTACTGTTCAAAATACCATTTTCACAGTACTGCTGAAAGGCAGTATTATCTCTTCCGCTTCAGTAATATGCTTGGTGCTGAACTGGTTTTAGCACAAATTGCTTTCACGATCTTATACTATGGCATTGGTTAGGGATGAGAAAATTATATTCACCTCACCACTGAATCTTCAATGTCCAGATAAGTAGAATCATTTTGTATGGTATCAAATGTTTTTAGACACTCATTCTGATACACTCTTACTGATACACTCTGCTCCCACAAATACAAATGTAAGAAGAAATGCAGAAAGTTATGAAGTATTTTTCCAACTCTGTGTAGCTTGACGAAGATGGAAGCCATATGGTGAGTTATAGCAGAAGTTTCAA
The DNA here is from genome assembly GCF_003031525.2 of Neophocaena asiaeorientalis asiaeorientalis. Lineage (NCBI taxonomy): Eukaryota > Metazoa > Chordata > Mammalia > Artiodactyla > Phocoenidae > Neophocaena > Neophocaena asiaeorientalis. Next base: position 1,656,095 of record NW_020172779.1, read on the forward strand.
GATGTTTATCATTTACCAAAAGCTAAAACCCACCAATGACTATGGTGACCTAAGCTCTAAAAAGGCAAAGGATTAAATGGTAGAAATGGAGATACAGAGTATCAATCAAGAAGGCCCACAAAATCTGGGAAATCAAGCACAGCTCCAACATGACAGAAGTCTCCAGATGAAGTGAAGAGTTAGTAACTAATGAGCACCTACTGTATAGCACAGGGAACTCTACTCAATGCTCTGTGGTGACCTAAATCGGAAGGAAATGCAGAAAAGAGGGGATATACGTATATGTATGGCTGATTCACTTTTCTGTACAGTAGAAACTAACACAGTATTGTAAAGCAACTATACTCCAATTAAAAAATTAAAAAAAAAAAAAAAAAAAAAATCCAAGTTCCCACAAGTGGGTGTGTTTGAACTGGCCGTCAGTGTCAAATAGAGTGTTCTGAGTCATCTTATCTCAGTGATTCACAAGCAGGTGTGGGCCATCCCATGGAGACTTTGCTTGATGCGGAAAATGAGATAATGAACCTCAAAGCAGCCTGAGATCAAGTTTGGGCTTTACTCTAATCTCGGCTTAGATTCTGGCCTTGTCTGTGATAACTTGCCCATCCTGAAATGATATGGCTGGCACTGCTAAGCCCTGCCCAGCTCACCCTGGATAGTGAGACAGTGGTCAAAAACCACCAACTGCAGGCTGAAATAGACCCTCTCACTCTACCCACCTCTGGCCCGATTTTTACCCTGGGCAGGTTGGAATTAAGAGACATCATTCTAACATTGTCAAACTTAACCTCAGGCCACTCTCACTGTCACTTCAGCCTTGACCTTGGGAGAGAGGTTTCTCCTTTGTTTCTGAGTCTCAATCTCCATCCACCTTGTCATCCAATTCAGGTGATGAGATCTGAGTATTTTCTGTGCCTGAGTCTCACATTTAATAGCTTCTCCAATCCCTTAAGATCTATAAGCCTAGGAACTCCCTTAAATTTTCTGACACTGGAGTTAGGCTCTTAAATACCATTAGGTACTGTGGGCCTGCTGTCTGCTAATCCTTTATCAACATCTCCCACCTGCCTGACTAGAGCTGTCAACCCACTCAGTTCTGGATACCACTCCCGACCTCTAAATATCGCTTGCCTTACTGCACAGGTGTCTGGGTAATAGCGCAGGTTCTGGATTCAGACTTTCTGGGCTTTTAGCGCTCCCGTTACCTGGCAGGTGGCTTGGGCAAGTTCGTTTCCTTTCTTTGACTCAGTATCTTTAGCCAAAAAAAAAAAATGAGGGTGATAATAATTGTGCCCATCTCATAAAACTGTTGTGATTAATAAATTAATGTAGTTGAAGTACATACATTATTCAATATATTTTCAATAAATGGTCATTGTTTGTTTCTCTTTAGAAATCATGTTATAAATGGATCTAAAATTTTGTTTGTATTTAAGTATTTGATTATGTTAGACGTCGTTACGTTGCTATTTTCCCTCATGAACCGTGTTCTTTCTTCCACAGTTTACTTCCTTTTAGAATTGACACTTCTGTATTTAGGTCAGGTCTAGACTCTTCTTCTGTGCCTGTCTCATTCTACTGTAATTAATGTGGTCTGGCCCAGTAAGAGCTTAAGAATTGAAGAGATTAGGCCTGAGAATGGAGGAAGGAGGATAGCCTAGAGTTGACATCTGAAGACTTACTTATACTTATGGGGTTCTGGAATGGAGAAATAGTGGTAATGATGAGCTAAAGGTATGCTTTGCCAAAGTTACTTGAAAACAGTACCCTCTTCTAACTATTATTCAGTCCTATGTGCTTCCTAGTGATATCTGAGGAAGGACAGAGAGAAGAGTCATGTACCATTTCTTCATATTTTCCAATAAAATTTTATCTCCAGACATACTTGCCTTTCTCATGTTTAGCCAAAAGCAACAGATACACTAGTTAGATCACTATTCCTGCCAGTGCACCAGACACGTCACTGCCTCATTTCTTAGGCATTGAATTTTCAAAGCAGCAATACACTAATTCTGTTAGACTCTATGGAACAGGGAATGGTATCTTCTTAACGCTTTTTTTTTTTTTTTGAAAGAAGTTGCAATTCTTATCTGCTGACATAGGAATAAATCTATAGAAACAAAGTCAAGAAAACTTATGTGCAATTTCCATTAATAGGATCTCTGTGGCAGGGAAAAAAGAAACAAAGCCAAGAAGAGCCATCAATAAATTTTTCAGTGTTGCTGAATCAGGAATTGATAGTTTGAAGGGTTTACTTAGCTCAATTTTTGATTGAGGATTAAGGCATTGTGGTTCAGTTGGATAAATCTTAAGGATTCCCTTTTATACTAATTTTAGTTTCTGTATTTTTTCTGGTCTTGTGCTCTCTGCTTATTTTCTTTAATGTCCAAATATTCTTCCTTCCAACACAAAACTTGCTCATTGATGGAAGCTTGATTTATCAGTTTATGGTTTTGTGAAAGCTACTTCTTCTGAACAGAAAAAAATAAAGTGGGGTAAATGTATATATTCACTACTTCTACTGTATTGAAATAACGAAACCATTATAGATGCCACTAGAATATATTCCCTCAATTTTAGCCAACTTCAGTAAGTGGTGGACAAACTGTCTAGGCTTTTGGTGGACAGAAAGCATGATCACAATTTGATTCAGGGAACCAGGCTTTGTAAAAGCCATGACAAAACAAAAAGAAATGGCAGCTATAAGAACATTTTAAAAAATCAAGATTGCTTAAATTAGAGAGAGAAAATGATAACAATGCTTAAATATATCAGATTGAAGATAACCAGTTTCTTTTTCTGTTTTCCCCAGAAAAGATAAAACTTGAAGAAAATGTTTAGATTTTATTAAGAATGTGGGTTGACATATGGAAGAATTTCTTCACTTCAGAGAAACTGAATTCTAACTGATGGTCATGGGCTCTTGATCTCCAGATATATTGAAACAACTTTCTACACTGGACATTATATACATAAGGTAAGATGGCAAGAGACCACATCATGCATTTTCTTGGTATTTCTCTAATTCTGTAGTAAAAGTCATAACCACAAAGTACTGAGCCCTTTCCAGGTGCCAAGTACTTTAGATTCTTTATCTCATTCAATTCTCAGCACAATCCTAGGATGTTAATATCACTAGCCTTACTTTTCAGAGAGGTTGAATAAGTTGCCCAATATATCAGAGGATGGAGCTGAAACTTGAGCACAGACCACCTGGTCCTAACCTTAAATTTTTAACCATTAAGCATAAATGTACTCTCACTATAACACTGACCTCCATATTGAAAAATGTCAGTTTACTTTTGAAACATAATTTTAAAAAACTATTTCACAATCAAGTCTTTTCCTACCCCATGTCCATGCTCAGCTTCACTCTGCAATTCCAGTTTTGTTTTTCTTTTTTACAGCACCTAATGTTTATTTTTCACATTCCCATCTCAAATACCAAGACTAGAACGTGGCCATTGAATCAACCATTTTGGCCTTATCAGTATTCCCTATTTGAAATGCAACTCAGCTGGGTAGGATAGGTGTGCCATGGCCAATTAAATCACTAGGACATAGAAACTGTGGCAGTAAAGCTCAGAGCCTTTGGTTAAGAATAATCAGCCTGTTCCTGATAGCTACACCTCTGGCTTTTCTGTCTACTTTTTTATTTCCCCGTGAAACATGCTTAAGCCACAGCATCTCAGATTATAAATATTTTTCAGGCAAATGCCTGTCTGCAGCATAAGCAGGGTTGGCCCTGAGAAAGATAATAAAGTAGGTCAGCTTCAATTCTATCCCCACCCAGCCATTTTCTCAGCATCCTTGTCCATGATCCATTTCAGTTCCATTTCTAGTCTTCCCCACCCAATGACCAATGCTTAATGCTTGAAATGCTTGATACAGCCTCACCTTTGGTCTCCTTTCTCCCAACCTCATCCCCACATTAATGTCTTTTTGGGTTCTCTCTTTTTCTTGTTGGCTTCACTCTCAGGAAAAGGGGTTGCCACGTAAGAAACTTCACCACCAGCAGGTTCAGACTAACATTGTACCTACTGCCTGCTACCCCAGCAGAAAGGAGATGCTCTTTAGAAGAGGCTATATGTCAAATTAACCTAATGTCTGCAACATACCCATCTCCAAAGCAATTTCACTGGTCAGGGGATCAGAGGACCCTGGTTGGCTGACCCTAGGTCATGAGCCATTCCCCTACCAGGGAGTGGGTAGAGTATAGTGGTAGACTCACCTGAAGTATACAGAAAAAGTTTTACAATAAAAATTGACTTCCACCACCAAAATAAGTGGTAAATTATTTTTTACCACTTATTTTTTACCATAAGGGAATAAAAAAACTTATCAGTCCTATTTTGTGTAATCTTGGTTATCTTTCTTGATTTGGGGGGATCCTTTATGTCTTATTTTGCTCTTAGTTGGTAGAGTCATATATTGGACATGATATTTCAGTCAAGGATAAGTCAAATGTAATAAAAATCAGAGAACAATCTAGTTTTGATGCATCATTCAACCTCCCTTTCATTTGGGGACTTTTAGAAGGTCATGTCAGACTGTGTCTTTATTTAATTCTATTGGTATATCATTCCATTTTATTCATGAAAATTCAGATTTCTAATTTCAAGCTGTGCAACTACATATTTTAAAACATTTGGAAGGCAAAACTGATACTTTCCGTTTAAAACTCATAAATATTAGATTGAACCAACTGAAGTTGCTGATATTTGACTATTTTTGACCTAATAATAGGGCAATTTCATCAGGCTGACCTGATACATATGTATCATCTTGCTGGGTGTATAGGTGTACTTTTTATATGTTCCATGTGTGTTGTGATGTTGTCGCTATTAAATGTGTGACAGTTTTTTTGTTGAAAAGAATAAGTTAATTAGATTAAAATGATTGTCGGTTTGATGATGAGTCACTTGTTAATTCAATGATTAGTGAAGATTAAGTGATGAGTAATAGAACAACTGTGTGAAGTATTATTGTTATTTGATCATTGCAAATAATCAAAGAACTTTGCACCAAGGCTTCTTTTTTTTCTCTCTTTCTCTCCCCTAGCAGCAATGTAAGAGCAATCAGTTATAATTTAATCTACTGCTTAGCACTTCATTATTGTAATAATAAAAACGAAATAACTCGTATCAAAACGATAGTTGTTTAACTATATCAAACAAAGCAAGTGGTTTCCTGAAATTTTAGACACTGATATGATATGTTTTCTGTAACATATCTATTTTATTCACAACTAAGGTAGGCTTTCTTAGGGCAACTTGGCAGAAACAAATATTCTCATTCCCCAGTGCTTTCAGGTATGGGTCTGTGCTGGATGTGAATGTTATAAATGACAATAGTGGCATATACATCTACACTGCATGATATTGGGATAGAAAAAGAGACAAAACAATATGTTTTAAATAATGCATTATTTTATTAGGTTTTCTTCAACAACCTTAGTAAATTCAAACCCTCTACCATCATTCGGTAGTGTTTGAAACTGCCTGAATGCTCTATGACTATCTCAGAAGACAGGTTTTATGTATTTTTGACATGCTATATACATTAAAGGCTAGCAGCGTTTTAATATATGAAACTATGTGTAAATCTTCAATTATAGAATGATAGATCCCTTAAGAACCATAACATTTCCTGAACTGATACAGACTTCTGTTTGACACAGTGAAATAATTGTTTTAAGGAAATTTTAGGAACATTTTAAGGAACATTTTAATGAAATGTTCCTTCATCAATAATGCTGGTGAAGGAACAGTATTAAATTTCAAAAGGAAATAGCGTTTGTATTTTGGCCAGATCATATGTCATATAGCATTCATAATATTTTTACAGATAGAAGCTGATTCAAGCTGTACCATGGTGAATACACACACACACACACACACACACACACACACACACACACACACACCCCAAATTGTTCTATTATACTATTTGGTGGTTTCATTTTTAGGTAAAACCTGAGGTCTTCACGTCCACCATTCTCTGTTGCCATCCTTATTTACACTGCCTTACCCAGAGCATGTAGGTCAATGGGTGTTGCCATGAGAGACAAGGAAAAGAAAAGCTTTCCCCTTTTCAGTGCTTGTCAACATTTGTAAAAGAGATACAATCTGGATTATTTAGAGAAAAGGTCAACTCAAGCTTTGGTTTACGATCACGTTGTTTCTGCCAAATTAGACAATTAATTTATTTGAGTGGAATACATCAACATTGCTAAAGAAAAGCACTTCTATTAGAGGCGGTGATATTTCTTTTTATTTTTATAAGCACTTACATCATACTTGACTAGGTACTGGGCATTGTTCTAAATGCCTTACACACAATAATTCACTCAATACTCACAACTACTCTGTGTAGTAGATATTGTTTTTAATCTCCATCTTACAGGTGGAAGAACTAAGGCACTGAAAGGGTAAGTAACTTGACCAAAGTGACACTATTAACAATGACATCTGCTTTGGAAGATACTCTCAAGTACTTCCTTGGCCAAACCTAAGGGAACTGTTTTAGTTCCTACTTTCTGCCTGCCTTTTGTTCCTAATGTTGAACCTCAGCAATAACAGCTGAATTTTGGCTTGTGTCCTGATGTCTAAATTTCTGGTACTTTGGTTACTGCTGGGCTAAAGTCCTTTCACATTAGGTCCATTGCCACCATCAATAAAACTGGACTTCTACTCCTGACCTAGACTCGGTGAAAGGTCAAGTATGTGATGGATGACTGGTTTGGTCATTCCAGCCCATCACATCCTTTTTTTTTTTAATTTTTGAATTTTATTTTATTTTTTTACACAGCAGGTTCTTCTTAGTTAACCATTTTATACATATCAGTGTATACATATCAATCCCAATTGCCCAATTCATCACACCACCACCCCCACTTCCCCACCACTTCCCCCCCTTGGTGTCCATATGTTTGTTCTCTACATCTGTGTCTCTATTTCTGCCCTGAAAACAGGTTCATCTGTACCATCATTCTAGGTTCCACATATGTGTTAATATATGATAATTCTTTTGCTCTTTCTGACTTACTTCACTCTGTATGACACTCTCTAGATCCTTCCACGTCTCTAGAACTGACCCAATCTCGTTCATTTATATGGCTAAGTAATATTCCATTGTATATATGTACCACATCTTCTTCATCTATTTGTCTGTCGATGGGCATTTAGGTTGCTTCCATGACCTGGCTATTGTAAATAGCGCTGCAATGAACATTGGGGTGTATGTGTCTTTTTGAATTATGGTTCTCTCTGGGTATATGCCCAATAGTGGGATTGCTGGGTCCTATGGTAGTTCTCTTTTTAGTTTTTTAAGGAACCTCCATACTGTTCTCCATAGTGCCTGTGTCAATTTACATTCCCACCAACAGTGCAAGAGGGTTCCCTTTTCTCCACACCCTCTCCAGCATTTATTGTTTGTAGCTTTCCTGATGAAGGCCATTCTAACTGGTGTGAGGTGATACCTCATTGTAGTTTAGATTTGCATTTCTCTAATAATTAGTGATGTTGAGCAGCTTTGCATGTGCTTCTTGGCCATCTGTATGTCTTCTTTGGAGAAATGTCTATTTAGATTTTCTGCCCATTTTTGGATTGGGTTGTTTGCTTTTTTAATGTTGAGCTGCATGAGCTGTTAATATATTTCGGTGATTAATACTTTGTCCGTTGATTCGTTTGCAAATATTTTCTCCCATTCTGAGTGTTGTCTTTTCATCTTGTTTATGGTTTCCATTGCTGTACAAAAGCTTTTAAGTTTCATTAGGTCCCATTTGTTTATTTTTGTTTTTATTTCCATTACTCTAGGAGGTGAAGCAAAAAAGATCTTGCTGTGATTTATGTCAAAGAGTGTTCTTCCTAGGTTTTCCTCAAAGAGGTTTATAGTGTCCGGACTAACATTTAGGTCTCTAATCCATTTTGAGTTTATTTTTGTGTGTGGTGTCAGGGATTGTTCTAATTTCATTCTTTTACATGTAGCTATTCAGTTTTACCAGCACCACTTATTGAAAAGGCTGTCTTTTCTTCATTGTAAACCCTTGCCTCCTTTGTCATAGATTAGTTGACCATATGTGCATGGGTTTATCTCTGGGCTTTTATCCTGTTCCATTGATCTATATTTCTGTTTTTGTGCCAGTACCATATTGTCTTGATTACTGTAGCTTTGTAGTATAGTCTGAAGTCAGGGAGTCTGATTCTTCCAGCTCCGTTTTTTTCCCTCAAGACTGCTTTGGCTATTTGGGGTCTTTTGTGTCTCTATACAAATTTTAAGATTTTTTGTTCTAGTTCTGTGAAAAATGCCATTGGTAATTTGATAGGGATTGCATTGAATCTGTTGATTGCTTTGGGTAGTATAGTCATTTTCACAATATTGATTCTTCCAATCCAAGAACATGGTGTATCTCTCCATCTGTTTGTATCATCCTGAATTTCTTTCGTCAGTGTCTTATAGTCTTCTGCATACAGGTCTTTTTTCTCCCTTAGTAGGTTTATTCCTAGGTATTTTATTCTTTTTGTTGCAATGGTAAATGGGAGTGTTTCCTTAATTTCTCTTTCAGATTTTTCATCATTAGTGTATAGGAATGCAAGAGATTTCTGTACATTAATTTTGTATCCTGCAACTTTACCAAATTCATTGATTAGCTCTAGTAGTTTTCTGGTAGCATCTTTAGGATTCTCTATGTATAGTATCATGTCATCTGCAAACAGTGACAGTTTTACTTCTTTTCTGATTTGGATTCCTTTTATTTCTTTTACTTCTCTGATTGCCGTGGCTAGAACTTCCAAAACTATGTTGAATAATAAGGTTGAGAGTGTGGACATCCTTGTCTTGTTCCTGATCTTAGGGGAAATGCTTTCAGTTTTTCACCATTGAGAATGATGTTTGCTGTGGGTTTGTCATATATGGCCTTTATTATGTTGAGGTAGGTTACCTCTATGCCTGCCTTCTGGAGAGATTTTATCATAAATGGGTGTTAAAAATTTCTGCATCTATTGAGATGATCATATGGTTTTTATTCTTCAATTTGTTAATATGGTGTATCACACTGATTGATCTGCATATATTGAAGAATCCTTGCATCCCTGGGCTAAATCCCACTTCATCATGGTGTATGATCCTTTTAATGTGTTAGTGGAGTCTGTCTGCTATTATTTTGTTGAGGATTTTTGCACCTATATTCATCAGTGATACTGGTCTGTAATTTTCTTTTTTCGTATTATCATTGTCTGGTTTTGGTATCAGGGTGATAGTGGCCTCATAGAATGAGTTTGGGAGTGTTCCTTCCTCTGCAATTTTTGGGAAGAGTTTGAGAAGGATGGGTGTTAGCTCTTCTCTAAATGTTTCATAGAATTCACCTGTGAAGCCATCTGGTTCTGGATTTTTGTTTGTTGGAAGATTTTTCATCACAGTTTCAATTTCATTACTTGTGATTGATCGGCTCATATTTTCTAGTTCTTCCTGGTTCAGCCTTGGAAGGTTATACCTTTCTAGGAATTTGTCCATTTCCTTAGGTTGTCCATTTTATTGGCATAGAGTTGCTTGTAGGAGTCTCTTAGTATGCTTTGTATTTCTGTGGTACCTGTTGCAACTTCTCCTTTTTCATTTCTAATTTTATTGATTTGAGTCCTCTCCCTCTTTTTCTTGATGAGTCTGGCTAATGGTTTATCAATTTTGTTTATCTTCTGAAAGAACCAGCTTTTAGTTTTATTGATCTTTGCTATTGTTTTCTTTGTTTCAATTTCATTTATTTCTGCTCTGATCTTTATGATTTATTTCCTTCTACTAACTTTGGGTTTTGTTTGTTCTTCATTCTCTAGTTCCTTTAGGTATAAGGTTAGATTGTTTATTTGAGATTTTTCTTGTTTCTTGAGTTGGGTTGTATTGCTATAAACTTCCTTCTTAGAACTGCTTTTGCTGCATCCCATAGGTTTTGGATCCTCATGTTTCGTTGTAATTTGTCTCTAGGTATTATTTGATTTCCTCTTTGATTTATTCAGTGATCTCTTGGTTATTTAGTAACGTATTGTTTACCCTCCATGTGTTTGTGTTTTTTACGGTTTTTTCCCTGTAATTGATTTCTAATCTCATAGAGTTGTGTTCAGAAAAGATGCTTGATATGATTTCAATTTTCTTAAATTTACTGAGGCTTGATTTGTGACCCAACATGTGATCTATCATGGAGAATGTTCCATGTGCACTTGAGAAGAAAGTGTAATCTGCTGTTTTTGATTGGAATGTCCTATAAGTACCAACTAAATCTACCTGGTCTATTGTGTCATTTAAAGCTTTTGTTTCCTTCTTAATTTTCTGTTTGGATGATCTGTCCATTGGTGTAAGTGAGGTGTTAAAGTCCCCCACTAGTATTGTGTTACTGTCGATTTCCTCTTTTATAGCTGTTAGCAGTTGCCTTATGTATTGAGGTGCTCCTATGTTGGGTGCATACATATGTATAATTGTTATATCTGCTTGGACTGATCCCTTCATCATTATGCAGTGTCCTTCTTTGTCCCTTGTAACATTCTTTATTTTAAAGTCTATTTTATCTGATAAGAGTATTGCTACTCCAGCTTTGTTTTGATTTCCATTTGCATGGAATGTCTCTTTCCATCCCCTCACTTTCAGTCTGTATGTGTCCCTAGGTCTGAAGTGGGTTTCCTGTAGACAGCATATAGGTGGGTCTTGTTTTTGTATCCATTCAGCAAGCCTGTGTGTTTTGGTTGGAGCATTTAATATGTTCACGTTGAAGGTAATTATCAATATGTATGTTCCTATTACCATCTTCTTAACTGTTATGGGTTTGTTTTTGTAGGTCCTTTTCTTCTCTTATGTTTCCCACTTAGAGAAGTTCTTAGTATTTGTTGTAGAGCTGGTTTGGTGGTGCTGAATTCTCTTAGCTTTTGCTTGTCTGTAAAGCTTTTGATTTCTCTGTCGAATCCGAACGAGATCCTTGCCTGGTAGAGTAATCTTGGCTGTAGGTTCTTCCCTTTCATCACTTTAAATATATCATGCCACTCCCGTCTGGCTTGTAGAGTTTCTGCTGAGAAATCAGCTTTTAACCTTATGGGAGTTCCCCCGTATGTTATTTGTTGATTTTCCCTTGTTGCTTTCAATAATTTTTCTTTGTCTTTAATTTTTGTCCGTTTGAGTACTATGTGTCTCAGCGTGTTTCTCCTTGCGTTTATCCTGCCTGCGACTCTCTGTGCTTCCTGGGCTTGGGTGGCTATTTCCTTTCCCATGTTAGGGAAATTTTCTATTATAATCTCTTCAAATATTTTCTTGGGTTCTTTCTCTCTCTCTTCTCCTTCTGGGACCCCCATATTGTGAATGTTGTTGCTTTTAATGTTGTCCCAGAGGACTCCTAGGCTGCCTTCATTTCTTTTAATTCTTTCTTCTTTATTCTGTTCTATGGCAGTGAATTCCACCATTCTGTCTTCCAGGTCACTTATCCGTTCTTCTGCTTCAGTATTCTGCTATTGATTCCTTCTAGTGTATTTTTCAGTTCTGTTATCGTAATGTTCATCTCTCTTTGTTTGTTCTTTAATTCTTCTAGGTCTTTGTTAAACATTTCTTGCATCTTCTCAATCTTTGCCTCTATTCTTTTTCTGAGGTCCTGGATCATCTTCACTCTCATTATTCTAATTGTCTTTCTGGAAGGTTGCCTATCTCCACTTCATTTAGTCTTTTTCTGGGGTTTTATCTTGTTCCTTCATCTGGTACATAGCCCTCTCCTTTTGCATCTTATCTATCTTTCCGTGAATGTGGTTTTTGTTCCACAGGTTGCAGGATTGAAGTTCTTCTTTCTTCTGCTGTCTGCCCTCTCCAGCCCATCACTTAAAAGTGCTACCTGTCCTTGAAGACTTCTCATCTGTAACTTCCTGTTAGACTTCTACTTTGATGGTTTACCAAAACTCCCATCTTTCTTTCTTTAGATTTAATTATTAAAATTGCAATTACTCAGAGTAATGTAAGCTACAATATAACAGATATTTAACATTTTGCCATATTTGATTAAGGTTATTTTAAAATAAACAAATTGTTACAGATAAAATTGGAACCCTTGGGTCTTCCCTGGTGCTGCAATGGTTAAGAATCCGCCTGTCAATGCAGGACACATGGGTTTGAGCTCTGGTCCGGGAAGATACCACATGCCACAGAACAACTAAGCCTGTGCACCACAATTACTGAGCCTGTGCTCTAGAGCCCACGAGCCACAACTACTGAACCAACGTGCCTAGAGCCTGTGCTCCACAATAAAAGAAGCCACTGCAATGAGAAGCCCATGCACCAAAACGAAGAGTAGTCCCCGTTTGTCGCAACTAGAGAAAGCCCGTGTGTGGCAACAAAGACCCAACGCAGCCAAAAATAAATAAATGTATAAATAAATTTTAAAAAATCTGGAACCCTCTGCATATTTTTCTCTATCTGTATTCCCTTCCCTCCCTACTGAGAATCAACCACTAACTTGAAGTAGATGTATAATATTCCCATGCATGTATTTTTTTTCCTTAAATGTGGGTGTATCCACACAAAAAAATCTTAGAACTATTTGAGGTATGTTTTGGCTTCAAATAAATAGCACCACACTGCATGTATCATTTGACAACTTGCTTTATTTATGGACCTTTTTTTTCAAATTTAATTCTGTTGATGGTGCAATTCTATTTAATTCTTGCTAATTGACGTGTAGTACTGATTACCCAATTTTACTATTATTTTTTTGTCCATTATTATATTGGTAGGTATTTAAGCCATTTCCAAAGTGTCTCTATTAAAAGTCACATTCTAATTTTAAAAAAACACCTCATATCTACTTGCATACGTGTAAGATTTTTCAAGTGATCTGTTGTCTGTAAGCTTTTTGACTTTGAGCCCCCCATCCTACAAGAACTTTTAATCTTTTTAAATCACTTATACATTAAAAAAAACTAAACTCAAGACTTTGGATTTCACCTATTTTTCCAATAGTCCTCTTTTTTGTGTATTTTTGTGAGCCAGGATCATATCTAGGCTTCCACACTGCATTTAGTTGTCATGTTGCCCCAGTCTCCTCTGGTCTGTGATAGCTTCTCAGTCTTTCCTATTTTTCATGACCTTGAAAGTATTGAGGAATGTTAGCTAAGTATTGTGTAAAACTCCTATTTGTCTGATCTTTCTCTCATGATTAGCCAGAGTTTATGGGTTTTTGAAAAAACTAAAACAAGAGTGAGATGCACTTCTTATCAAATTACATGGTACATGATATCCACACGACATCACTGGTAATGTTAAATTTCATCACTTGGTTGAGATAGTGTTTGCTAGATCTCTCCACTGTAAAGTTATTATTTTTCCCTTTCTATACTTTATTCTTTTGAAGCAAGTTCGAAGTGTAGCCCACCCTCAATGGGGCTAAGGGAGATTTAGTTCTAATTATTAGATGGGGGAATATTTATATATACTAAACTGAACTCTTCTTAAAGTCTTAAAATTGGTATCTAAAAGTGTTCATCTACAGATTTAAATACTTACAAAAGTTGCAGTTTCCACCATTTTATAATATTGACATCCTTAAACAGAACGGCTACATCACACTTTAAAAGGTATCCAATAGAATCTAATTACCATGGCCATTTGATACCCACTATAATGCATTTTTGAATATCACATTAAAAAGTTCGTTTTTAACAGTCAGAAATTTTACATTGTTTATTTTTCCCTTTGAATTCACACTCCCATTCCACTCTCCTTAGAGAAAATTTTAAGTAATCTAATCCTTGAAGTATTTTATTAACACATTTTTAATTTTAAATGTATTTTTAATTTGAAAAGTATTATATTTCTTGGGACTGGAAGTTTCTAATTGTTAAAAAAATCTTATTGTGGATTGAGTTTTCATTGCAACTGTCTTTAGTAGACAATTGATCACAGCAACATATACTTATTATAAATTTAAAAGTGATTACTAAACAAAATGATAAAATTTTCCACAGGCTGTCATACTGCCACTCAGATGCTGTTTCTTCATCCAAAGCCTTTACTTTTTTGCTGTTGTGGTGTCATGTTCAATACAATAAGATAAAAAATTGTTTCGGTATTTCTGTAATTTGCATATCAAAAGCAGTATTGATGATGAAAAATCCAGAAAATAAGATGTTTATGAAGACCATACTATATTTGTAATGATTATATAAATATTAAAATTAACTTTGCCTCTACAGCAAAAAGGTTATGAGAGAATTTACAAACATGTTCTAAAAATTAGTAAAAATATATGACCAAAAGTAATTTTCATAAAATTTCTACAAATATTTTTTTATAACTCCATGAATTATATGTCTCTCGAAACTCCTTTCATCTGAAATATAAACTCAAAGAGGTAAAAACAAATTCTTTTTTACGTTACTAATTATATTTACCAGTTGCATAAAAAGTGGTACCTTCATAAGTCATTTATGGAAGTACTTAATATTTGATAGCAAAGTATAGTAATTAAATTCAAAGTCATTACTGTATTTAGCAAAACAAATACTGTGTAAAAAATGACTTTGTAATTGATGATAATATCTAGGAATTAAATATTAATTATATGTTTTATAAGTAAGAAAGGTACTTTATAATGTATACACTAGATATCTTTTTTTGGAAAAGAGAATAATTTAAATAATTTGGTAGTTATAGCTGAGGAACGTTTCATGTATAATGTTAGATACTCACTGAAAACCTACAGGGCTTAGAAGAGTATGGGGTCAAGAATATTCAAGAAAACAAAAATAATCAATGAACGAAATTATCTGAAAAAAAAGCCTTAGTTTTGATCAGTAAGAAAATTATCAAATAAATAGACAAAAGCTTTTTAATTTTATGAATGTAGCAGTGAAATAAAAACTGAATTTAACTTCATGTTTAGAATTTGAATTGCCTTCTTCATGATTTAGTTTATATCTACTAAATTAATAGACATATCTAATAAGTCCAACAAATTAGTTTTAGCTCTCATTTTGAAAAACCTGAAAACACAAGAATAAATATTCATTCAAGCAATGATTCATTCAACACAGATTTATGGTCGTTTCTCATAGATCTTACTGCTTATGAGGTTGTCATTAAACAAATTAATTCCTAATTAATTATATACAATTTTAATTGTGAGTATTATTATTAGAAAATCGTGCCTTGAGAGTATGTTTAATCAATAATAAACACAGAAAACCATGTTAAGTAAGACCTTAGATCATACCGCAGTCTTAAGCAAATCTTCATTCTAGCTCTGGGCTGGAAATAATTCAGGATTGCTTTAAAATTAAATGCCCAAGACATATTTTTACTTTATGTATGTCACTCCTTAAAGTATGTGTTGTTCTGTTTAATAATACAATTAATGTGCTAAAAATGAACCTAAATGTAGGATTATTTTTTTCAAGCAGGGGATTTGTTTACTTATTGCTAGATCACATCGTCTTTGAAAGGATTTACAGTGAATCAACTGAGATTAACTCATCATTATATCATAATCAAGACAAAATATTAAGGAGATTTTTGCATTTAGATGTTTTCTGACTTTATCAGTTAAACAAATACTTTGGGATTTAAAAAAATGTAGTTACATAAACTTTTGTCTTATGTGAAAATGAAACCATAAGTCTAAATTAAAGATAACAGAGATATGGTTGCATTTTAAAAGCCACATTTCTCACTAAGATTTCCTAAAAAATGACTCTGCATCTACTGACAAGGATTTCAAACAGTTGAAACATGCTGAAAACCTGTCCTAAGCTTGAAAGATGGAATCAATTTCAATGATTTTACCCTTGAACAAACTTCAGTTTTTGCAGCATTCATAATTTCTTAAACAAATTCTATTCTGGAATAGAATAGCATACTCAGTTTAATGCTTCTATTCAGGCTCAAATTCAGTTATCATGCACACTGTAAGAAAATAATACTTTTATCTTTTTAACCATGATATTCTAAAAGAAGTAAACATGTTGATTTGTATTAGGTTAAAGACATTCTTTGCCCTGTTTGTGGTTATTGGACATGAGCTTATTTGAGGAAAGCTGGATTAAAAATAAATTAGGAATTAATTTCAAGAAATGTTCTGATGCTTTTAAGTTCTCTGACTGTGACTTAGTTTTCTGACTCTTTTATACTGCTCTTTGGCTGGTTTAAATCAGACCAAATTTTTGCCAAGATTCTCATTAGGGAAGATGCTTACAGACCCTGAGGTTACTAACGATGGCATTGTCAGGATTAGATATTTCCTAGAACTCTTTTGAACGTCTTTTTACAGAGGGATCATGAGAAAGTCAAGTAGTTCTAGGCACTGTCATCTTGGAAATATCCTTATGAGGATATGTGGTGGATACACAGGCATATTTGTTATAGGATATTTGTCCCCCAGGGAGAGAAAGACATTCCCGAGAGTTTGCTGAAATTGCTCACACATTTTACTTTACAATTTTATTTTATTTATTGACTTCTGACAGCACCAGGTTTTAAGGCATTTAAAGTAATTTTAAAGTAGCATGAAAACATGTGGGGAAGCACGTTATTAGGGATAAGGTGGAATATATAAAAGATATCCAAAGTTTATTATCTTCATGCCAAACTGTGGTTAATTACCAATTTTGTGAAGGTGATTTGAATGGATCCTCTGTTTATTGTATTAGTCCCATATATTTTAATGCGCTCTTATGCTACTTAAATACGAATTCCATAATAGTGCTCTATATCCATCATGACGGGGTGTCTTGGTGGGTCCTATGACATGTGAGGAAGAAAAATAGAAGCATCCTACTTCAAATAACCCAAGTATCAACTGAGGTCACACAGTACCTTAGCTTTACATAAAATTCACTTAAAACTTTTACCCCATATGCCATTGGAAAATAAAATACTGTGACCCAGAGTTCCTGTTTCCTTTACCTGCTGAACTCTCTAGCTCAGGCTTATCTCAACTCTGCTAGTGAACCCTTCAATCAGCTAGGCATTCACATGGGGATTCGTGGTAAGGGCATGCAAGTACAGTAAGTCCCTTACATACGAACAAGTTCCATTCCGCGAGCACATTCGTAAGTCCAATTTGTTCCTAAGTCCAACCAGGTTAGCCTAGGTACCCAACTAACATAATCAGCTATATGGTACTGTACTGTAATAGGTTTATAATACTCTTCACACCAATAATACATAAAAAACAAACACAAAAAATAAAGAAAACACTGTAAGTCTTAAAGTACAGTACCTTGAAAAGTATGGTAGTATAGTATAACAGCTGGCATACGGGGGTGGACATCAAGTGAACAGGCAAGAAGAGTTACTGACTGGAGGAAAGAAAGGAGGTGGGAGATGGTAGAACTGAAGGATTGTCAGCAATAGGAGATGGAGGGCAAGCTGCAATTTCACTCACGCCTGACGATGATGGAACACACGTTCACATCTTTGAAAGTTTGCAACTTGAAGGTTCGTATGTAGGGGACTTACTGTATTCTGGTTGTTACAAAAAGTTAAAATGTCCCATTATACATCCCTATTAAATGGGTTTTGGCCTGTGCCTCTGGGAATTTCTCACTGGCCTCATTTTGTTTTTTCTAACAGGGCCCAATCACTGCCATGTTCTTTGGCCTCTTCTTTTCCCAACAGTCTTTTCTTCTCAAAACGCTTACCTTCACCCTCAAATTTCTGTTTCCCTTCTATTGTAGAGCACTTTAGTTATCTCTTTGCTATTTTGGAGTCCATAACAGTGCAGCTCCACAAGTCCCACTCACATAACCTAAAAAGAAAATTTCCCTAGAAAACAAAAATTTCTTATCTATCTAAGGGGGAAACAATTTTCCTAAACCCAATACATATTTTCTATGACTAATTAGAAAAGGAGCTTATCTCTTAATCCTGTGTATATTATACAATCAAAATGAAATACGGTTCAAACAGGCTTTCCAACAACACCTAAGAATTAAGTTCAAAAAGCTTTCAAAGTTGCACAGCAAAGGACACCATAAACAGAATGAAAAGACAACCTATGGAATGGAAGAAAATATTTGCAAAGGATGTGACCTACGAGGGCTTAATCTCCAAAATATACAAACAGCTCATACAACTCAACAACAACAACAACCCAGAGGAAAAGTGGGCAGAAGACCTAAATAGACATTTCTCCAAAGAAGACACAGATGGCCAACAGGCACATGAAAAGACGTTCAACATCGCTAATTATTAGAGAAATGCAAATCAAAACTACAATGAGATACCACCTCACACTGGTCAGAATGGCCATCATTAAAAAGTCTACAAATAACAAATGCTGGAGAGAGTGTGGAGAAAAGGGAACCCTCCTACACTGTTGATGGGAATATAAGTTGGTGCAGCCACTAGGGAAAACAGTATGGAGGTTCCTCAGAAAGCTAAAACTTGAGTTGCCATATGATCTAGCAATCCCACTCTTGAGCATATATCCAGACAAAACTATAATTCAAAAAGATACATGCACCCCTATGTTCATAGCAGCACTATTCACAATAGCCAAGACATGGAAACAACCTAAATGTCCATCAACAGATGAATAGATAAAGAAGATGTGGTACATAAATACAATGGAATATTACTCAGCCATAAAAAGAATGAAATAATGCCATTTGCAGCAACATGGATGGAACTAGAGATTATCATACTAAGTGAAGTAAGTCAGAAAGAGAAAGACAAATACAATATGATATCACTTATATGTGGAATCTAAAATATAACACAAATGAACTTCCCTATGAAACAGAAACAGACTCACAGACATGGAGAACAGACTTGTAGTTGCCAAGGGGGAGAAATGGAGTGGGAGTTTGGGGTTAGCAGAAGCAAACTATTATATATAGAATGGATAACAGCTTGCTGTATTGCACAGGGAACTATATTCAATGCCCTGTGATAAACCATGATGGAAAAGAATATTTTAAAAGAATGTGTATATATATATATATATATATATATATATATACATACACACACACACTCATATATATGTATAACTGAATCACTTTGCTGTACAGCAGAAATTAACACAACATTGTAAATCAAAAAAAAAAAAATAGAGAGAGAAAAGCTTTCAAAGCATGCTGATGAGGATAAGCTGATCTGATATAGCTTTCAACCTATTTCAGTGCCTGAATATAGAAGTATACTATGACTTATGAAACCTCTGCTTGCCACATCTAATTATTTCAGTTTCATCCTTAAGTATCAACCATAAAGTAAACTTAAATTCCTCAACTAATTATAACTTTATCATCATTTACTGTGGTAGAGTCAAACTGATCCATTAAATCCAAGTAGCAGATTCAATTGTGGACCCTCAAAATATTGAAAGGCAACATTCTCATGATTTCTAGGCTCTCGTCAACTACCTGCAGTTACTTTCAAACAAGCAGCAATACTATTTACTCTGTTCTTCTTAGACACAAAATTTTGGCATAAAATAGTTCAGGAAATCTTGATCCTTAACTTTATATGCCAGATTCCTTCAGCCAAAACTCATAAAAGGACCCTGAGGTTTGCCTAAAGAAAAAGAGTGTGAGTTGGAGGTGGCGGTGAGCAATTTTATTTGCTTCTCAGCTCAGAATCTCTGTAAAGTCAGGTTTGACAGGTATTTATATTAGCCAATTATCTCACTTTTGCCCACTTTTTCCATTTTTAATTTATATACTTGTCCCAAGTGTAAAACGTATGTTGTTTTTGGCTGCCAAAGTTCTTGTCCTATTCCTGTGCATTAATTTTTGTGCCTGCTCCACCTTTAGAGTCTAATGTTGAACTAACATCAACTACAAGGGAAACAAAGCCACCTCTGAACTTTAGCTGTCAGCGTAAGTTGAAAAGAGCAGTAATGGGAGCAAGATGTGGTGTGGGGATGCTGCTTTTGAGGATGGAGCCTTACCAGGGATGCCTGCTCCCTTCCCTTTGGAGAAGAAGCCTTACTCCTCAATTCTTTGCATCTTTCACTTGAGAAGGAAAAACCTTAATGATGCAGTGACACATTTGTTTTGTAACTCTGGATTTTTCCAAAGGTGGTCATGCCTTTTGTTCCCCCTATCCTGATCATTAATTGTGTCGACCTCACAAAGCAAAATACCACATTCAGAGCTTAATAAAATCAAGATCCCAGAGTCGGTAGGGGTGAAAGTCAAGTTATCCTTTGAAATCTTGGCACCTAGAAAAAAGAGCATGCCACAACCTTGCCACGTATTGTATACTGTTTATTTTAGCAGTTGTCCAAGTCATGTCTACGTTTGGGAGAGAGGAAGCTATGTTTCCTTAAATCTCATATGAAACATTAAAAAACACATAAGTCTTCTTATTGCCCAAAACAACGTCATGGAGGGAGTATGTTTTAATGATATGAAAATTAAGTTCCTTTTTCTTTTTTAAGTACTTGGCTTTGACCTGCCCCAAAGAGCTTAGTTTAAATACTATTTTGTGAATTGGCCTTATCTTTATATAAATGTATCTCTAGGTAGATCAACATGCTTTATATGGCCTTTATAAGTGAACTCATCCAGAACCTTCCATGAGAGGAATGTCTTGTCAGCGAGGAAGAAACTTGGAGAAGGGTTTATTAAACTTTCTCACTCTACGCTCAGGCTAGAATCCATGTCATGATGTCATTGAACTCATTTCATACAATGTCATTTTTCTTACATTTACTACGACTGTCAGAAACTTATTTTAGACTTTGATTTTTCCCTTTTTATGAAGCAAATTCCTACCATACTTGACTTTGTTACCATTTTAGAGTACTGAACACTTGAATTTTAATTGGTAGATATGGACTTTCTCTAAGAAAAGAAAAGTTTCATTGGGAAAATTGGACAACAAGAACTAGCAAATCAGGAAAAAGGTCTCATTAAATATTCATTTCACATCATAAAAACAACTGTTTCTTTATAGAAATGACAAGAGAATAATTTCTTCATGCTATTTCAGAAAGCCACTGTTTACAAAGAGGCATGAAATGGAGCTACCACCAGTTTTTACCATAGGAACTCTGTATAGCCAACATTTTCCTGACAAATCAGAGCCAAGATCCTTGAATTCTGCTATACAGATACTGGTCTACTGGTCCTCTAAATATCGAAAAAATATGTAATCGAGCTGGGGTCAGAAAATACAGTTCTTGGGGAATCTGGAAAGCACAACATTATGTTCAAATCAGTTTCAGATCCAAGCTACAGGATCTTTGATTAAATAAATATTAAATGAGAACTTACTATGTAAAATGCCTTTGCTGTTGGAAACAAAAATGAATATATTAAGTTCTCTGCACTAAAGATGGCAAAAATCTTGCAGGTCAATTAATACATATACATAATTATTTATAATAAAAGTAAGTATTTTTAAGTCCCCAGCATTTACCAAAAATATGCTACAGTCTTCTGAGAAAAAAAGATAATTTCAAGCAAGTGTGGGAAGGACAAATGTTAAAGAGCAAGGGATGAGTTGATTAAAAGTTGTCAGGATTTCAGTAGATGTATATGGTATGGGTAAGGAGGTGGGAATTTCATGGAATGACCAGAATTACAATATTTCAGGGAAACCTTTAAAAGCAGTGTCGTAGAATAAAAAATACTGTAGTACACTTTGAAGTTTGGTATATTTATAGGCAAATAATGGCATAAAATGATTTATGTTGAGTTTACCAAAGAGCATTTTCTTTTTTTTTTCTTTCTTTTTTTTTTTTTTGCGGTACGCGGGCCTCTCACCGTTGTGGCCTCTCCCGTTGCGGAGCACAGGCTCCGGACGCGCAGGCTCAGCGGCCATGGCTCACGGGCCCAGCCGCTCCGCGGCATGTGGGATCTTCCCGGACCGGGGCACGAACCCGTGTCCCCTGCATCGGCAGGCAGACTCTCAACCACTGTGCCACCAGGGAAGCCCCCAAAGAGCATTTTCTATTCTACGATGATTGCTCTACTATCCTTTAAAATCCTTCAGGGTATCATAATTCTCTATGAGTTGAGTTTATCCAAATATTCATCTCATAGGCACTACCCAGCACCCACCCTTATGCTCTTATGATTTGAAACATATCAGGTAATGGTCTTTGAATCATTCAGATTGTTAACGCCTTGGTATTCTGCTGTGAAACAACGGCAGAATGGGTGAGATGCCGTTATTTTTGACTTGTGGCATATCCATGATATTTTTCTCCTAGCTTTCATGATTGAAGTTGCTGTTTGTGACTCGACTCAAGTTTTTGCTTGGCCTGCTCACCACTCAGGAAGAGACTAATCTGTGGTTCAATCATTTTCTTCCACATTTTGGCACTCCTGCCAACACATGCGTTGAGGTCCCCCATGACCATCAGGTTGTCAGACGGTAGAGCGGCTGTGATGAGTTTATCCAGATCTCTGTAGAATTTCCCACTCACTGGAATGTATGAAAGTCAGGATGTTTGCATTGACAGAAGAAATAAATGGTCATTTAGTAAGTCCACACACTGACCAGGCAAGCTGTGGACAAGTAACCACTTAACCACCCAGTGTCTGAAAATCTTTTCCCCTAAAGTCTCACTTCTCCTCATGAAATGTCTGTAATCACTAAGGAGAAATATTCAAAGTATTTTGTTTCTAATACGATTCCTGAACAGGAGTTCCTCCTCATGTTTTCGCAATTAACAAAAAAGACCAACAGAGAGCCATATTTTCATGATCAGCCTCCCAGAGACTGAAACAACCCCACCCTAACTTCACTGCCATCTTGGAGTGCTTTACTATCAGCTCTAACGGAGAAAATCAACCCACTTACACTTCACAAATACACTTATAATTGAAAATCACAATTTACTGGGGGCCTGCAACAATTTAGCAACAAACCAGACTGAATACTTCTGCAGACCACATTGGGTTGAGAAGTGAGGCAGGTTTTTGCTCTCTGGGGAGAATCTTCAGTATCCTGGTCCATGTTATGTCCGTAAGATAGGTACAGAGTCTCAGGAGAATGAGTACTGTGTTCATTGAGGTGTTTATTTTATTTTCTGTCTCTTGGACTGAGACACAGTACAAAAAACATATGTTAGGGAAATGGAAGACATTTCATAGCTTACAATATTAGGATTAAAAATTATAATATTTATTATAAAAAAAGACTCCAATTACCATTTTACTGGGCAGATTCTTTGCAAGATGTATGCAAACGAGAAACGGAATTTCATCTTTAACTCATTATATTTCCATAACAAGCCACATGGCTTAACTTTAAAGCACAATTCCACCCTTTAGTGAAGTATTTGCCTTTATTTTTCGTTGTTTTTGTTTTTGAATTAGAACAGCAACCTCACTCTTCATAAGTAGATTTTATAGTACATAGAAGTAGATTTCAAATTTCATTTTTTTAAAACAGAAAATGTAATACTAACTGAGGCAAACAGGTAAATTTGGGGGCTAAAGTCAACTTTTTAAAGAAAATAAATAAGCTTTAGATATCAAACCCTCTTCTGAAGTGAATTTTCTTAATTTTCTCATTAAGAATATCTCAGATGCTTTTTATGGCATCATGTCTTAAAGGAGATGACTTGGGAAATTAAAAAAAAAAAACAGAAAACAAAGTTCTGACTTGCTGATGGCTGCTAATCTCAAAATTTTATTACATAGTCCCTTCCTGTGAAGCAAACTTAGTAGGGAGGAAGAGAACAGAACTCCTGCTGAAGTTATAAATAAACAAAAGCTTTTTGTTTAAAGTAGAGGAGCTGGTTTTCCCCTGCTTTTATGAGCAGAGAAGGAGCTTTCGAGATCTTCATTGCTCTTAATGGAGCCAGGGGTTTTGAGGAATCCCCCTGTGCACAAGGCACTCTCAAACATCCTCTGGGGAAGTCTTTTTCTCACCCCTCTAATTTGTAGAACATTCATCAGCCTGCAGGATGCTGCATTCACTGAATTTTCCTTTTTTGCATAGAATACTGGCCAGATTATGGAATTGGCAGTCCAGTGGTGGGCAAACATTTCCTGCAAAGGACTTGAGAGTAAATATCTTGGCTTTGTGGTCTACACAATCTCTGTTGCAACACTACTCAGCTTTGCCATTGTAGCGTGAAAGCAGTCATAGACACCATGGAAATGAAGGAGCATGGCTGTGTTCCAATAAAACTTTATTTACAAAAACAGGTAGTGGGCCAGATTGGGGGGCAGAGTTTGGCAAGCCCTGGTTTAGTCCAAGAAAACATGTTTCTCCCATATCCTGAACGTCCTCAGCCCCCAAGCACACACATATACACTTAGACTCACACAGCTGTGAGCTGCCCGCGTCAACAGAGAAAATTCTTTCACTATCTAAAATTAGTTTCCACCCAAGTTTTACAAGCTGGTCAAGCTGCAGTGTCGAGATTCAGGCAGTTTTTGAACTATATGGTCCTTTCTGTGCACTGAGATAAGAAGAGGTAAAATAGGCTATGTGGTGTTGGTAGGGAAGAAAAAAGAAGTTTTTTCCCTGTGCCCAAGAGAATTGGCACCACTACTTGTTTGTCTCTTAAAATGTCAGTATGATTTAGAAATGCATGTTTAATCAGGAAATTAAGTTATCTTAAAAAGGAATTGCTAATGGAATTCTGTCAGAATCCCCGCTGCCATTATTAAATGGGATAGAACTGCTCCCTTCAGCATTTTTCACACCCTCATTAGTCTCATCCACTAAATCTTACCCTAAAAGATAATTTATTTTTGCCTCATTGTGAAATGTTAAAGTGAGGTAATCAAGGTGAATCTTTTACCTTGGCATCTTACCTGATGTTCCCTTTTTGTGTTATTTCTGTGTAGAAAAGCTTCCAAGGATAATAGTTTTCAGTTCTTTGCCCCCTTTTGGCTTTATACATAAAAGATGTGATGTGTTTGTTTAATGGTCATCAACAAATCTGAGGAACATTCTGACTCTGGATCACACAAAAGAGGTAGCAAGGGCAGGCAGGCACACAGAAGAGGTGCACAGAAGAGAAACATGGGAGAGGCAGGAAGGCTTGGGAAGTTGTGCCAGGCACCACTCCCACCATTAAAAAGAATCAGACAGAGGGAGTCACCTTAGTCTTTGCTCCTATTTGCAACTCTTGCTGTGTTCTTCAGAATGCCACAGCAATTTCTCCACTAGAGGTATTTCATATGATCACCTACTAAACTCTTGTACAGTAAGCTCCCTACATATTAACAAGTTCCGTTGTGTGAGCGCCTTCGTTAAGTCTGATTTGTCTGTAAGTCCAACAAAGTTAGCCTAGGTACCCAACTAACACAGTTGGCTATGGAGTACTGTACTGTAATAGGTTTATACTACTTTTCACACAAATAATACATAAAAAATGAACAAACACAAAAAGTAAAGAAAATATTTTTAATCTTACAGTATAGTACCTTGAAAAGTACAGAAGTGCCAGCTACATCACTGCTGCTTTTACATTTGCTTCCAGATATCCTGGGCTTGAAATAAG
The DNA here is from genome assembly GCF_003031525.2 of Neophocaena asiaeorientalis asiaeorientalis. Classification (NCBI taxonomy): domain Eukaryota; kingdom Metazoa; phylum Chordata; class Mammalia; order Artiodactyla; family Phocoenidae; genus Neophocaena; species Neophocaena asiaeorientalis. Next base: position 1,681,527 of record NW_020172779.1, read on the forward strand.
ATACTGTACTACTGTACTCTATACAGTACTGTACAGTAAAGTACACAGAAGCGCAACCACTTGTAGAGGATGCATGCACCTGACAATGTACGCCACCCACGTAAACTAACTTATGTGATTGGACATGTAAACGTACGTTCGCATCTTCGAAAGTTCTCAACTTGAAGATACCTATGTAGGGGAATTACTGCACACTCTTTCTATGCTTTCTAGACTCTAACTGGAAAATAATTTTAGAGCCGAAAAAAACTTGATAGCTCATCTGACTCAGAGGTTGTCAAACTTGGTAGAGCATCAATACTATTCAATGTCTTTGTTAGGGTGAATGTTCTCAAACTCTGAAAAAACTCTGATTAAGAAATCCTGGGCAAGTCAAGGGAATCTTTATTTCAAACCTGGTCTCTATGTGAACCTAGTGCTTCCTCTAGCCATGGGCCAGGATTTGGAAATCATTTATTTAGTTTGCCTTGTTTGAGAGATGAGAAAGTACATTTTGAGAGGTTAGGTAAATCACCAAAGTTCACACAGCCAGTAAACGGCAGAGCTGGGCTCTGGACCAGTAAATATTGGCAGAACTGCAGCTACTTCATACAGCTGGACCCACAGCAGACTTCCCTTATCAGGAATAGAGCTCTTTTACCTGCACTTAGCAGCCTTCTCAGCACAGAATTCCAGGCAGCTTGTACTGGTGGAGTGAGCTGTCATGGAGGAGGAAACATATTTGTTATTCCCAGAAAGAACACCAGAGTTGCCAGGTACCCATTTTTGAAACAGATGGCCTGATATTTTACATTTCTATCAGGTAAAAGGAAAATCATGCAAATTCTGTTCTGATGTTTTTAAACTGTCTTGATTATAAATTTTGAGAATGGACCTCAATGTTTACAAACTATTGACGACTGGGTGGGGGAACGATAGGGCTATTCTAAAATGAACAGAAGACATTTGTTTACTGTTGCTCTTAGGGGTGAAAGGAGAAACTTAAGTGGGGTACAGAGTTTTTTGAAGGGATCATTTCTGAGAATATTCAAGTTTGTACACATATTAAAAACTTCTCATGGTCCTTCTCACCAGACTTGTGTGTAGGGATACAAATTCAAATCCTTTAGGCTGTATTGTGAAGCATCCTGTGTAGTAATGTAAACTGCTGTCCAAAAGCAAGAGGAGGGGTGTATTTTTAGAGACATACAATAATCAATTAGCGTACACAGGAGGTATTAAGAAAGTATCTGCAACCTGCATGAAATTACTTGCCAGAATAATATATTCCCAAGAGTCTAGGATAGGGTGTCCCAAATGAGTAGAGGGGCATTTTAAGTTTATGAAATGTATCTTGTAAAATATAACAGCTTTTAAAATAGACCAAATATTTAAATGGAAGCTATCTCATGGTTCACCCAAACCGCATAGCTGTTACTGGTGGCAATCTGCAATCGGTGGAAAATTATCCTTAAAACATCCCTCGTTTCCGTTGTTTAAAGCAACCTGAGTTTCTACATTTAAAAAAAAATGTAAATATGTATACCCTCAAATCCCCACAAACAAAAATTCCAGATGCCTTTTCACCATGAGTCTGCCCTGTACTGTATCTTCTCTAAAGACAGGCACTTCCATGTTCACTAGTTTCTTCAGCAACAGCCCAGTGCCTGGGATACATGGGGAGCTCAAACATTTGTTGAACGAGTAAATATTTGTTGATTAAGTAGATTCCCATTATTGACTTTTTTCAACTAATAGAGTTATTGCTCTTTCTGCCAACAGCTCCTGCTTTTCCTTCCCAATTTTTCTCTCCCGTTTCCTAACAGCTTTGATACAGATAGTGACTTGTCCATCCATGCTGTGACCCATACTTGCAAAGGGATTAGAGTTGATGCAGGTGTTCCATTGGGCTCCCATCATAAAGCACATTTATCCTCTGGATAGAAACAATCCCTTCAGGTTGCTCTCTGTCTCTTGCACCTTTATTAGTCTAATACCACGGGGAAGGGTTCATGAGAGTGATAAAAGTAGTGTGCTTGGGAGCTGTGGTTATTTCTAAATATTGAGTTTGATTTGTCATTGACTGCCAAATCCTCCTTCTTGGCCCCAGCAGTGTCCTTGAAGAGTCTTCCTGTTCTTCTTAACAACTGTCTTCCTCTGTCTTATTTTTTTTTTTTTTTGCAGTACGCGGGCCGCTCACTGTTGTGGCCTCTCCCGTTGCGGAGCACAGGCTCCGGACGCGCAGGCTCAGCGGCCATGGCTCACGGGCCCAGCCGCTCCGCGGCATGTGGGATCTTCCTGGACTGGGGCACGAACCCGCGTCCCCTGCATCGGCAGGCGGACTCTCAACCACTGCGCCACCAGGGAAGCCCTGTCTTCCTCTGTCTTACAGCAACTGATTTGTATCTATGGGTCACTGATTTTGACCGACTGCCAAGTCCAGTATGGCTGAATTCATTTTGTCATTTGTTAGGGAGCTACAGTATACTTGACCATATATTTAGCGGGTTTTTTGGACTAAGGTCTAACATAAGGCACCAGAGCAACTAAATGAGTAGCTCATCTGATACTCAGGGGAAATGCACACTTCTACTCTAGGTCGAGAGCTGTACGGAAATGAGGATGCCGGGAGTCTGAAAGATGAAGGCACTTTGGCCCTGAAATAATGGGTGAATGAATGCTTCTGATAAAATTTAGGAAAACCAGAAAGTTCCTATTATAAATAGAATTCTTCTGAAGAGTAAGACTGATCTTGAAAACACAATTATATCAAGTATATCTTGTCCCAACATTCTTTCTCTTTCCTTTCTCCCTTTCCTTCTGAAAAAATAATTATTTGTATCCATTTGCCTAAACATGAATACTCATTACAGTGTATACGTGCCTGTGGTTTCTTCAGTGATGAATGTACTGTGGAATTCATTGTTTTAATTTGTGTCCATTATTTGCTGTTAAAGGCAGCATGTTGTATCGCATGTGAAAACTGTCCAACCTCTACCTATGACATTTGTAGCAGGTCCAGAATTTGCATCTTGTCAATAGCTTGCCTAAATGTTTAGATTAAATAAAGGATTATGAAGTTAGAATATAGTTCAATCTATCTTAATTCCCTGGAATATATTAACCAGTCACTACTAAAAAGCTGATTCCATTAGCATTATCAGGGGTTATGTGGGAAGAGGAGTGGATCTTGGGTGTAGGGTGTAGGGCTGAAGACAGAAAGCAGAGATGGGGTAGGAGAAAAGGCACTTTCAGTCCTACACATGGACCCAGCCCAGGATGAAGTCCTGACATCAGTGCCTGTCTCCACATTGCTATCCCATGAGACATCACTGTAAATCCCCATCGCTTCATAAATTCTGAGAAAAGAGAACTGTAAAGTTTAAAGGGCTCCTTTCCTTGCTATAAGTCTTCATGAACAAAAAATAAAAATAAAATTCATCTATTTATTTGGTCATTTATCAAACATTTACAAGGATACTTTAAAGGGCTCCTTTCCTTGCTATAAGTCTTCATGGACAAAAAATAAAAATAGAATTCATCTATTTATTCGGTCATTTATCAAACATTTACAAAAGGTCCGCTATGTTCCAAAAACTCTTCTAGGCACTTGGGATACATCAGAACACAAAACAGACAAAAATACCTGCCTTTATGGGCCTTGCACATTTAAAAATAACAGGTGGCTACTGATGTTGCATTTTTGGTTCAACAAAATCCTGTTATTTCATGGTTCTGTGTTTATGCAATGAAGAGTAAATGTGGTTAAGGAAGCACAAATTTTTCAAAATTATTGTTAAATATATCTCTTCAATTACTCATGATAATGCCTAAAACCACATTCATATTGGGCAATCTTACTTTGAGTTATGGATCTGTTTTAATCTTTCAGGGCCCTCGAGTATGATGTAAATCTGAAGAATAGCACCTTCAGATCCCAACCAGAGAATCCTCATGAGTGCTGGGGAAGAAAACAAGCAAAGAACAACGTGACAACCTGGCAGGAGAGAGGAGGAAGGGCATCCAGGAGAAGAAAATAGGCAGTAACTGGGGAGCAGGAAAGGTTCCAGATGCCAGCTTGCAGGCTACTTAAATTTTGTGTAGAGTCAGACTGGATTTACAATATTCATTTCCAATTAGCATCTCAAAATCATTTGCAATGCCAGATTTCTGTTAAAAAGTAAGTCCTGGAGACATTTTTAGGAAATCTTGCCTTTTTCAACCTCCCGATGTTCCTTTATATCAGCAAGTTCTTATATATGATGTGCTTACATGGAAAAGTCAGTAATGATCCATAAGAATATATGAGCCATCAAGAACAGCTGACAATAGTCCTGTTTATAAACTTTGAATTTATATATATATATACGAACAAGCTAAGGAGGCATGTGAACATTGCAAATCTCACATGCAAATCTCTGTGTCCTAACTTCTTCATGCATGACTCAGTCACGGAATACATCCTACCAGTGACTAAGATTCTCATTTGAAAAACTCAACTCTGCAGCTTTGCCAGTTTAAAATTTCATTACTGTGAAGTTTATCTAAAAGAATCTTTTAAAAAGAGATTCTGATGTGATCAACAGAAATGCATTTTTCTTTCTCCTTCTGCCACCACCCATTTCTGGAACTGGATTGTTTTTACATGTTTAAATGTTATAAATGAGTTTACAGGTGTAGTCAAACAGGCCCAAAGGCATATAGCAAAAAGAAAAAGAAAACTAAATTAAAAACAGAGAGCAAACCTCTTTTGTCTTATAAATGGACCCCTGGCATTGAAGATTACCATGTCTCAGGTGGAGGTGGAGTGAATGGATGTCATTAACAATATATCTTTGGGGAGACTGAATTCAGAATGTGATTAAGCATCAGGATGTCTATCTTCCCCACATCATCTAGGGCTGTATGTTGCCTTCAGCAATGGACATGCCATTAATGTGTTACTGATTTGCAACTGTTTGGACTTGAATCTAACTCATTTCTTTTGTTCACTTCCACCCCATTATTTTTGGAGATCGAAAAGGAAACAACTAAGCTAGCGTCATTTAAAAATTTTAGTGATTGCGTAGAAGTACAATGTAGTAATCTCCTGTTTCCTTTGATGGATTCCTCATTGGTATAAGGAGTTTCTCTGAAATCTTTTCTATCCCAGTCAACCCCCATAGATACACAACTCATGTCTCTGTCTTTTATAAGAAGGAAAAAAAAGTTATTTCAAGACACTGGATTTGTGAATGATGGTTTATTTTAGTATCTTGGATTTTCCTGAAAAGGACTGATTATACAGTATGGGTATAAAGGGCAGTCAGTTGCCTCCCAGTGTCAAAGTATCTGAGAAAATAAATTCTTGGAGAGAGATTGGCCTGGTGACCACTAAATCAAAAGGAATTGGGTGGGCACAAGGAATTTGTAACTCAGGCAAAGGAAAAGGCCAATTAATTATTTCTGTCTAGAATATTAATCACAATATCCTCTAGATTTAGAATCTCTTATAAAAAGTATTGCTTCAGATGCCTTTGGTTGCAAGTATCAGATACTCTAATTCAAAATCCTAAATCTTAAACAATAAGAACATAATATTTCAGGTCACTGGAAGGCTTTAAGTAAGGAGGCTCAAGGTGAAATGTAATTAGCAGCTTCTAAGAATCAGAGAGAACTCAGGTTCTTTTCATCTCATCTTCTGTAGTTTGAAACTCTTCAAGTTGCCACTACTATTTGTGAATCATCATTGGAAAACACATATTATAGAACAAATTGAGGGCAGAAGGGAAGCAGATAGACCTGACTCTAGTACTTTCTAGCTGTCTCAACCTTAAGCAAGTTCCTTAATCAATTGTAGACTCAGCTTTTATCATCTATATATTGGTGATACCTTCACTGAGGGGTTGTTAAAATAATTAGAAAGAATAGGTTGGTTGTTTGGCCTGAGGCGACCTGACACCGGAGCCTACCAGGGCTCTTTGGTGGGGCTAATGGTGGACTCTGGGAGGGCTCACGCCAAGGACACTTCCCAGAATTTCTGCTGCCAGTGTCCTTGTCCTCACGGTGAGACACTGTCACCCCCTACCTCTGCAGCAGACCCTCCAACACTAGCAGCCGTGGGGCTGACAGGGTCTTGGTTTCTGGCCAGGTGTCAGGCCTGTGCCTCTGAGGTGGGAGAGCCGAGTTCAGGACATTGGTCCACCAGAGACCTCCCGGCTCCACAGAATATCAAATGGCAAAAGGTCTCCCAGAGATCTTCAGCTCCACTCAACAACCAGCAAGCTAGAGTGCAGGACACCCTATGCAAAACAACTAGCAAGACAGGAACACAATCCCACCAATTAGCAGAGAGGCTGCCTAAAATCATAATAAGGTCACAGACACCCCAAGACACACCACTGGACGTGGTCCTGCCCACCAGAACGACAAGATCCAGCCTCATCAACCAGAACACAGGCACTAGTCACCTCGACCAGGAAGCCTACACAACCCACTGAACCAACCTTAGCCACTGGGAGCAGACACCAAAAACAACGGGAACTACGAACCAGCAGCCTGCAAAAAGGAGACCCCAAACACAGTAAGATAAGCAAAATGAGAAGACAGAGAAACACACAGTACATGAAGGAGCAAGGCAAAAACCCATTAGACCAAAACAAATGAAGAGGAAATAGCCAGTGTACCTGAAAAAGAATTCAGAGTAATGATAGTAAAGATGATCCAAAATACTGGAAACAGAATGGAGAAAATACAAGAAATATTCAATAAGGACCTAGAAGAACTAAAGAGCAAAGAAACAATGATGAACAGCACAATAAATGAAATTTTAAAATTCTCTAGAAGGAATCAATAGCAGAATAACTGAGACAGAAGAACGGATAAACGACTGGGAAGATAAAATAATGGAAATAACTACTGCAGAGCAGAATAAAGAAAAAAGAATGAAAAGAATTGAGGATAGTCTCAGGGACTTCTGGGACAACGTTAAATGCACCAACATTCAAATTATAGGGGTCCCAGAAGAAGAAGAGAAAAAGAAACGGACTGAGAAAATATTTGAAGAGATTAGAGTTGAAAACTTCCCTAATATGGGAAAGGAAATAGTTAATCAAGTCCAGGAAGCACAGAGAGTCCCATACAGGATAAATCCAAGGAGAAACATGCCAAAACACATATGAATCAAACTATCAAAAATTGAATACAAACAGAAAATATTAAAAGCAGCAAGGGAAAAACAACAAATAACATACAAGGGAATCCCCATAAGGTTAACAGCTGATCTTTCAGCAGAAACTCTGCAAGCCAGAAGGGAGTGGCAGGACATATTTAATGTGATGAAAAGGAAAAACAGACAGCAAGGATCTCATTCAGATTCGACAGAGAAATTAAAACCTTTACAGACAAGCAAAAGCTAAGAGAATTCAGCACCACCAAACCAACTTTACAACAAATGCTAAAGGAACTTCTCAAGGCAGGAAACACAAAAGAAGGAAAAGACCTACAGTAACAAACCCAAAACAACTAAGCAAATGGTAATAGGAACATACATATCGATAATTACCTTAAATGTAAATGGATTAAATGCTCCAACCAAAAGACATAGACTGGCTGAATGGATACAAAACCAAGACCCATATATATACGGTCTACAAGACACCAACTTCAGACCTAGGGACACATACAGACTGAAAGTGACGGGATGGAAAAAGATATTCCATGCAAATGGTAATCAAAAGAAACCTGGAGCAGCAATTCGCCTATAAGACAAAACAGACTTTAAAATAAAGACTATTACAAGAGACAAAAAAGGACACTACATAATGATCAAGGGATCAATCCAAGAAGAAAATATAACAATTGTATATATTTATGTACCCAACATAGGAGCACCTCAGTACATAAGGCAAATGCTAACAGCCATAAAAAGGGAAATCGACAGTAACACAATCATAGTAGGGGACTTTAACACCCCACTTTCACCACTGGACAGATCATCCAAAATGAAAATAAATAAGGAAACACAAGCTTTAAATGATACATTAAACAAGATGGACTTAATTGATATTTATAGAACATTCCACCCAAAAACAACAGAATACACTTTCTTCTCAAGTGCTCATGGAATATTCTCCAGGATAGATCATATCTTGGGTCACAAATCAGGCCTGATAATTTAAGAAAATTGAAATCGTATCAAGTATTTTTTCTGACCACCACGCTATGAGATTAGATATGAATTAAAGGAAAAAATCTATAAAAAATACAAACACATGGAGGCTAAACAATACACTACTTAATAACGCAGAGATCACTGAAGAAATGAAACAGGAAATCAAAAAATACCTAGAAACAAATGACAATGAAAACACGATGACCCAAAACCTGTGGGATGCAGCAAAAGTGGTTCTAAGAGGGAAGTTTAGAGGGCTTCCCTGGTGGCGTAGTGGTTGCGAGTCTGCCTGCCAATGCAGCGGACACAGGTTCGTGCCCCGGTCCAGGAAGACCCTACATGCCGCAGAGCGGCTGGGCCCGTGAGCCATGGCCGCTGAGCCTGCGTGTCCGGAGCCTGTGCTCCGCAACGGGAGAGGCCACAACAGTGAGAGGCTCGTGTACTGCAAAAAAAAAAAGAGAAAAAAAAGAGAAGAGGGAAGTTTATAGCAATACAATCCTACCTCAAGAAAAAAGAAACATCTCAAATAAACAGCATAACCTTACAACTAAAGCAATTAGAGAACTTAGAAAAGCACAACCTTCCAAGACTGAACCAGGAAGAAATAGAAAATATAAACAGACCAATCACAAGCACTGAAATTGAGACTGTGATTAGAAATCTTCCAACAGACACAATGCCAGGACCAGATGGCTTCACAGGTGAATTCTATCAAACACTTAGAGAAGAGCTAACACCTATCCTTCTCAAACTCTTCCAAAAGATAGCAGAAGGAGGAACATTCCCAAACTCACTCTACGAGGCCACCATCACCCTGATACCAAAACCAGACAAGGATGTCACAAAGAAAAGAAAACTACAGGCCAGTATCACTGATGAACATAGATGCAAAAATCCTCAACAAAATACTAGCAAACTGACTCCAACAGCACATTAAAAGGATCATACACCATGATCAAGTGGTGTTTTTCCCAGGAATGCAAGGATTCTTCAATATACACAAATCAATCAATGTGATACACCGTATTCACAAACTGAAGGATAAAAAGCATATGATCATTTCAATAGCTGCAGAAAAAGCTTTCGAAAAAACTCAACACCGAGTTATGATTAAAAAAACCCTCCAGAAAGTAGGCATAGAGGGAACTTACCTCAACATAATAAAGGCCATATACGACAAACCCACAGCCAACATTGTTCTCAACAGTGAAAAACTGAAACCATTTTCACTAAGATCAGGAACAAGACAAGGTTGCCCACTCTAACGGATGGACTTAGAGTCTGTCATACAGAGTGCAGTAAGTCAGAAAGAGAAAAACAAATACTGTATGTTAACACATATATACGGAATTTTTAAAAAATTGGCTATGAAGAACCTAGGGTCAGGACAGGAATAAGGACGCAGACATAGAGAATGGACTTGAGGCCATGGGGAGGGGGAAGGGTAAGCTGGGTCGAAATGAGAGAGTGGCATGGACATATATACACTACCAAATGTAAAACAGATAGCTAGTGGGAAGCAGCCGCATAGCATAGGGAGATCAGCTTGGTGCTTTGCGACCACCTAGAGGGGTGGGATAGGGAGGGTGGGAGGGAGACGCAAGAGGGAGGAGAAATGGGGATAAATGTATATGTATTGTTGATTCACTTTGTTATAAAGCAGAAACTAACACAACATTGTAAAGCAATTATACTGCAAGAAAGATGTTTAAAAAAAAAGAAAGAATAGGTGTACAATGCCTGAGTTATAATAAATATTCATGAAATAGTAGATGTTATTTTTGCTTTTATTTCAAGAAATAGCTTGTTGTTTAGAGAAACTAGATGGTGAGCTAATCTGCTCCCATTGGGCCACATGTTAAGAAATCATCTCTCAAAGTGGGTCATGTTTGTAGATTGTTAATCTTACCCATATTATATTTATTTTTCTATTTTAGTTAGACCCTCTATCAGCCAGAATTCAGTCAGGAAAGCAAAGTCTCTGTAGAGACCTGGAAGGGAGGTATTGGAGAACCAGAGAAATGATCATTAACCACTCAAGCACCGTTTGTTGCTTGCAGGGAAAGCCAAGATGCCATGCAGATCTGGCAACTGATGTGGGACCAGCACAAAGAGGAAGATGAGGTCAACAGAAACTGCAGCTTCTGGGGAAGTAGCTCCTGTTAAGTAACTATGGCCTTAGTAGGTTGAAGATGTGCTGGTTCCTGGGTCTGCCCATCGCCAGGCTTGAGGGTCATAACCTTCTGAGAGTAATGGCTTTTGGCTCTGCTTCCACCTCCCAAATTTCATACCAGCTCTCCCTTTAGCCAACTCTCCCTTAAAACAATATAAAGAAGGGGATTCTGGTACAAACTTATAATAACCAGCTCCAATTGCAGGAGTGGGAGTGGGCCAGATGTTCTCCTCCCTTCATATTTTTTACTCATTTATACTGTTTCCTTTTGTCCCCAGCACAGTTTGAAAAATAGTGTCTAGATCATTGCTGAAGGAGTCTACTTTTTGAGAATGTAACTCACTGTGCCTTAGTTTTAAAAAATAATTTAAATATAAACTAGGCTTATATATACATAATTAAGAGCAAACTAGACTATCTCTGTACTACCCTGACATTTTAGCAGCTGAGTACCACTGATGGTGTTGGGAGAACCCAGTACTGTGCATCAGGGGATTTGGGCCCTTGTCCTATTTGTACCATATGCTTACCAGGCGAGCTGGTGAACCTTGGTTCTCTCCACATCCATAGTTGATGAGTGAAGAGATCATATATAAAAATGTATCAGTTTTCTACCTGAGAATAATAATATTCTTTGCAGCCTATGATGGAGACGTTTTAGAACCACTAAAACCTCCTAGGGGTGCAGGATTTATTAGATACATTTATTTTTCAAATAACGTATTCCAAAAGTATATTTATGCATTCAGGGGTAAAGAAGAGTACATGAAAATATACAAAATTCTAAAAGTATCTCTCTCCATTTGGGGGTTAGAAAAAGTATATAAAATATACAAAATTTAACATTTTATCTATAGTATAAATATGAATATGAATTTAAAGCTTTACTCTTTAAGGTATATAGCCCACCCGCAGGGGGCCACTGACCAGAAGTTTTCATTGCTCCTTCTACCTGCAGGAGGACTTGGAAATGCTCTTTCTCTTGAGGAGATTATATCTCTCTTCCTGACAAATCCCTGTTCCATTGCCGCATGCCACATATAGCTGCCACCACCCCAGGCTTCCTGTGGTGCATTCCTGTCCACATCCTTGGGTACAGAATATGTCCTGGTCAACCCTGCTTTCTTCTTCCTCTCAGGGACACAAGGAGAAAACATTTTCTGAGCTTTATGTGCTTCAGTCAAGAAAGGTCAGTTTTTCAGCATATCCTGAGAGGTAAGATGGAGTGCTAGAGATATATTCAGACAAAACAGGGAAGGGATCTGGGATTTGAAAACACACACAACTTCTGTTTCAGGTCATTTAGAAAGATTTTTGGATTATGAGAGTTGATAGTGGACAGATGTGTCTCTACAGTTCTGAGCTTCAAAAAAAAAAACAACCTTGAAACATCTGATGAGAGATTAGGAAATCTACATCTATCATTATACAAATGAATTTGAGGGAGAATGTTTTTTTCTCATGGGTAAGAGACTGGATGAATGGGAAAGCACTTATTAAAAGCTTTGGAATAAAGGTGCTGCACACAACACACATACTTCATCAGGCATTATAATGCAATACTGCAACTTTCTTTAAAATGTAACTCTGCAATCGCCCATTCAGGACCACACTAGCTTAACGAAGACAATGAGTGATGCTTTTCCCCTGGTGCATCTTTAGGAGCATATACATAGGTTCAACTGAAAGATTAGTTTTGATTTTTTGGCTGGGTTTCCTCTCCATGGTCACTCAAATAAAATGACAGAAAATGCTTCTATACTTTGGTGCTTTACCCAAATCCAGAGAGGTGTATTGCGAGATACTGCACATAAGCAATCATTTCAGCACTAAATGTATAAAACCTGGGCACACAGAACCTGGATGGAAAGCATCAGTTTCTCATCCCAAATTTGCCACTGTTTCAGCCACAAGAGCCTGAATTTTACTTCTCCGCTTTTGTTCTCCCATCATTATATCTCTTATTCTATCTACTTTGCAAACCCTCTCATGTGAAGCCCTCATAAAGTGATGAATATGACAGTGCTCTAAAATCTGAGAAAAGCTATCCAAATACAAGACTCTATACACTATTATTTTTATTGGCTGTCTCTTACTGAGCAGTTTAGGGAACCAGCAGTCTTTCAAGAGATTAAGATCTCAACTTTGCATCTCAATGAAAAACAGCACTTCTAGGATTGCAAGGCCCTTCTTATAACATCTCTCCTGGGGGGTGGGGGGAATACCTTCTGGTTAATCATCAACATCACCACTCCCTCCACTGAGAGCGATATCTGATGATGAATTACTCTAGAAGTGATCTAGCCTCACCCCTTGCTAGGCTGGGGAAACCTAAGCTGGTCATAGCATTTGTCTTCAGATGCAAGGAAAACAAAAATCAAGGTCCACAGGAACATTAACTTTGCCAATATATATTTGGACGCTTTATATTTACTCTTTCCCTATGCAAAGTTGCTCATCATGTTTTATAACCCTCACCTTTCCCTTTCATTCTCTCTCATGTAGTAATGAATAACTATCATTTCCTCATCTGTACATTCATTTCACACATGTTTGGGACCAGTTCTGTGGTAAGGACTGAATTCGGTCTTGGTCCACATGATGAACACGATTTCTGTCTTCACAAGTATTACAGTCTAGAGTTAAGTAGAGGCAAGTATAAGTGTATTACAGGAAGAGGCAGAAGTACCCCAGCATATGTGCATACTTGAACCCAGGAGAGAGAATATTTGAGAAAAATTAATGCCCTACAACTAATTTCTGTTCCCCCCACTCCTAGGCTGAGAGCACCTAATCCAGTTTTAGGGGATTGACTTAGGCTTCTAAATTGAATCCTGAAAGGAAGAGTAGGATTTGGTGACTCCATCCTAATCTCCCTTGAATTATTGTATCTATGATCTCATCTTCTCTTTTTGACTGTATCCACTGTCTTTACTTGGCCATAAACAACTGGCATTCTAAGCCACCACTGTAATTGTAACTTTAAAAGATACTTTTTCAGTATCCACCAGATGTAAGCCTGAATTGAAATGGTTTAGTTGCATCTGGATTATTAGAGGCAAGAATTGATAATGTTGACAACAGAACTACTTAATAAAGCTCTACAATAAATTATTATAATATCACTTTGTTGTTTCTTCCTATTCTCAATAAAGCATTTCTGAATAACCCTTCTTAGGAGCCTCTAAGCCAGCACATTCCAACTGTGCCCCACTATTGACTCTCAAGAGGTCCTTTGGAATGTCAGTTTGAACAACAACATTAGTTTGAACTTCATTAAGAATACTTTAACTGTCTTAAGACATGTAATAAAAATGATACACATATTTTAACATACTGATATCAACTGCCACACTGATTTGTACAGATAAACTTATCTTTATGTAAACCTGAGAGGAATGTCAACCGCTACCCTGCAAAACTCTTTAAAAGCTGTTGCCATTGCAACTACTTATATATGTGAATTAGGACTTGCTCAATTCTGTAGAAAGAAGACAAAATGTATCGATAAATCGAATGCTGAAACTTATTGACTGTCCTCTGTGACACTCATTTTCAGAATTTTTATTTATCAAAATGACCTTTTATTTTGAATGACTCTGTGGTGATACATAATTGCTATCAACTTAAACCTACAAATAGAAAAACATGTTTTCATACACTGGTATTCTGTCATAGATTTTTGCTTTGGAAAAAGATCCCTTTGCTCGGTAGGTTTGAAAACTGTTGACTAAGCTCTCGTCCTGTTTCATTTCTCATGCACAGTAATGACATCTTAGCAGGGTTTGAAGCTTCAACTTATAAATACAATTCAAATAAGAGTAAGCTGCTGTTGTTGAATCACGTGGATTGATTTTACCTTCCAATGCTTCTCATAGGAGTAGCAGTATTGTTGCTTTTAAGGGTGACATTGATGTCTGATGTTTGGCCCTTTGCCTTTACTTAAAAATTATCTGTATATATTTTTAGAAATGTAAGAGTTTGTTATATCACATAATTACTCAAGGCAGTTGGTTTTTCCACATACAAGGTTTGCATTTTCCTTTCTTCTTTCTACCTTGTCACCTCCATGCTTTTAGTTTCTTTAACGTCTTTATTGGAGTATAATTGCTTTACAATGTTGTGCTACTTTCTGCTGTATAACAAAGTGAATCAGCTATATGTACACATGTATCCCCATATCCCCTCCCTCTTGCATCTGCCTCCCACCCTCCCTGTCCCACCTCTCTAGGTGGTCACAAAGCACCGAGCTGATCTCCCTGTGCTATGCAGCTGCTTCCCACTAGCTGTCTATTTTACATTTGGCAGTGTATATACGTCCATGCCACTCTTTCACTTCGTCCCAGCTTACCCTTCCCCCTCCCCGTGTCCTCAAGTCCATTCACACCTCCATGCTTTTTTATTGTCATGGTTTAGTACTGCCTGGTATCCAGGTCTGTTGCTACAACGTGAATTGACTCTTTCAGATATTAGTTTGACTCACTCCCATCAAAACCAAACATATCCTGTGCACAACTTTTTCATGGCTGATACTAATTTGGCTCTTTGATCATGGATAAGTATTTTCTTTTTTCATTAAAAAAAAATTTGTTTTAGCCTAAAGGTTAAGGTTCATATGTTAATCTTGACTTTCATCGCCTGTGACTTCAAAGTTAAAGTCAACGACTGCCAACATAACTGATCAGGAGTAGGACACGCTGACAGTGTAGGCAGCCATGTGGATAGTTCTTGGGTAGTTAGTGCCAAATTATCAAAATATATTTAAAGAATACTACTTGTTTCTTAATTCCCATACAGGTACAAGTCTAAAAAATTATGCTGTATCTCATTACTATTAACTGGGATCACTCCAATTTTGTCTAATAAGCAGAGACAGATTTTTGGTAATGATGAATGTCAATATTTATTGACAGAGATAACTATTATCACAAAGGAATCAGGGGTCAAACTTTATCTGAAAAGATGTTCTCCTGACACTCATCGATCATGAAGTTGCATTGGAACATTTTGTGAATTGTCTAATTATTGGACCATTTTAATTGTATGTATCCATACATTTTTCATTCTGTCCCTAAATGCTGTAATTTAAGAAGTTATTTCTAAAACTGCTATTTAAGCATGGCTGGGAATTGATGGTATATAAAACGTACTTTTCCCATCAGTAAACCACAGAACAAGATTTTTTTTCTCTGTTGTCATACTGTCTTATCAGAAGAAAATATTTTTCGTTCAGTTCAGCTGTAGGCAATAAACATGCAGATACCTATATCTACAATCTGATTGTTAACTCTGCTCCAGATCATATTGCCATAGACTTTGGAGGAGCGCTTCTTATTTTGTTAATGAAATTTTTCCAATCATCTGAGACAGGAATCTTTCTATTTGATCCAAGTGGGAATTAATTAAAGACTCAAACTCCCTTTCTTCTGAAATTAGTGGAATTCAACTGGACTTCTAAGAGAGAAATTCTGCAATAAACAGGATCCCAGGAAAATGCAACATCTAAACAAGAACATTTAATTACGTTTGAGTGCTATTTCTTGAACTTAATTGATAAAGGATGTATATTTCTGTTGAACCCTAATAACATTCCAGCAACTAACTTTCCAAAGAACACACGCACTTTAGGAAACATTGGCAAAGTGTTCCTCTATACACCTAGGCAATGGTCACTCAAGGAGTTGTCCAAGGCCCAAAGACGGGGGCAGAAAAAGCTAAAAGTTTTTCTACTGTAAGATAGTTGAATTATCCATTTATAATGGAGTAAAAACTGGTGTAAATAAAACCGTATTTAAGTACAAACTGAACATTCTTGGTATTTAAATAATCATAAACAAAATACTTTTGGTTTTCTGTTTTGGGGCAGCCATGTTGAAATAGCTACATTTATAACAAATTTAATGCAAACTCATTCTGACGATACTCCAGTGGTTTGAAAATTTTAATCGCCTTCTTTTAAGAATACTATACTCCTAAAGATTAGCATAAAACAGGAGAGATGCTAGATTATTGTCTCCTATTGATCTATACTGTATTTTTTTCTGGGCAGCATGAATATATTTAAATAATTGAAAAATTCAGGATTTACTTTAATTCACTTGGCACCAAAAATGTTTCTCAGTTTGTTGGAATGTGAAAGAAGACAGTAATACCAGTAGGCATTCTGTAATACTGTCAAATGCCCATGAATTGAAAAGAAAGCTGACTCTATGAGCTAGTTAAATAAAACGGACTAGTGTATACTTGGCAATTCTGAGTTGAGAAGATTTTGATGAATTATGAGGCTGCATACATATGTAAAACATGACAGAGTATTTAAGAATCAAAAGAAAGTCTGCTTTCCTCCAATATGTTGTGTTTTACTCTAGCGATTCATACTTATAAATAAATACAAATATCTCACATGTTCCTAGCACATAGTACTTAATAAATATTAAATATTACCTTTATCCTCATTATTATCAGATACTTGTTGTACTTTTTGTAATAAAAGATGGAACCTGAATGACCGTGAAAGAAAAATTGAATTGGTAACTTTTTCACCTAAATGTTAAACTGATGGCACCTCGGCAGCTCTCCTGTGGATACCACTTAACACAAATTAAATTAAATGTATTGGGTACTGGACCTGTGCTTTAGGGAAGTAGGTACCATTAGTCTCCTCTGAGTTCTCTAAATCTTTCAGCCATGTTGCCTGGCACTGACTTGTTGGTGCGTAAAATTTGTTCTCTATGTGTGAAAAAGTTGCTCAGAATCCATGGGACTGTTCCACACTGATTACCCATGACATGCATCCTCTGCTCACAGATTCATTCCATCATTTCACATGTGACGGCTTCATGTCAATGAACCTTAGTTTACTTTCAATAAAGTAAGCTAGCAATCAATATTGACACAAAACAGTCTCACCATGTAATGGCTACTGGTTACGAAAATCAATCAAAGGAACAGGGCCTTAGAAGGTACTCCCTGAGCGACAAGATGTTCTGACAGAGGATCTTTCAGTGCTTAACAATCCATCTCTGCCTCATTCAGGAAGTCGATCTCCCTGCGGAAGGTGTTACTGAAATATCAAGTGAAAAACCGTGCAAAGGAAAGATGACTCCTCCCAATAGTAAGAAGTTCAGAAACACAGGACCAGCCAGCTGTGGTGAAGTGACCTAAATGTGTGCTCTACCACTCTGTCTTATATAAGTGTTCCCCTCTGAAACCATTTTATAAATAAGAATAGAATTTCTATAGATTCTTCTAGAATATCTGAACCTAACTTTTTTGAAACAAGTCCCATGAAAGGAAATGGAAAAACAGCATTCCAATATTAACATATGAGCCCTAAGAGGACCATTCAAATATAAGAAATATTGTGTGGGAGAGTTAAATATCCTTATTTTTTTATTAAAAACTGCTTGAATTCAGAAATGGATACTAAAAGAAACAAGGTAGATTTAAAAATAAAAAGAGGCATTAGTCTTTATGTTAAAAAAAAAAGCAAAAATCCCAAATCAGGATCATTTTACTAGGTCCAATATTTTGTCATTTGCACTATTCTTTGTAACATAACAAAGTTTAAAATAAGTTATTTTCTGGGCTTGTAATAAATTCTTCTGCAGTATGTTTAATATTTACTATAGACTACCCAGGAAAAAAAAATCTCACCAAGAGCTCAAGTCAGGATAAAAATGAGCTGCTTAAAGAAATTACCCCTGGGGAAGTATAACAGGCAACTTAGTTTATAAGTGATGGGAAGACATGAGGTTTGGATGATATTTTTTCACTGAGTGAAATTACTTTTTTACATATATTCTTGAAAATCTCCATGCAGCTTCTAGGAGAAATATTCCCCTTCTACTAAAGAAAGACCATACAGCAATGGCACACTCTTTTCGTTTTTTTAGTTGTTTTTTTTTTAATTCAATACTGGCTCCCAAATTTCTCTGCTAGTGATACACAGAATACAAAAGGAATAATTTGACAAGTTAAAATCAGTTCAGTTTGAGATACATTGTTTGAGTATGAGTCTGAAACTCCAAGAAGAGTCCTAGATATAGAATTAAGTTGATTTTTTTCATATAAAATGATCTAGCACAATATATTGATTAATCAATATAATGCCAATTTATAATAACACCAAGTTCTCATTATATGTGGGTCATTTCTTGAGCACTCTGAACTGTTACAATGACATACGGTACTTGCCCACTCCCATGCCAACATTACACTAGTTTTATTTTTAAATTCTTGTTATTGCATAAATAATTCTCCACACCTTATCACTACAACATCTTCTTCTTCCTCTTCAAAACTGTCTTGGTTGTTTTGGTTCTTTTTTTTTTATACACAGCAGGTTCTTCTTAGTCATCCATTTTATACACATCAGTGTATACGTATCAATCCCAATCTCCCAATTCATCCCACCCCCTGCCGCTTTCCCCCCTTGGTGTCCATACGTTTGTTCTCTACATCTGTGTCTCCATTTCTGCCCTGCAAACCGGTTCATCTGTACCATTTTTCTAGGTTCCACATACATATTAATATACGATTAATATGTACACACGTATTAATATGTGTGTACACACACGTATTAATATACGATATTTGTTTTTCTCTTTCTGACTTACTTCACTCTGTATGACAGTCTCTAGATCTATCCACATCTCAACATATGACCCAATTTCATTACTTTTTATGGCTGAGTAACATTCCATTGTATATATGTACCACATCTTCTTTACCCATTTGTCTGTCAATGGGCATTTAGGTTGCTTCCATGACCTGGCTATTGTAAATAGCGCTGAAATGAACATTGGGATGCATGATTGTATATTTTTGTTTTTATTTCCATTACTCTAGGAGGTGGATCAAAAAAAGATCTTGCTGTGATTTATATCCAAGACTGTTCTTCCTGCTCTTCCTCAAAGAGTTTTATAGTGTCCGGTCTTACATTTAGGTCTCTAATCCATTTTGAGTTTATTTTTGTGTAGGGTGTTAGGGAGTGTTCTAATTTCATTCTTTTACATGTAGCTGTCCAGTTTTCCCAGCACCACTTAGTGAAGAGACTGTCTTTTCTTCATTGTATATCCTTGCCTCCTTTGTCATAGATTAGTTGACCATAGGTGCGTGGGTTTATCTCTGGGCTTTCTATCTTGTTCCATTGATCTATGTTTCTGTTTTTGTGCCAGTACCATATTGTCTTGATTACTGTAGCTTTGTAGTATAGTCTGAAGTCAGGGAGCCTGATTCCTCCAGCTCCGTTTTTTTCCCTCAAGACTGCTTTGGTTATTCTGGGTCTTTTGTTTCTCCATACAAATTTTAAAATTTTTTGTTCTAGTTCTGTGAAAAATGCCATTGGTAATTTGATAGGGCTTGCATTGAACCTGTTGATTGCTTTGGGTAGTACAGTCATTTTCACAATATTGATTCTTCCAATCCAAGAACATGGTATATCTCTCCACCTGTTTGTATCATCTTTAATTTCCTTCATCAGTGTCTTATAGTTTTCTGCATACAGGTCTTTTGTCTCCCTAAGTAGGTTTATTCCGAGGTATTTTATTCTTTTTGTTGCAATGGTAAATGGGAGTGTTTCCTTAATTTCTCTTTCAGATTTTTCATCATTAGTGTATAGAATGGCACACTCTTTTATTAAACTAGGTTTTGCACATTCTTTCCTACGTTGCCCCCACTCCATCACTGTATCACAAAAATTTCTCAGTTAGAAGTCTCATCAATGGACCTAGAGATTATCATACTAAGTGACGTAAACCAGACAAAGACAAATATCATATGGTATCGCTTATATGTGGAATCAAAAGTAAAAAAAGACATAAATGAATTTATTTCCAAAACAGAGACTCACAGATGCAGAAAACAGACTAATGGTTACCAAAGGGGAAAGGGGGGTGGGGGGAGGAATAAATTAGGAGGCTGGGATTAACATATACATACTACTATTGACGTATATATATAATAGATAACCAACCCGGACCTACAGTATAGCACAGGGAACTATACTCTCAATATTATGTGATAATCTATAAGGGGAAATACTCTGAAAAAGAATATATATGTATACACATATATATGGATAACTAAATCACTGTGTGGTACACCTGAAACTTATACAATATTGTAAATCAACTATTCTTCAATAAAAAAAATTTTTTTTTAAGTCTTGTCTCTACCACATGTAAGGTTTATCAAACAAGGAGATAACCATGAATTTAAACATAGTTAACGTGCTAAGAGGCTAGAAGAATACAGGGTGAGATTTTCTAACGTTCTCAATAAAGCTATAGGTTAAATAAAAATCAGGATATATCACACTGAATCAAGTGGTCCTTTTGAAAAACACAACTGTAGCACCAGCGCCCCCCACCTAAATTTGACCTTATCTATTAATCCTCCTAATCTCTTTTTCTCATTTCTTATTTAAGAGCAACTGTTAGAGCTGGTTTTCTCTTCACTTTGGACTTGAGCTGAAACAGGAAGCTGAGGGGTGCAGGAGGAGTCTGTCTCTGCTGTTTACTCCCCTTTTTTAATGAAGCCTTCAAAACCATCTTTCCTCTTCTGTGCTCTGGTTAAATACGTACTCAGGGCCAAAGCACCTGCTGACTGATTTCTCTAATTCAAATGATAAGATTCGAAACAGTTCTGCAGGCTTCCTGCTTGCCCTTCAAGTCCTGCTGCAGGTTATTTGCTCTGACTCTGTTTTCTCAGCATGCTTAATAGGACACGCACAGATGCTATCAACGGTCTTATTTAATCCTTTGCTGGTGCTGTGCAATTCCAAAAAAAAAAAAATGAATTGTACACCACTTGAAACCAAATTAAATTTGCCCTTCAGTTTGTAAAGGCCCTGAAGATTCTAAGATGGAAAATTGGAGCAAAATTGAGTGCCCCTACTTTTGTGTCATATATTACAAACTACTGGAAGGTAAGTTAAGGCTCTCTTTATCCTGGTCTTCACAGAGCTGGTGGGAGAAAATTCTATTTCTGATTCAGGATCCATTTTCTCCTTTCCTTCCCGCCGCCCCCCCGCCGACCTCTCCAAGCACTTCTGGAGAAGAGAGATGAATAGGAAATGCTGGTAGTCTGATCACTTTTGTGTGGACGCAAGGTCATCTTCTGAGTATGAGCTGCTGTTGCTCATTCCTCAGAGATGTGGCCAGTGAATTATTGAAAGGCTCTTTCTTCTTGCTAGGGAGATAGCTTCCTTGCACCATCTTCCCTGACAAAAACAGACACTTCTGGCTGATTCCAAGTGCAGAAAATAAAGTACCCATGAACACCTGTATATCCTTGCCCTAGACGTATGAACTAACATTTTACCAATGTGTACTCTCTCTCCATCTCTTTCTTTCTCTCTTTCTCTCTCTCTCTGCCTTTCTCATATACAAAATAAATATATTTACACACACACTCTTTTTTCTGAATTATTCAGACAAGTTATAACCATTATGAATTTCATCCAAGAACACTTCGGCATGTATCACCTAAGAATGAGGACGTTCTTCTATAAAACCACATACTCTCACACTGAAAAAATTTTAAGTAGACACAATAATATTATTTAATATGCATATTCCATATTGAAATTTCCCCAACTGTCCCAATTGTTTTCTGATTCAGGATCTACCCAAGGATTAGGGACTGAATTTGATTGTCATGACTTCTTCATCTCCTATGTATCATGCCATTGAAAATTTTGGCAAGTTGGCAGGTAAAACGAACATCTTACAATCTGTCCAGTCACTTCCCTAAGATTAGGTTAAATATTTCTCCATGGATACTACATACATAATGTTGTGAATTTCCCAATATATCATTTTAGGAAGCACGTGTTGCCAGTGGACCCATTATTGATGATGCTAACTTTGGTTACTTGGTTGAGGCCATGTCTACCAGATCTTTCCATTGTGAAAGACCCTTTCTTTCTCTCTTTCTAATCAGTAGGTAATCTGTGGGGTGATACTAAGAGATCACATTAAGTGTTGTTTCCTAGTTACAACCTGTTTTTTGCCATGCCTATGTATTTTACCGTTCACTGGTTATCTCTGCCTCAGTTAATTACTAAATTAAGATGGTTATTTTCCAAGTTGGCCATTCCTCCTACATTCATAAGCTGGTATTCTTCTGTAAAAATACTTCTTCCCTCTCCTTTTTCTTGAGTAACACTATGGATGCAGAACTCTTTCTTTATTCAATAATTACAACACTGAATATATATGACTACATAAAAAGATGATTTTTATACATTAAAATGATCAATTCTGAAACCCACACCTGGATTCTTTTTTATTCTTTTAAAATCTGTGGTCACAACCAGTACAGAAGTCCTGAAATATTTATTCCATACTTGTATAGTGGCAAGGTTTTCAAAAGAGACACAAAGAGAAATAAAGTCTTTGTTTCTTGGAACTCGATACACTAATCAGATGGCCAGTTGGTTATGGGAATTTTCACTTATGGAGAAAACAGAACTAAGCATTGAATTTGGCAATTTGGACCATGACAGTTCTCTGCATTTACAGGAAAACAAAAGTCTTCCATATTAAGAAGCTGAGTTCTCTGGAAAGATAAAAATAAGAAACTGATTAACTGAAATGAAGACAGAAAAATATCCAAAGAACCAGCCAACACACTAATAAAAGAAACCCAGAAGCAATCAAATACATAATTTGACTTGTATAGGCTTATAAGAGTGCTGATGGTGAGCAGGGCATTTTTAATAAGAAAACCAGATGTGACATGCATGTGATCCAAGTCCTCCCTTTCTTTCCTGGCCTGCTGCAGTTGCCTAGTTCAAAACCCAACTACCATATCAGGATGGCAGTCTTCCTCCTTACAATTTTAGGTAACTCTTGGAGAAGAGAAAATGCAAAAGGGGTAGCTTTTCTTAATTACAGAATTTAGATATTTTTCGCAGCAAAGTTCAACTGCTTTTAGAGTCCAAATAATTTTCGAAAAAGTTTCTCTCTTAAAAAGATTACAAAAGTTCAAAAGGAACATCTTCAGTTATTATTTTTTGCCTCAACTTTCATTTACCAGAAATTGTTCTATCATTTTCTCCCTGTGAAATAGTATCAATAATATGAACCATAAGTATACAAACTTGTTTTTAAAAGTAATAGAAAGAAAGAAAGGAAGGAAGGAAGGAAGGAAGGAAGGAAGGAAGGAAGGAAGGAAGGAAGGAAGGAAGGAAGGAAGGAAGGAAGGAAGGAAGGAAGGAAGGAAGGAAGGAAGGAAGGAAGGAAGGAAGGAAGGAAGGAAGGAAGGAAGGAAGGAAGGAAGGAAGGAAGGAAGGAAGGAAGGAAGGAAGGAAGGAAGGAAGGAAGGAAGGAAGGAAGGAAGGAAGGAAGGAAGGAAGGAAGGAAGGAAGGAAGGAAGGAAGGAAGGAAGGAAGGAAGGAAGGAAGGAAGGAAGGAAGGAAGGAAGGAAGGAAGGAAGGAAGGAAGGAAGGAAGGAAGGAAGGAAGGAAGGAAGGAAGGAAGGAAGGAAGGAAGGAAGGAAGGAAGGAAGGAAGGAAGGAAGGAAGGAAGGAAGGAAGGAAGGAAGGAAGGAAGGAAGGAAGGAAGGAAGGAAGGAAGGAAGGAAGGAAGGAAGGAAGGAAGGAAGGAAGGAAGGAAGGAAGGAAGGAAGGAAGGAAGGAAGGAAGGAAGGAAGGAAGGAAGGAAGGAAGGAAGGAAGGAAGGAAGGAAGGAAGGAAGGAAGGAAGGAAGGAAGGAAGGAAGGAAGGAAGGAAGGAAGGAAGGAAGGAAGAAAAAGACAGAGAGAGAGAGAGAAAGGCAAGAAAGAAGGAAGAAAAGAAAAGATGGAAGAAAAAAAGAAGAAAAAACCCTTTCTATCTCAAGGTACCTACAAAATCAAGTTAAAATGACAAAATCCAATGGCTTACTGGGTGGATCACAGTCACTGCAGTGGAATGCAATGTGGATGTATTTCAGAGATAGAAACCTAGTTCCCTGGGGTATGTGATTGCTTCCACACTTTGGAAATGGTATAAACAGTTCATGAAATTTACAGAGAGGGAAGGAGACAAAGTAAGCAAGAGATCTTAAATATGTAAAGGGCAGGCAGAGATGGAAGACAGCTAGAACACTGAATGAGTAAAGTCTGGAGAACAAACTGAGATAAGAAGTTATGAAAGAAAAAATAGGTAAAGTGATTTAAAATCACTAAGAATTAAAAAGAAGAACAACTCAAGGCAACAATAACAAAAGAGATAATTTATTGGACCCATACCATAAGCCAAAACTTCACATAGTTATCTCATTTAATCCTCCCAACAGTTCTGCAAAATAGGTGTTATGATTCCCATTTTACAAACTGGGGAATGGAGATTCATAGAGATTCTCTTATTGGCCCAATTTTCTAGCTGAGAAAGGTGGGACTCATGGAAAATACTTCCCTCACTGAGGCTCATTCCCCTGGTGAATGATGGAGTCGGGGGGTCTTATTCCACCACATCCCCTTGTCCAAGTTCAGCTGCATCAACAAAGTAGACATTATGGGTATGTGGCTGATTAGTGGGGTTCAATGTAGAGATAAGGCTAAGGAGGGAAATGGAATTTCACAGCGTCCACAGCCATGCCACACTGAGGAGCTGGGCTAGTAGCATTGCTACTCGCGTGCTTAGCTGGCTTACTGAGAGAAAACAGGCAACTATGTCCAGCAATGAGGCCACAAAACACAATCTAAAAATTGCTTAATATAGGATTATCACCTTATAAGTAGGTAAAATGATGCCATGTGATACAGTTAAAATGTAATTAATACAAGTTGTGTGTGATCAGGTTCCCTTTGGAAAGATGCTGTGACACTGCCCATGATGATTACCAGTTCCTTTCCTGGGCTATAACTGCAATGTCCTTGTTAAAACAAATAGCAATGAATGTTTTGCATTCATTGTTTGCAGTGAATTAGGGTTTAGAATTGTTCTTTGCATTGGTCCCATTCCAGGAAGCAACTGACTCGTTTCATAATGAAACCATCCTAAAAGGATAAATCAGGGTGACCCACTTGGAGGCTTTCTGAAACAATGGCTACATCTGCATTTCTAAAAAGAAAAACAACTCGGAACATCCCAAATCAGAACCATGCCCAGAAACAAAAATACCCGCCTGGGAAAAGAGGGTGAGTCCTGGAAGACATTTTAGCAGCCTGTCATGTCAAGTTGATAATAATTGGTTTTAACTGGCACTCCCACCAAAGCCGTATCACTCATTACCCTGTCAGAATAAATCTACCTGCTGTGTCACAGGTTTGATTAAGAAGCCTTTACCTTTTTGTAGTGGCATCTTACTCTGAATTTGTGTACACTCCTTCATACAAAATGGATGCTTTTAGATTACAGATTGCTGGGACTGGCATTCTTATTGTGAACAGTAGTCTTAAGGATCTTAGGCGGGTATCGGAATTGGTCTTTTATTTTTACCCTACAGAGATGTCTTCGAATTAATCCCAGGGGGTTTAGTATCATCACCCACAGGAGAGATCAGTTACCTTGAAAGGCGAGCGCAGCAATGACTGCTTTGGTCATGCACTGTTACTGTTACCCCAGATTTCCAAAAATTTAATTATTTTTTCCCCTTTGGCTTTTTAAGATTTCAGAAAGTATCATAGCAAGGCTTCAGTATGCTTTGCTCCACATGGCAATGAAAGTGTTTACTGAGTTCGAGTTGTTTGTGCCCATAAAATGCAGTAGAGATCTGAACTCTGCCTCATTTCCAGAGCATGGCTACCAACTGGCCACTGCAGGAGCCCATGCGGTTGGAAACAAACACTGAAGTTACTTGGACTTGAAAGCTCCTGGAAAGTATTTTAACTACTCCCGAGGGTGGGCAGTTTGGCAGATAAGGCCACTGGTTAAGAGGCTCTCTGATGAAACTCTGCCTGCACTAAGAGGTGGGAAGAGAACTCACACTAAGTAGGGGCACACCCTCTGCCAGGCACCATCTAGAACAGTTATCAAAGACAGCTGCCTCCTCCCGACACACGCCAGGGGCCATGTGCTTTACAATCATTTAAGGTATTTCTACTACTATTTCTACAATGATTCCCATTTTCCAGTAAGGGAACTGAGGCTGAGAGGATTAGGTAAGTTATCTAAAATGACAAACCTAGTAAGTTGGAAAAGGTATCAGATTTGGTTCTGTCTGAATGCAAATGTTCTGGGTCATATGCTAAGCTGCCACCTGACTGAGTCTTTTTTATGACGCTTCTGAACTTAAAAGGGAGTTGAGGGGTAAAGGTGAAGCTAATACAGAGAAGAGCCTTTGAAACAAAAGTGCAGCTGAACATGGAGTTGTCCCAAGAGGGCCCTGTGTCACAAAAACCAACTTGGACATTTCCGGTAGATAACAAGTAATCACTGGCGTGTTTGGAGCCAGCCTGATCAGATGCGGAATGGGGACTGGATCTGAGCATGAACGAACTGGGGGTTTTGTGACCAGTTGGTCAAGCAGAAGGAGAGCCCCAGTTAAAAAGTGCTGGTGGGGGCAGCAGGTAGGGCAGAGTTGAGAAATGTTTGCTGTGAAATTGGATGGCAGTGCAGCACCTAAACTATGAACCCTGCCTTAACCTGCGAAGGTACTAGACGAAGGTTCACATTAAAAAGAGAACCAGAAAAAAATCTGAAGTCTTTTAGTTTGAGATTTCCACAAAGATGCTGGTTCTTATATTTTGGATGGGAGTACCTTATTTTTTCAACAGATATCATAGGCCTGAAAGTTACTTTTCAAATTAGTGGGAACATTTTTAGAATAAATGCTATCTCCAAGCAGTCAACAAGAAGAGCATATTAATCTAATAAAGAATGACTGACCTCTGGGTCCACCTTGAAATAAATGAAAACAATTTGGACAACCAAAGCTTTCATTCAAACAAAGTCGTGCTGCCCTTAGGATTCGTCATTCTTTAGACATCCCGAAAACTTTCTCTCTCTCATTTTACAAGCACCATGATTGAGCACCGTCGTAGAGAATTTTTCTATACTGATGTGTTGACTTATATTGTGAAAGTTCCATATGAAAAGGCTTTAGCATCACTCATCATAATAAGTGTAGGGTTTATTAATGTAGAAAGACAGCCTTTTGGTTAAAACTGTAACATGTACCAATCATTTCAAGTTGTGAAGTAATAGCCTAAAAAACTCAATAAACTTCAGACAAGCACACAAGTAGTTATTTCCCTAAGTAGAACATTCATTATTTTAAATTCAGAAATACTTATTGAGCACTTGTGATATGTCAAACCTGCCTAAGGAACAGGTAAGAGCAATAGGTTAGAGAGGATGGGGCAATAGTACTTCCTGTTTGTTCTTTCCCTGCCAGGTAGAAACGAGGCAGTGGCTGCTCTCCCCTGCCCTCCAATAGCCGTAGCTCTCTCTGAGTTCAGGAAACTCTGCTTCCTTTCCTTGTTCCTACATCCTAAAGAGTAGTAAAGACTGTTGCTAGTAGCTGGACACATCGTTATCCTTGCTGGTTTCCTTAAAGCTGCCTACACCTCTGAAAATCATACCTTCATGAAACTCCCTTTAATTCAACCACTTGAGTGAGCTATCCCTCTCCCTGACTCACACTGCTGTCCTGACTCACATGTCAGCCTTCTCTCCTACAAATCCAGCTCATTGTTCCCAAGGCCTAGTAGTACTCTACTTCTTATCGTTCTTTGAATGCACCATGATGTCCATTACTCTGTGTACCCATGTGTGCTCTTTCCTCACCCTGGATTGCTCCTGACTTCTGCTTCTACCAGTCCAACTCCTATTCATCCTACAAGAGTTACTCAAATACCATGTTCTCTACGAAACCTTTCAGAATCCCCCAACGTCAAATAATCTGTTATCCTTTCACAGGGTGTTGTTTATTTCTATTACTATGTTCCCCAAACTTTAGTCGTTCAAATGTCACTTTTACAATTTTTATCATATTCTTCTACACCGTGTACACGTTAGTCTGCATAAACTGTTTCATGCTGCAGTAACAAAAATGCAAGATCTCAGTGGCTTAACAAAACTACACTTTCTTTTGACTCATTCAAAGTCCTCTACGAATCCTGACTTCTGTCCAGGGAAGAACAGAAGGCAGAGGGGAGAGAATGCTGTGGGGGGGTCTCGCCCTGACAATTAGATGTGTCACCTGGAACATGCCACACTCCACTTTTGTCCACAACCCACCGATGATGACTAGTTACAGGACCCTGCCTTACTGTAAGAGGCAGGGAAGTAAAGTCCTCCCAGGTGGCAGGAAGGATACCAGACTGGATATGGATGAACACTAGGAATCATTGCTACTTATCTATACTAGACTTGGCAAACTTTTTTTTTTTAAATTGACTTTCTTTCTTCCTTCCTTCCTTCTTTCCTAATACTTACATTTAAACAGGAAACTACGCATCCATTAATGAAAAGCTTCTGTTATATAGTACATGAATTCTATTTCTTTTTAACCACTGTGAAACAAAATCACAACAGTTTCACATGTATGGATTAATTTGATTCTCCTAACAACTCACAAGTGGTAGGTGCTCGTTAGTACCCCCATCATGCAAATGAAGCATGAGAGGTCCAGTATTTTTCAAGGTCACATTAGTATTTAGTAAGCAAGGCAGAACATGAACACTGACAGCCTGATTCCAGCAAATTCAATTTTCACTTAATCTCCATCACTTGTCTGAGCAACAGTAGGGCTGTTGCTCTCTTTGGATTCCCAGCACTGACCACATTGCCTGGTATGTTCTACAAGCTGAATTCACTTTTGCTTCCTTGCTGAATGATCAAGAATTTCAATGCCAATATAGCGGTACAGGAATGACACTAGCTATTTTTTTACGAGGCAGGGGAGGCAATGTTTTTTACTGTTCAAAAAATTTTAACTGAAAATACCAGATTAGTTAAATCCCACAATTGTTCTCCCTTTATGGCACTATATGATCGAAAGAGCTTGTTGAGATCTATCAACAGATGCCTTGGAAACGAGTTCGAGATGCGTGTAGCCTGACACTACTCCCCACATCCTCAGAACGCCAGGTCACAAGGCCCCCAGGCCCAGTAGGTGACTTAGCCCTGTGACATTCACTGCTGCTGCTGACAATTTCATTCCGTGACTGTGAACTTTAGCTGATTCTTAAGAAGGTTAACTAGATTCTGTCGAACATGACAAGTGCCATAAGACCATGCTACTAACTGTTTGCTTTGTCTAGGCAACACCAAATGGCCAATGTAATGATCTTTCTGGTTTGTACAAACGAAGAATAAACATAAGCAAATATTTAATCATTTAGCTTTTTATTAATCTGATGAGGGCGATAATTACATTATTTGACACCATTTGGGGTTTTCTCCTCTTGAGTTACCATAAAGGAAAATAGCATTAAAATGATTTTGGGGGGAGAAGAGGCCATGGTGGGGAATAAGAAGGCATTTAATATTATGCTACGAGCATTGACTGTTACCTCATTTAATCTCAACTACTCTGAGAAATAGATTGCATTGTCTCCATTTTAACAAAGAGGAATTGAGCCTCAGAAAGGTTAAGGAACTTGTTCAAGGTCACATGGCTAAAAAGATCAGCGCTCAGTTTTATATTCTCCTCCTATCTCGTTTCTGAAAAAAGTATGCTACTGTTTTGGTTTTAACTGCTAGCAACAAGGAAGAACTAAAAAAGTAAAAATGAGATTAAGTTACAAAGTTTCAAATTTCAAAAGTTCTTGCCAAAAGTGTCTTCACTAGCAGTGAACCACAAATACTGTCTTGATTTCTTCCTAATTTTACCACTACATCTTCTTTTTGAGAATCATGGAAGATCCTTCTATTCACTTTTAACAGGAGGCCAAAGCCGTCTTTGTTTCCCCTTGAAGTCTTTACTTTTTTTTCCCTTCGCTTAGGAATTTTAGAGGAAGGCAGAGGACATGTGGAAATAATAATAATAAAAATAATGGCTAACATTTATTAAGTGCTTGCTATGTGCCACAGAATTGGTCACTTAAGCCTCTACTTAGACCAAGTAAGATTCATCGACATTTCAAATAAAAGTAATCTTTCTTTTTTTTTAAACATAAAAGGATATTATGAAGCACTTCACCTAAAACAATTAGGATAAAGCAGAAAAATGAGATTGGAAAGCAGCCAGGAACAGTGTCCATCGCTTGGACTGGTAGTCACAAGAAAGAGTACTACGAGATGTCTACTGCAGAAATGGGAGGCATGGATGGCCTAGCCTGGACTAACAGGATAAGGTGAGAAGTAAGGCAGGAATGGGGCATAAAGGGGGACTGTGGTTTTGAGAAGAAAGGGATAAGACAGAGATTTAATGGGAAGGAAATCCCAAGACCTTAAATGCATATGAAAAGGAATTCTCTCTACTGAGTGATGGTTAAGAGTTTCATGCTAGCCACGAGACTACTAGCAACCGAGTGATACAAAATAAACCTTTCTTTTATCTTAAATAGTGGGATTTGATTCTTCATATGGTTTTACGACTTCTGATAAGAAAGATTATGTTTTCATGTAATCATGTCATAAAGAATTGAAAATGTACAGGCTTTAACAAATGCTCAAAAACTGAAAACTAGAGTTCTAATAGATGTTTTGCAAGTAATATACTGCAACCCTATATCAGAGGGCTGGAGACAGCACATGAAAATAGCAAGGTTTGTGGACGTGAAGCTCGGGAAGCTTGTCTTCAGAGACACTAGCCAGTGACTGGTAACTAAGCACGTTCTTTAGCAGACTCAATATGAGTTTCAATAAATTTAAGAATTGAGAGCCTCAAGTTACAAAAGTATGTTCGGTAAAATTAAGTCCTTCGAGAACTAAGCCGAGTTGTGACTCACATAGTACTAAAGGATTTTTTTTTGCAGGAGGGCAGTACTGGTGGAGTGGGAGATGGCTGTTCATTTAAAGTATTTGATAAAGCTAATCTTTATGGCTACATTGAAGGCTCTTAGAATGTACATAATTAAAGTTATGTTTAGAATCATTAAAACTATTTGCAAACTATATACAATAACTGATATTCTATTTCTCAGGTTAAAAAAAAGGCTAAAATGAAAAACTTATTTAATTAAAACAAAACCAGAAATGAAACACTAAACCTCAGATAATTTCCAAATCAAAAATATTATCATAATCCGCTATGCCACAAAAGTCCAAAACTGTTTTAAAGGAACACAATTTAGTCATGGAAAGAGAGCCACATCAAATTCCTAGAAAGAGGAGGAGGGCCTCTGCTCCAGACACTGAATTCCATGTTTGGAGAATGTTGGAAGAGTGATCATTTCTTAGTGGTAAATGATATGAAGGCATCAGGTATTATAAAACAGGTCTTTATGATGGATGGCATTAAAATCTTGTTCTTTCATAATTTATTTTTGGCCCCTGTATGGGAAACTCCATTCTCCTGAGTTTCAGGACCTATTCAAGAAATCAGAATTCCATCATGTGGTTGATTAGAAGGAAGCCGATATGTGGAACTTATAACAGTGCTGGAAGAGTTTGCAAACATGGTCCGATGAGGCAATTCCAAGATTAGCACAAGGAGAAAGAAGCAGCTGTGATAGGATGAGAGGATTACAGGGAGGAAACGGTATAACCGAAGCCAGAAGTCAGGCTGCCTGGTCCATGCTGGGACCTCAGAGGACAAATAACAATAGCTAGAGATGCTGCCTAAAGAAGAGAAAGGGTGACAATATCCCCTTTTCTCCCATCCTCCAACCCTCCTGTCTCCCATCAGTGATTTCTCTTGACAAAACCCAACCTAGAGCCAGCTGGCAATGGAGCCCAGGAAATAGTTTTTTGAGGTCAGATCCTGTGATGGAGGAAAAGACAAAGGACGGGCAAACGGACAATGACAGACATATCCTCCTCTCCAAAAATGTGTTTTTGTTGCTGCTTATATTCTGACCCTTCCCCAAATGTTTTCTAAACCAAAGTTTTGGTGACAGAGGCTTCGTGTTAAGACAACTCAATATTGATATGCAGATAAAGTGAGAGAATTCTTCTGGA
Source organism: Neophocaena asiaeorientalis asiaeorientalis (assembly GCF_003031525.2). NCBI lineage: Eukaryota > Metazoa > Chordata > Mammalia > Artiodactyla > Phocoenidae > Neophocaena > Neophocaena asiaeorientalis. The sequence continues at coordinate 1,713,831 of NW_020172779.1, forward strand.
AAATGGTGCCAGAACTCAAATAGGAACCATCAACTACCCTCATAAATGTCTTTCAACACTAAATGTGGAGAAATCAAATAGTGCTCTGGTGGACAAGTCTTGGTGAGGATTAGGGCTGAATGGAGAAGATGAATAGTATTTACGTTCTTTAGAATGTCTTCAGGCTTATCCCTTCCGCTGTTTCTTGGGAGTTGGAGTGGATGTGTGAAAATGAGACTCTTCTAAAATGTTAAAAAAACACCATTTCTTAAAAAGAATGAGCACTCACAGTATGTCAGCCATGTAAGGTAAGTCTGTAAACCTTAGCTCACTTAATATTCAGGATAAATGTGATGAAAAAGCATTCACAGCCCACTTTACAGATGGCAAAACTGAGTCTTAGAGCTGTTAAGTGTCTTTGCCCAAGGTCTTACATCTGGTAAATGCTAAAGCCAGAGTACAAATCCAGGTCTTAAAGACTCTACAAAGTACATGCTCAACATTTAGCTTTAGTGCTAATGTATATGCAGAATATCAGCAAATTATTATTAGACAGAAGTAAATTTTTAAAAGTATATGTAACCTGTGTGAGCAGAGATTTCATGCTTCTTTTTCATGTTTTACGACAGCCTCGGGTTCCTCATATTTTCATGAAGACTTTGCCTTTTTGAGTCACAGAGGTAAGACTTTGTTGGAGGATCCTCAAATTTTATACTTAAGATTATATATAAAAATCATCTATTTCCCTTAGCAACTAGACCTATGTTGATAAGAGCCAACAGTCTTCTCCCTTGGATACATATTACCCATTTGAAAGCCTAGATGTGTAAATCAGTGGTAATATTTGAGTATATGTAGTTAAGTTGAATCCACAGCTTCACTGAAAACAAATTTCCTTTTTACTTAATACTTAATGAAGGCTAGTTTAGTATAGGTTCCATGGATATAGTAAAAGTAACTACTTGGCTAAAAACAATTTGGCTAAGGATGAGAAAAAAAATGAAGCATTATTTTCTTCATACATTGCATTTGTGGAAACCATGTCCTCCTGTACTTTAGGGAAATTAGTCTAAATATTATAAATTCTAAAGGTAAAACTGATATTTCCCAATGGTAGTCTTTCTTAAAGTAGTTCCTTTATTTTTGGTGATGGTCTCCAGTTGAATATATTACAAAATATTCCAGTGCTCCAAATGATATCCATACTAAGATATATAAAGGCAAATTCCTGTCTCTGTTAAAATTTCCTTTAGCAGTCAAGTATTTGAAATGTCTGAAAAACTGATTCTTCTCTGGCTATTCAGTTTTTATTACCATCTTTCCTCCATTCTTTAACACGGTTTCAATTATACTTGTAACATTCTCCACTGTGACATATAATAGAAAAGCAATTGGCCTTTCATTTTGTCCTTCCCGCCTTTCTTACCATAGTTTTATGATCACATAATAATTTTAGCTATTATTAACTTGTGTTTTGAATGTATAAACTGATATTTTGCTTACTCCTTCCCTAGGGTTTGTTCATCTATATTAAACATCTAAATACTTTTAAAACAAGCCTAATAAATCCTTAAAGAAATCAAATTGGAACCAATACAGACAAATCACTTGGAAAATTATGTAGGTGTGGTTCATGTCTAACCTACAGTCATTATGTTAAATCATGATGTCTGGGGCAGCTGGTTGAATTTATATATTAAACATAAATTTTCTAATACACTATGATTTTACTTTTCTGAACTTCAAGTCTTATTTCATTAGAATGACTCAAATAACTACACTAGAAACTCACAAAAATTTTAATCAAATTTAAGGTTTATGGAACATGTCACCTAAAAGATGTAAAAGCTCTATTGTTCTCATTTCTTTTTTGTTCCTGCTATTTAAAATCAAAAGACTTATACTTGATAGAAATGGAGAGTAAAGGACCGAATGTGAACATGTTAGAAATCCAAATATGAACAAAAATTTACTTTGTATTCTACTCAAGCGGCTAGATCATTTCTTTATTAAACTATTGAGAGAGACTGATTTATTTCAGGATGTGAACAATCTTTCGGTGAATACAGACTAAAATAATTTAGATATTTTCTCTTTGAATTAATATTAATTCAGAGGTTAGATTACCTGTATTATTTTCCATGTAATACTTCTGCAAGTGATTGAAACTCAATATGAAAAGGCAATATTGAAGTTGGGAAGCAGTATAATGTAGACGGAGTGGGAGCTGTGGGAAGCATGAAAATGTGTGTAACTGGATGGTCATTACTGCTGTTGTTGTTATTTTACTTATTATTATCATTATGCTTTTTACTTTTCCAACCGCCTTCTAAGGGTGATGCTTTTCAGTGGAGGGCCCTTATTAAGCTAAAGCACCTTCATATGTTTGGCTGTGCAACCCTGAAGCTCAGAATCAGAAGAGATACACTGGTCTGCAGAGTAAAGGGAAAAAGGGGTGAAGAGAAAAAGCGAATGACCTACTTACTGCAAAATGTGACTGCTTCTTATGACTCCAAATTTGCTCTAAATTCTATTAAACTTCGAAAAAGCTTCTTAGGAGTGAATCTATTGCAGAAACTGATGAGGGGGCTGACTTGTGTGTCTGGACTGGATGTGGGATATAAAGGCAAAGGGAGCCACAAAAACAGTATTCTCTAAAATGAGAAGAATCGTGCAAAATACCATGGAATATCAAGGTTTTAAAAATCATGCCTTATCTAGAGTCCCTCAAGGAAGAGGACCACAGCTAAGGCCTTGGTACTTTCCAAGAGGTCTGGAACTTTATATTGTCAGCATAGCATTCTTTGTGCCTCCTGCATAGTAAGTAATCAATATGTGTATGTTAAATGAATAATCCTCCTTCAGCTCAAACTGTATCCTTATAGCAAGAAATTTCAAAAGTAACCGGTACCCACTTCTTCCTTTCCCTTCACTTCTTTTCTGTACCCACCAATCTTTGGCATTTCTCCCCTTGCCTTCAGCATATAATGACAGCATCACACCAAATTATCTGGATGAAAAATAAAAAGTTCAGTGAGCCATAGGTTTCATTATAAACCTAATGAAAATGATAAGAAATGCAGTGGTTCAAGAAACATAAAGTATTTATTGTTATTAATCAAGAATCAACATCCTTCTGTAGACAATGAAACCTATTTTTAATAATTTTCCAGTTCTCTGTCTCCTCTCCTGACGTCAATACTAAAAGGATCAGTCAGGCTGTTCAAAACAGTGGAGATTTAAAGCAATGTAGAAGAAACCATGAAAAGGAAACCAAAATTCCACACCCGCCCACCTGTGTTTCAGCTGCAAAGCTTCCAAGAAGAAAATCAACAGAGAAAAAGAGGCCAACAGAGAGAGAGAGAGATGGAAAAAGAAGAAAGCTAGTCTATGGAATTGTCCATTGAATCAGAAATGGAATATCTCCCCGACTCTTTGTTAAAGAGCTGCTGCAAAATTATATTGTTCCCTGGTGCAGTTTCCTTCAATGAATTAGACTGCATAATCCGAAATGAAATCACCCTGGGAAAAATCAAGATTTAAAGATTTTATCATCTCCCCAGAAAACCACTGACTATCAAGACTGAGTCATTGGTAACTTCCACAAAGATAAAGATTGTTTTACACATTATCGCTGTCAAATCAGTGGACTTTCTAGACCGTTAGACCATACACCTCTTCAAAATGAATTCTAATAAAATTTCCAAGGGAAAGAATATTAACAGTTCAGCAATGCAATTTCTTGGTCCAGATGGGAAACCACTTGAGCTTAAAATGTAATGAATAAGGAAAAAAGATGTAAAACTCTGTGTATTTTATTCAATTCATAGCCCAAATTTTCTGATGTGTGCTTCCTTAAACTGTTTCCAAGTCTAGGGTTTGCTTAAATGGTATATTTTACTAGAACTCTGTGGATGTCCACTAATCCACACGCAAATACACAGAGCAGTGTGAAGTTATTTCTTAAATCTTCTATGTGGGGACTTCCCTGGTGGTGCAGTGGTTAAGAATCTGCCTGCCAGTGCAGGGACACGGGTTCGATCCCTGGTCCGGGAAGATCCCACAGGTCGCGGAGCAACTAAGCCCATGCGCCACAACTACTGAGCCTGAATGCCACAACTACTGAAGCCCACATGCCTACAGCCTGAGTTCCACAACAAGAGAAGCCACTGCAATAGAAGCCCGCACACCACAACAAAGAGTAGTCCCTGCTCGCCACAACTAGAGAAAGCCCACATGCAGCAATGAAGACCCAACGCAGCCATAAATAAATTAATAAATAAATTAATTAATAAATTAATTAATTAAAGAAAACAAATCTTCTATGTGGAAGAAACAGAGCGTGCAGAGTGCCCTATCTGTCCTAAAGAACAAAGCCTCAGCCTGTCAGTACAGCTGGTTATGTAGCTTGTCCTTCAAGTTCTTCAAGGATGGTGATTTCACAAGCTCTTGATCACTGATTCAATGTTCATTTTGCCTTGTTGTCTATAATTCTTTCCTTATACACTTTAAATGATCATACTTTAGATTGGGCTATTACCCTGAACCCATTCCTCAGGTGGCTGGTAGCCCAGAGGAATCTACTTTGCAGATTGATAAATTGTTTGTCCGTATCCATATCTAGTTTTTCCAAGTGAATGTTAACTTAAAAAAATTTTGGAGATAATGAGATAATTTTAATCCTACAGAAAGTTGCCAGAACAGTAGGGAAAGTTCCCATATATCCTTCACCCCAGTACCCTTTGTGTTAATATCTTATATGGTTTTATGCCATTAGGAAAAACTAATAAATGAACCTTGGTACAAATATATTAACTACAGAATTTATTTTGATTTCACTAGTATCTCCACTAATGTTCTTCTTCTGTTCTATAATATAATCCAGGATTCCACATTACATTTGGTTGATATGCTTGTATTCTGTGACAGAATTTTAGCCTTGTCTTTCACGATCTTGATACATTTGATGAGTACCGGGTGGTTACTTTGTAGAATGGCCCTCAATTTGGGTTGGCCTGTGTTGGTATAATCTTGATTATATTATACTTATGCTCAGGGCATCAGATCAGGGGTACATGATGTTGATATCTATAACTGGTCATGTTAACCTTGATTGTTTGGTTACGGTGATTTCAGCCAGGATTCCCTACCATACAGTTACTATTTTTCCCTTGGTAATTCCTCAATATTTGGGGGTGGATAATTTGAGACTGCAAATATTCTGTTTCTGCTTAAATTTTAGCCCACTACTCTTAGCATTCATCAGTGGACCCTGCCTGCAGCAATTATTATTGTGATGTTTTAATAGTGATTTTCTATTTCTCTCATTCTTTCCTTGTCATTAATTCCCATTCTTCTGTAAGAAAGCATACTCTTCTCTTGTTTGTTTATTTATTTATTTCAGTATGGACACTTTGTTTAATTCTCTGTTATAAACAAATATCACCATTATTAATATTTTTGCTGAAGTTGTTCTTTGTCTACTGGAAGCTCTATCAGGTTGGCCTCTGTGCCCCTTTGACATGCTTCCATCCTTTTATTCTTTCTTTCTTTCATTCCCTCCCCTCCCCTTCCCTCTCTTCCTTCCTCCCTTCATCTCTTCTTTTTGCACTACCATACTTTCCGTCACTACAAGATGCTCCAGGCAGGCTTGTCTTAGTTTCCCTACCCCCAATATGGAGTCAACCAGTTCTCCAAGGAGCTCTGATTTCTTTTATTTAAAAATGTTATTTACAAACCAAGATTTGGATGCTAGGTATAGCTCACTATTCCTGGGGTATTAATAATTCTAGTCCCTCTCAGTGAGTAAAGTTAGGATCATTATTATTATTATTAAATCCAAACTATTAAAACAAATCCATAACTCCATATTGTTTCTTCCAATTCCAGTCCAAAAACACAGAGACCGTTTTAGCCTTCATCCGTTCCTTATGTAACTTTTTGGAGGAGGTCATCAAGAGGATGTGATTGGCAGTTGACTCTTGAGCTGTACCTGGGCAATCGGAGGCTCCTCACCCCCTTCCCTGTCCTCGGAATGTATGCTCCACTCGCTAGGAGCCAGTTCAAGGATGCAGCTTTGAGAGAGTAAGGTGCTGTTGAGACCATCTGGAGAGTATATGTGACTGAACCCTGTTAAGTTCTCTACACAAACTTCGGGTGGCCGTGGAGATCCACTTATCTTGTGGCCACCAAGAAGAAGCCTTGTATGTAAGCTCCTTTGCTTATTAAACTTGCCACCCACCAATCTGGAGTGGTCTTCCCTGTTCTTTGGTCCTTCCTTGTCCTCCATATAGAGGGGCCAGTTTCGAATTTCACCCAGGGACTCTCAAGGTTGTGAACTTCTTTCTCCAAAAGTGAGTAATCTGTTTTTATTATCAGCAATATATTTACTACTTGTTAAACCCTAGTAAACATATAAACTGGTTTCAGACTTGCTAGCCATGCCTCTGTGAGAAACAAATTGACCAACTATAATATAGGAACACAGGATTTTCGGACAGTCCTTTTGGTCTTCAGCCTTATATTATCTAATCAAAATGCTCTTTTCCAAAGTAACTTCAGTCAGCTCTGTTCTTCCCTATACTTTTGAGTCTGGCTATGAATTCATTCTTAATATAGTTAGGTTTATCTGTCAGAATCTGTTCATCTTTCTGCGCTGTACCTATAAATTAACCTATACAGTTAGTTTTTTATTTGGGTAAAGTTCCTTTTTTGTAGCATAGGTTGTCTTCCCTGTTCCCTTTTCCAAGCTGTAGTAAGTTCTTACCGGTGCCCGAGGATGAGGTTGTCTGTTGCTCTTCTACCTGAAGAATCAGCCTTTTATTTCATAAGTGAAGAGTAAGGAGTTTTTTGCCTTTCCTGCATGACTGCTGTTGTCTTCCCCTACTTTTACACTACAAACTTTCTTAGATCTCTTGATATTTCCTGTGAGCGTACTATGAGGTCACGGAGAAGGAGCCTAGAAGAAGGTACGGCCTCCACCAAATTCTGAACGCACTGTTCAGTCAGCCCACTTTTAGCCTTTATCAAATATTAGATGGTATATATTCCAGATATATACGTGCAAGGGCTTGTCTCTCCTCAGATGTTGGTCTAGTTGTCTGCCACCTCAGCTCTCTGACGGGATCAACAAGAGCTGTGAATTTGAAGTTAATCTGGCTCTTATACTCATTGTAAAGTTGGGAGTGACGCTGTTCTAGCTTATTACACCCTAGAGCAGAACTGCTCCTTTTATTAAATAATCACACATTAATATACTTCTAATCAATTCTTCTTTAATTAGAAAAATCATTTCCATTTACTTTGAAATTTAAAACGTACATATTGACATCTGGAAAAAAAAGGAAAGAAAAATAGTTTCAGAAATTAAATCTCAGTAATTCTTTTCTCCCAGGTGGGAGAAAAGAATCAATTTATTTTGGCTTAATCTGGGTTTAACTGTCATTTAAGTGTAAGGCAGAGTGAGGGGAATACTTGCAATGGTAGAACTGGAGCTGAGAATGAGCTGGGGCGATTTTAGAATGAGGGTGAGAGGCTGCAGCTCTGTCATACGAGACCATGACTGAATTCCCAATAGCTTCTCGGTCATGAATATATTGTCCTTAGTAACATGTAATGGCTGGGGTTAGGTAAGAAATTTTATTATTCCCAAGTACCTCTCTTTTTTCTTTAGGGGAGTAAACATTTTCCAGACCATGTGTTCATTTATTTTTTTTCAAGGAACATTTGTTTTCTATCTAATGGCAGGCACTATCTTTAGGGTTGGGAAAACGTAGTAAATAGAACTTCCTAAAGCAGCTCAGAGAATAGAATGAAGGGGAACAGACATGTCAGCTATGTGATAAATGATATAATAGAGCTGTACACAAGATTTAATGTGGGCAGAGGAGTGACATATTATAATGGTTAAGAGAGTGGATGCTGGAGCTCGGCTCAGTAGGTTTCATTCTGGCTCCATCACTTATTAATTATATGCCCTGGAGCAAGTTAATGAACCTCCTCTGTCTCCTCCCCTTAATATGAGAATAATAGCAGTGTCACCTGATCGAGATTTATGAACACTCAATGTGTTAATATTGGATTGAACCATATGAAATTGTCAAGAATCACCTTGTTTTGATCTACAAAAATTTTGTATGGTTGAACCTCATGCCTTAAGTTCTCAGCACAAAGCTAAAAGGTTGTGTAGTGTTTTTAACTGTGCCCTCCCCTTCGAAAAAAAGAAATATATATATATATTTATTTAAGTTCTAACCCATGGTACCTGTGGATGAGACCTTATTTGGAAATAGGGTCTTTGCAGATATAATCAAGTTAAGATGAGGTCATACTGGATTAGCATCAGCCCTAAATTAAATGACTGGTGTCTTTACAATAAGAGAAAGGAGAGGGAGACATGGATACAGAGACACAGAGGAGACACACAGGAAGTAAGGCTATGTGAAAAACGGAGGCAGAGATTGAAATGACGCATCTGTAAACCTAGAAACATCAAGGATTGCCAGCAACCACCGAAAGCTACAAGGAAGCAGGAAATGATTTTTCTCTAGAGCTTTTAGAGGGAGTATGACGATGATAACACCTAATTCGAATTCCTAGACTCCAGAAGTGTGAGAGAATAAACTTCTGTTGTTTTAAGCCATCAAGTTTATGGTAATTTATTGCATAGCCTTAGGAAACTAATACAGGTAGCAATTGCTCAGTAAATGTTATTTATAGTTCATCATTGAAACACAGAGGGGAAATCATTCATTTCATCAGAGGAAGAGCTGCTAAAGACGTTAGTGGTCATCATTCAAAAAGAAGAGGGAAAGGTCATTCCAGATGAGGAAATATCATAAACGAATGTATCAAGAAATATACGTCTACTTCTACACAAATATTATTGGAAGGTGCAAGAGGATTAGAGAAAGGTGATTTTATTTTATTTTTTATTAGCCATCAGTTTTATACACATCACTGTATACATGTCAATCCCCATCGCCCAATTCATCCCACCCCCCAAGAAAGGTGATTTTAGACACGAATGGTCTTTGATGGTCTTCTTATGCTATGCCAGAAATATAGTTTCTGTGCTATTGACAATAAAGTTTCAGAGTCATTTTTAAATATGAGAGTTATGTGATCTAACCAATATTTTATAAATAGAACTCTGACAGCAGTGTGTGCCCTTGATGAGGGAGGGGAAAACTTCAGAAGGCTATTGAAATTGTCATGGCTTAGGATTGTACAGTCTCAGAAGGAGAACAGGCAAAGAAGAAGATAAAAAAAACTATTTCAGGTGTAGAATTTATATAATGACAGGCTATTTGGAGTGACTTAGAGGAATAAAACTATGATTATTTCCAGATTTCTGGTTTAGGATACATGTAGATTGAAGGAACATTTACAAAGAGATAGAATTTAAAAGAAAGAATTTTTTTAGTGAGAACAATCAGAGAAAAATTTAAGTTGAGGAGAATATCCAGGTGAAAATTGTCTATAGCATTTGGACATGTGGATCTGAATATTTGGGGGGAGGTTTTTATTGGAGTTACAAACTTTAGAGTTATTAGGTTTTAGATAGAAGTTGAAGAATTGACGGTAAATGCACTGATCCACGATTGTGCAGAAGGAAAAAAGAAGACAGTTGAGCGGAAAAAGAGGGAAACTATCATGAGGACTGAAAAGTAGGAATAAAAAAATTATAGCCTAAGGATGGGAAGATAATGGAATGCTAAAACCCAAAAAAGAAATTTCAAGGGGAAGATTATGTGAAATTCTATAAAGTGGTTGTATCAGTCAGGATAGGCTGAATTATGCAGGGGTAACAAACAAATCCCAATTCTTTATGGCTTAACACAGCAAAAGCTTTTCTTCTTCATGTACAACATAGACCACTGGGAGGATAGAGATTATCAAAGTCCTTCGGGGACTAGGCTTACGAAGGCTCCAGCTTGACACATGCTTGATCACTAAAATGAGGAAAAGGGAACATGGTGAACTGGCTTTCAAAACTTCCACATATAGTGACACTCACATTTCATTGACCAAGTCACACCTCAGTATCTAACATGGCAATGCCAAACCAAGAGGATGGCAAAGAACAATTTTACGATGTGCCAAGAAGAAGAAACACAACAGTTTTGTAAAAGTCCTAAAGAAGGAGACTTGAGGAGGGGAAAAAAAGATTTGGAGGAGTTACTCTAGGAAGTCAGAAGCATTGGTGATGGGATACAAACAAATGAATTGCTCAATGAGACTGAAGGGTGCCATGAGATGGGGAACATCCATTTCTAGTGTACCAGGGCAATATGTTTTATGGGATTCTCTCTACCATTTTCAGTGGCTCTGTCAGAGGAAGGAATGAAACAGAAAGTTGGCTTGACACAGGTTTGTAATTGATCCAGAAGGTCAGTCAGTGAGGGAAGTATGTCTGCCTGTGAGAGAATAGTTGACAGAATTGACCACAAGTTCTAGTGTGGTTGGAGAAGAAAATAAGGATATGATGGGACAGATAAACTTGAAAAATAGGGAGAAACCAAAGAAATAGAGATCATCATGGCAGTTGTGTGGATGTTAAGAGGTTGTGAAAGATCAAGAAAGGCAAAATTTTAATAGTTTTGATAGTTTGAGAGGTGGGCTATTGAAGTGCTCTGCCAAAGGCAAATGAAAGAATTCAAAAGTAAATTAAAGGAATTAAAGGAAATAAAAAAAACTATGTGGCTAGTTCCCTAAGATTTCTTGACTCTACTTGAGAATCTCCCCTTTCTCAGACCTTTGATTTAGTGTCCTTCTAGGGTTGTGTAGTCAACTGTACCATTAGACTTTAGTGAAAATCAACGTACCTCTCTCTCAATGAGCAGAGTCCAGGCATTGGAACAAAACCCATTTGAGTTTGCATCTTGCTCTAACATTTATTACTGAATTAGCTTGAACAAGTTAGCTTACCACTCTGACCTCTTGTATAAAACCTCTTGTATTTTTCATGTATAAGTGGTGATCCAGTCAACAAACATATATTAATTATTCATTTAATAATATGTATTTATAGATTATCTACCATGTGCCAGGCATTCAACTTAGCCTGGAATACAGCGAGCTTGCAAATATAACAACTTTGCCTTTATCACTGAAGGCCTAGCTAAAAACTGAATCTTTGGGTCTCTGATCATACCCAGTGTGGCAAATAGTCCTTTTTTTTTGCTTGAAGAATGCCTATTACTTTTAGGCAGCTATGACCCCAGACTCAAAAGCTCAATTATGATTGATCTCAATCAATATTGTCAATTTAGTTTCCTTTCGTCAGTTTTTGATCCAAAGATGAGTATGTGGTCCAATTAGATGTAATAGGTATCAGCTAGAGGGCTTCTAGGAAAAAAAAATTTCCTGATTAAAAGAAAAAGCCAACACGAAATGGGCTTCTTTTTTCCTCCCATCTCCTTTCTTCAGCTGAGGTTCTGTCATGTGAGAATATGTTGCTAGAGCTACCTCAGTTATTTTGAAACCATGAGGGAAAAGCTAAAAAAAGTACTAGCTGACCTTTTTTATATTATTGAGTGGTTGGACTAAACATGTACATCCAGATTTCAGGCAATGTGAAACAATTAAGTGCTTTTGGTATTTACATCATTTCAAGTTTGAAATTCTGAAACACAGTCAAACACATGTGAAAGGATTCACTCAGAATGAATAAGCGCTTCTGCTGTATTCCTTCAGTGTCTTATAATTTATTTAGCTACTTCTTAACTTGCCTTTAGCATCATGTGTATATATGTGTGTGTTCTTTGCTAGCTAAACTGTAAACTTTCTTTAACCATTATTTCTTTGTTTTTTTCCACAACAAAAAGCAGTTTCTTTCAGTCAGGAGTCTCTCCCATCTCATAAAATAACCCCTCATCCAACCAGACCTATAATTCCAGACAGCAGAAATTTTCTGGATTACTCAATTTTCCTCCCATCCACATGCAATCCATCTGCAAGACCTGTCAGTTATCTCTGAAATGTGCCTAAAATCTATTTCCATTGTAACCCAGTCAAACCATCGTGATCTCTGGCCTTGGTTATGGGCAGCAGACTGCTAACAACTGGTAGCTTTCAACCATCCCCCACTCCCCCTCCAAATCTTTCCCCAAAAGGCAGTCAGAATGACTTTTGAAATTGTAAATTAAATTATATAACCCCCTCCTCCTAAAAACCTCCTGATGGATTCTCATTGTGTTTAAAATAAAATGCAAAACGCTTGCCTCAGGTACAAGGCTCTAATATTCTGGTCCCCGACTCCCCCTCTCATTTACCACATTCTATACCCTCCAGTCATAGCAGCCTCCTTTTTGTTCCTCGGACCCACAGAGCTTTCTTTCTGTCACAGTGAGTTTGAACTTGCTCTTCCTTCTGTCTGAACCACTGTCCCCAATGGCTCCACAAATAGCTGTCTCCTCATTATGAGGTCTTAGCTCAAGTGGCACCTTTTCAGAAAGTTGTCCCTTGATCACTGATCCATCCATGTATAAGGGGGATTCTCCAATTCCTGTCTTCTCTCAGCATCACTTTACCTTCTTTATTTCCTTTATAGCTCGAGATGATGATGATCTAACATTAGCTTGTTTCTTTTGTTTTGCATTTTTATTGCTTGTTGTTTATCTCTCACCCAAGTAGAATGCAAGCTCCTTGAGATCAAGGACTTTTCCTGCCTGGTTCATAATACTGAATCCCAGCATTTAAAACAGTACATAATAACTGCTTACTAAATATTAGTTGAATGAGTAAAACTGTGTACTCTTTTTCCTCCTTATCCACTCCAATGCTCAACATAGAGCTACTCAATAAATATCCAATTGTTCAATATGTTTTGGAAATTTTATATGAAAAGCTTTGCATAAGGCACTGTAGAAATACTGGTAAAGAAGAAAGAAAACTGAAATTCTGTTTTCCTTCCAGTTGTGCTTCAAAATATTCAGGAAAATTCTTTACCTACTCTCTACAAGCTGAAGGACCTTTATTTCGGCTGATTTCCAAGGTGTGAATGTAGTTCAAATCCAGAATAGCCTTAATTTTTATACTTAAAATGCTTGTACTTCCTTTTTTTCAATGTCAAATGAATCACTACATTTTCAACACTTGATGATCCTTATTATCTTGAAATATTCTGCAATTAACAAAAATATTTAGACAACATGCATTTGTAGAATCATAATATAAACTATTCTCTGTTTTAAAACGAAATATTGCCTAAGGCTAGTTCTTACCAGGAGTCTGTGCTTCCACATCACATATGCATTAATAGTTTGTCTGAACTTGACAACAATTTTTAATTTTTCCTTGGCAATGCAAGTGTTTCTCTTACATTCATGAATCTCAATGATCTCTTCCGGTTGCTGATCTCAAGTCCACAGCCTCTCATCTCTTTTTAGCACTGCTTTTTGTTACAACTTCTGTTAACTCCTTACTTCCAAGAGTTGTTTCTTTTCAGTAACTTCTCTTTTCTCATAAAGATTATTCTCCTCAGAGAAAGGCAGGAACTGGATGTGGAACCAGCGATGGTGCTGATTTGCCTTCAAATAACCCAGCAATTGAAATATGACTATAAATAATAAGAGAGAACTCAAGGAACATACAAAATGGGAAGCAATCTCATTTTATTATTTTTACTCCTCAGATTTAGTATTATTTACAGCTGAGCATATAGGAAAAAAGTGACTACACAGAATCAAAAGTTCTAGCTATAAGTCAATTCAAAGGATTCTTGAAGAGTCAGTTTAAGATGATTTATATTGAAGGGTAGAGAGATATTTGGATTATACATAAAACAAAGAAATTACTTATAATATAAAAATAAAAAAGATAGCATATTTATAGAGATAATGAGTATTGAAAAATGGCAGAAGTATCATGTAAAAAAAATCACAGCTCTCCAAGAAAGTATCAGGGCAGATACCGAGCACATTAGTTGTTCTGAAGATTTGCAAATAAAAGGGAAAGTTGGAAAGCTACACACGTAGGCATAAGATATAGCAGTCTCAAAGGCAAGCGTAAGCTTCACAGAGAGTGAGCAAAAGCGTTTGGAAGACAGGAGGGAAGCTTATCTAGAACTTGAGCAATGCCAGAAGCTAGGTAAGTTAGTCTGACAATGACATTGAGTATAAACAAGTTTCAGATAGTTGTGGAGGGTGGTTATTCAAAGAGAATAAAGCAATTACATATTTTTTCAAAATAAATAACTTAAAGTTGTAGGAAAAGTAGCAGAGTAGGATGTTAGAGTTGGATTCAGTTTGGAGTTTTATTAGTAGACTCCTATTCATCCTTCAAGACCCAGCTCAAATATGTCAAGTCTCCTTTGAAATTTTATGAAGGATTGGACTGTTGCTCCAGAATCTTTAATCATTTATCTGTTACAGAATTTACATCCTTGGATTCTCCATGTGACTTTGCAGTCCTTGCCACTAGTGTGGGTGGGGTATATTTCCTTGGCCCATCAATGTTGAGCTTGGCCGTTAGACTTCCTTTGGTCAATGAAATGTTCATGGGTGGATGGGATGTGAGCAGCATCTTTAAACATACATGTGCAATTGTCCTCTTGCATGGCTGTGATTTGCTGTGAGAAGAGAACACCTCAGTAATTACTCCCCTTCAGCCAGGTGTACAAATGAAGATACTTGGGGCAGACCTGATCCTGACAGGAAGCTTGGAGTCCAGCCTGGCCCAGACATTGCAAGCCGAGACCAGCTGAACCACAGTTGACTTGCACAACTATGAGCATGAAAATGAATGTTTGCTGTTGTAGGCCACTAAAATTTTGAAATTGTTTATGTGGCAAAATTTATTACTTCACTATTTTTAAACACTCTCACATACAGAATTTCTGTTCCCTGTAATGTGCTCCTGCTGTACTGTGAATCTATATCTATTATAGTATCTCTACTGGTAATAGAGTATCAACTGGTAAACTCTGTGCTCAAACATCTCTACTGGTAATAGAGTATCAACTGGTAAACTCTGTGCTCAAACATCTGTCTCTCCTAAAAAGTTCTAAGCAACTCTACTATAAAGGTTTATCATATTGGTGTTTTTATTTCACTGCCCTCAAACTAACTGGCCCAAAGCACACAACTGTGTGTTTGTAATGGAGCTGCTTTCTACATGTGAATATTCAAAGGGAAGCTATAAACCATATTTGTAAGACAAATCCAATCTGAGAAGTTTTGAAGCATCCATACCTTACCCATCACATACGATTTTATTTTAAGCTTTTTATCTCCATTTTAAAGGCAGAAAAATAAAACACGGAAAAGAATTAAATAAACTATGTGGTATCACAAAAAAATATTTGCCTGGCATTCATAAAGTTAGGACTGTCACTTTAAATGCTGTCAATCCTATCTCATTTTCATTTATTGGAGACTATTAAAAAGCTAACGGTTACTCTATTCTGGCTCTACTTTTTCATAACATATTTTTATGTTGCTGAGTAAATTCTATTTAGACATTAGCTTTTGCTCATATGAAGTATTTTTGAATAGATAAAAAGGTGCAAAACCAATTCCCAACTCAGAGGCTTAAATTACCCACACAACTGAATAGCTGTGGATGTAAATACATGTTAGGATGAAAATGTGGCATTTATCTATACCGTTTAGGAAACCAATTTTATACTGAGTCCTGAATGTAGGGTTAGAAAATTACAATAAAATTTGATTTATACCAAAGTGAATAAACTGAAAGTCACAAAACTCTTAAGCCCCAAACTGTCAAGTAGTTTTAAATAGGAGTCCATTAGGCTATTGGCTATGACTCCTGTTTTCTTAGCATACTAAGACAACACAGTATTTATTTACATAGGACAGTTTAAATACACTATCCAATGAGGTGCCCCTACTTTTTGTTAAATGGGAGTGGACACTGTGCTATATCCAGATCTCCCCTTTAGAACTAAGGACTTTTCCTCTGGAAGTTGCCTTCAATTGAACTGGACATCCTCGTTCAAGATCACAACCCCCGTCTCTGTGGCAGCCTGAATTCAGTGACTGGCTGAGGCTGGCATATAAAACTGGACTCAGCCCCAAACTGGGACAACTCTAAAGAGCTATTTCAGCTTAGATTTCCAGTAGAGTCAGTTGGAGATCTCCACTGAGCTTGCATCAGAGCCCAAACTCTCCCACTGCCCAGGGGTGCTGATTTTACTCCCCCGTAGCTACTGGTCCTAAGAACATGTCTTAATAAATTTCCTTCACGCTAATCTCTATCTAGGTGTCTCTTTTCTGGGAAACTGGATTATAATACAAACCATGCCTAATAAATGCAACTCAACAACATTAACTGAATTGAATTGAATAGACTTCAATTAAACTAGGTAGGAGATAGGAAAAACACAAAGATAAAATGGTCGTCTTGCCCTTTAAGAGCTTATAGTTCCACAGGCACCAATCCCCTCCACCAGGAAGCCTACACAACTCATTGAACCAACCTTAGCCACTGGGGACAGACACCAAAAACAATGGAAACTACAAACCTGCAGCCTGCAAAAAGGAGACCCCAAACACAGTAAGTTAAGCAAAATGAGAAGACAGAGAAACACACAGCAGATGAAGGACCAAAGCAAAAACCCACCAGACCTAACAAATGAAGAGGAAATAGGCAGTCTACCTGAAAAAGAATTCAGAATAATGATAGTAAAGATGATCCAAAATCTTGCAAATACAATGGAGAAAATACAAGAAACGTTTAACAAGGACCTAGAAGAACTAAACAGCAAACAGACAGCGATGAACAACACAATAAATGAAATTAACAATTCTCTACAGGGGATCAATAGCAGAATAACTGAGGCAGAAGAACGGATAAGTGACCTGGAAGATAAAATAGTGGAAATAACTACTGCAGCACAGAATAAAGAAAAAAGAATGAAACGAATTGAGGACAGTCTCAGAGACCTCTGGGACAACATTAAATGCACCAACATTCGAATTATAGGGGTCCCAGAAGAAGAAGAGAAAAAGAAAGGGACTGAGAAAATATCTGAAGAGACTATAGTTGAAAACTTCCCTAATATGGGAAAGGAAATACGTAATCAAGTCCAGGAAGGAGAAACATGCCAAGACACATATTAAACAAACTATCAAAAATTAAATACAAAGAAAACATATTAAAAGCAGCAAGGGAAAAACAACAAATAACCATAAGGTTAACAGCTGATCTTTCAGCAGAAACTCTGCAAGCCAGAAGGGAGTGGCAGGAGTAGCAATTCTCCTATAAGACACAACAGACTGTAAAATAAAGACTATTATCAGAGACAAAGAAGGATACAACATAATGATCAAGGGATCAATCCAAGAAGAAGACATAACAATTGTAAATATTTATGCACCCAACATAGGAAAACAACCTAACCTTATACCTAAAGCAATCAGAGAAAAGAAGAACAAAAAAAACCCGAAAGTGAGCAGAAGGAAAGAAATCATAAAGATCAGATCAGAAATAAATGAAAAAGAAATGAATGAAACGATAGCAAAGTTCAATAAAACTAAAAGCTGGTTCTTTGAGAAGATATGCCAATAAAATGGACAACCTGGAAGAAATGAACAAATACTTAGAAATGCACAACTTCCGAGACTGAACCAGGAAGAAACAGAAACTACAAACAGACCAATCACAAGCACTGAAATTGAAATGTGATTAAAAATCTTCCAACAAACAAAAGCCCAGGACCAGATGGCTTCACAGCTGAATTCTATCAAACATTTAGAGAAGACCTAACACCTATCCTAGCAAAAGAAAAACGGAGCTGGAGGAATCAGGCTCCCTGACTTCAGACTATACTACGGAGCTACAGTAATCAAGAGAGTATGGTACTGGCACAAAAACAGAAAGATAGATCAATGGAACAGGATAGAAAGCCCAGAGATAAAGCCACGCACATATGGTCACCTTACCTTTGATAAAGGTGGCAAGAATATACAGTCGAGAAAAGGCAGCCTCTTTAAAGTGGTGCTGGGAAAACTGGACAGCTACATGTAAAAGAATGAAATTAGAACACTCCCTAACACCATACACAAAAATAAACTCAAAATGGATTAAAGACCTAAATGTAAGCCCAGACACCATCAAACTCTTAGAGGAAAACCTAGGCAGAACACTCTATGACATACATCACAGCAAGATCCTTTTTGACCCACCTCCTAGAGAAATGGAAAGAAAAACAAAAATAAACAAATGGGACCTAATGAAACTTAAAAGCTTTTGCACAGCAAAGGAAACCATAAACAAGATGAAAAGACAACCCTCAGACTGGGAGAAAATATTTGCAAATGAAGCAACTGACAAAGGATTAATCTCCAAAACATACAAGCAACTCATGCAGCTCAATATCAAAAAAACAAACAACCCAATCCAAAAATGGGCAGAAGACTTAAATAAACATTTCTCCAAAGAAGAGATTCAGATTGCCAAAAACACATGAAAGAATGCTCAACATCATTAATCATTAGAGAAATACAAATCAAAACTACAATGAGATATCATCTCACACCGGTCGGAATGGCCATCATCAAAAAATCTACAAACAGGCCTTCCCTGGTGGCGCAGTGGTTGAGAGTCCGCCTGCCAATGCAGGGGACACAGGTTTGTGCCCCGGTCCGGGAACATCCCACATGCCGCGGAGTGGCTAGGCTCTTGAGCCGTGGCCACTGAGCCTGCACGTCCGGAGCCTGTGCTCTGCAATGGGAGAGGCCACAACAGTGAGAGGCCCACGTACAGAAGAAAAAAAAAAAATATCTACAAACAATAAATGCTGGAGATGGTGTGGAGAAAAGGGAACTCCCTTACACTGTTGGTGGGAATGTAAATTGATACAGTCACTACGGAGAACAGTATGAAGTTTCCTTAAAAAACTACAAATAGAACTAGCATATGACCCAGCACTCTCACTACTGGGCATATACCCTAAGAATACCATAACTCAAAAAGAGTCATGTACCACAATGTTTACTGTAGCTCTAGTTACAATAGCCAGGACATGGCAGCAACCTAAGTGTCCATCGACAGATGAATGGATAAAGAAGATGTGGCACATATATACAATGGAATATTACTCAGCCATAAAAAGGAACGAAACTGAGTTATCTGTAGTGAGGTGGAGGGACCTAGAGTCTGTCATACAGAGTGAAGTAAGTCAGAAAGAGTGAAACAAATACCGTATGCTAACACATATATATGGAATCTAAAAAAATTTAAAAATTAAAAAAAAAATAAGGAAAAAAAATGGCCAGAAGAACCTAGGGGCAAGATGGGAATTAAGTTGCAGACCTACTAGAGAATGGAGCTGAAGATATGGGGAGGGGGAAGGGTAAGCTGGGACAAAGTGAGAGAGTGGCATGGACATATATACACTACCAAACGTAAAATAGATAGCTAGTGGGAAGCAGCCACATAGCACAGGGAGATCAGTTCGGTGCTTTGTGACCACCTAGAGGGGTGGGATAGGGAGGGTGGGAGGGAGGGAGCCGCAAGAGGGAGGAGATATGGGGACCTATGTATATGTATAACTGATTCACTTTGTTATAAAGCAGAAACTAACACACCATTGTAAAGCAGTTATACTCTAATAAAGATGTTAAAAAAAAGAAAAGGAATACTTATAGTAGAATAAAATATTGTTTAAATGAAATGCATAAATAAATAAAAGAGCTTATAGTTCCAATGAAGATACAAAGACTTAAACCCGTAAGTATCACAAGATGAGCCAGGAGCTGGAAGAGGTCAACTGACTGTTGCTTCACGTTTAATAGTTACCTGTGGAAGCACTGCCGACTGCCCCGTATACTCCTCATAACCCTCATTTTGTTACCACCATATTGCAAGTTCTGGCTATTGCAGTGAAAGCAGAAATGACACGTTCCAGGTCCAAGCAGAAGCATTTTTAAGCTGGAGTTTCATTCCCCATCTCTCTTTTTCCCTGTTATGGCAAATTGGAAGCCTCAAGTTGAAATTTCAGCAAAATGAGATACACGTAGCTTGCCTCACAGTGGCCTTTGCACAGAAGAAAAAAATAAATCCTCTGATGCGTGAAGCCCCAAGATCAGGTGGTTCGATAGTATAGCATAACTTAGCCCATTCTGAATAACATACGGCTATTTATCTATACCCATTTGGTGAGGAAAGTAAGACTTAGAAGAAATTTCCCAGATCTATGATATTTAAACTGAGTACTGAGTAATTTGGTAATCTGCTCCTATGTAGAGAAGAGAATTGCTTTTTTCTTTTTTTTCTTTAGGAAGAGGAAATAGACCAGAGACCTAATCAATCAGAAGCCGTGAGTCAGGAAACAATAAGTTTTTAGAGTTTGAACTTTTAACCCAGGCAGGAGGATTTCCATCCGTCGAAACTGTTAAAATGTATGCAGTTTTTCTGCGTGGGCACACTTTTCTGGGAAGGTACCCGCAAGAATATTTAGAGCACAGTTTAGGTGAGATGCAAAGGTGAGAGATGTAGGGGAAAAGAAAAATGGCAAATGGCTTGAAATGAGGCCAGAGAGCTAGAATTTATAAGGGACTTCACAAAGTCCACTAAAGGAGTTCAGATTTATTTTAATCTAGGCAGTTTATTAAACCCAAGATAGTACTCTGCAATTTCTTCTTGCCCAGTTCATTTTTACTGATCAGTCCAAAGTAGGAAAAATATCTCCTATGATTCTTAGGACAAAGTCTAATCTTTAACTTGGACCTTGAGGCTCTCTAGGATGTGAGTCTCACTAACTTCTCCAATTACGGTAGTTGGTACCTTACTCTTAAAGAGGAACTGTGTGAATCTGAATCCTTGCTCTACCTGTGTGTTACTGTCAGCATCTGTAAAATAAACATAATAAGACTTCTTATTTGGAAGGTTTGTAGGGAAGATTAAATAGATGTAAACTATTTACATTTTTTAAAGTGCTGACACATTATACAATCTCAAATATTTGAGTGATCTGTGCTGATCCCTCAGCCTCCATGCCTTACCATTCAGTTTCTGGGATAACATCTATTTATGCCTCAATTCACAGAGTGTATGCTACTTTTTTTCTGAGAAGGATACAGTGGTCCTCCAACATTCGGTTAGGTGATTGCCTATGCCCTTCCACGATACCTTGGAATTTTGAGTAGACTGTCCTTAAATTTAATCATATCCTTACTTATGTATATCTCTACACAGACTCTGGGAAATGGAATGCTATTGAAGAATTTTCATCAGAGGAATGACATGATTCACATGTGTCTAAAGAATCACTCTGGCTGCTGTGTTGAGAGTAAATTCCATGGCAGCAAGTCCCTAGACCTGACACGACCAGTTAGAAGGCCATTGCAGAGGTCTAGGTCAGAGACGATGGAGACTTGGACTGGGGTAGCAGAGTATAATTGTGATCTACGGTTGGATTCTGGACATATTTTTTTTTATTTAATTTTTATTTTATATTGGAGTATAGTTGATTTACAATGGATATATTTTGAAGGTGAAACCACAGTTTTTGGATGGATTAGATGTAGTATGTGAGTGAAATAGAAGAGTCAAAAGTGATTCCAACTTTGTGTCCTGGGAACCTGGAAGGATGGAGTTGCCATCCACTGAGAAAGGGAAGAATGTGGTGGAACAGCTTTTAGGGAAAAACAAAAACCAACAAGAGTTCAGTTACTGTCTGTTGGATTTGGGGCATTTATTAGACATCCAAATGGAGATAATTGGGTAGTGCAAGAATGGATTTCAATAGAGAAGCTGCTGGGAGATGTAAATGTGGAAGTTGTCATCAAATAGATGATCTTTAAAGCTCTAAGCCCAGATGAGAGTACCAGGACAGTGAACGTAGGAGAGGAGGGGACCAGTGCCCAAGTTTGGTATATCTCTGATATTTAAGAGGTCAGGGAGCCAGAGGATGATCTGTACTGCAATAGAGCATTAAGCAAAAGGGAACAAAAACTGAGAGCATATGGTGGTCTATAAAGCAAGTAAAGAGAGAATTTGGAAGAAGATCCTTTTTTATTTACTTTTTTAAGATAGGAGAATTGGGAATGGTTCAGTAGAGACCAAAGGGTAATGATGTCAGAAAGGAAGGTGAGAATTGCTACAGTGCTTCCCATGAGTAGGCAAGAGGGTCTAAGATCTGACACACAAGCGGAGTGACGAGAGTTAGATGGGAGTATGCATAATTCACCTCTGATGATAACACAGGAAGGCAAATCTAGGGATATAAGGCTCGTAGGCAGGAAATGTGATGAAAGAATTTGTCAAAGTCCCCCTCCATAGTTCTTTCAGTTTTTTTAGTCATCAGCTGAGCCTCAGTTTCCCCATATGCAAAACTAAGATATAAGATTTAGAATATTTCTGTGATTCTGTAAGTGGGTAGTACACACTCAAAGAGATTCAAGAGCTGACTATCAACTCTGCATATTTGATTTGTAGAAGAGAACTTCTAAAGCATAGCTATTACTATCATTATATTCTCAGAAAATGAAAAATGTCCCATGTTTTATTATATTTGGCTAGCATGACATCCCCACGGTTTCTGGCACATTTATGATTTCTACAGGAACAAGTGCAGAAACTGTCTTGGAGACTGACATAGCCCATCTGCTTTAAAATAGTTTGTGTTATAAAATGCCATATTTTCTCCTAACATTCTCTGACACTGAAGCAGATTAAAAAGTTAGTATTATTAAGAACTCATCTTTTGAAGTAAACACCTATATAGGATCATGAAAAGCTTTCTTGAAACAGAAGTAGTTTGATTGTAGAAAGTTGGTTAGTTCAAGTTTTCTCTCCTACTGTAGGATCATTAGTGTTTGACTAATGATGCATACCTATTTTGCCTTTAATAATGAGCTAAAAAGGTAATTTATAGGAACACAAGGAAATAGAAAAAGAATACAACTTCTGTTCTAAGGGGACATGAGTTTCATTTCAAAATGCTGGTTTTCCAGACCAAGGCTCCAATTAGGTTCTGAAGCGACTAGAGACGAATATAAGGGATTTTCAAAAATTATTATACAGGTACAGTGTCTGAGGGAGAAAAATGCTGCTGTAAAATCTAGTAGGTTTCTGTTATTGTCTACATTTTGCTATTTGGTGTTTTTAATCTTTCAGGTAAAAAGACCTCACGACTTCTATGCAGATGAACTGTCTGCATTTCAATTTAAAGTAACGGTGTGAGCCATTTCACTCCATTTCTTTCAGCTCCAATGCGTTCATGGTGCCTGTGTTAATGTCCACCAACAAAACACGAAAGGAACAAAGGCTTCTAATTTGTATAATGGGCTTGAGTGAGATGGTCGCTTTCACCTCATGGATGAACACACTAAGCGATTAAAAATGTTTACAACCCAGAAACATACGGTATGTCAACATCCCACGCCACTCTCAAGCAAATACACTGAAGGGAAGCAAAATCCTTTTCATTATGGACAGTGTCCTGTCAATATGCAGTTACTAGGGAAATTCATTCATGTTGCGTATTTGCTATATCAATAGGTCACATTTCTATGTTACTGAGTCTGAATATCTTTTTATATGAATATAAGAAAACAAAAGCACAGTAAAGTCGATACTTCTAATCTTTCAAAACCAATTTCTGATACTTCTATAAATAATATCAACTGAGTCTGCTCAGGTTAAATGTTACCATGAAGCTTATGAAAGGAGCTAAGTCGTTTTAATGCCTGCAGTTGGGTAGAGCAGTGTATAGAGATTCATACAGCGTAATCTGCTAAAGCATTTTAATAAGTAAGCATTGGATAGTTTTCAGTTACTTCAAAGATTAACACTCAAATGTGTATTCTGGCAGGTAAATACAAATTAGATAGATGACTGCCCATATTATCTTTCGATCTCACTATGTATTTCTCCCATGAAGATCAGTTAGCTATTTGAATTCATAGTATATTTGTCTTTGTTCCTTTTTATCAAAAGTATGTTCTACT
The DNA here is from genome assembly GCF_003031525.2 of Neophocaena asiaeorientalis asiaeorientalis. Taxonomy (NCBI): domain Eukaryota; kingdom Metazoa; phylum Chordata; class Mammalia; order Artiodactyla; family Phocoenidae; genus Neophocaena; species Neophocaena asiaeorientalis. The sequence goes on from NW_020172779.1 coordinate 1,737,728, forward strand.
TCCTGATTTGGAAATTGAAGCATGCATTGTAAATTACCTTAAACAGGAAGATTCAAGGTTTGCTGCAGATAATTTCAGCCACCACCTAAAACATGCAAGTGTATCTGAATACAATAAGCAAAAAAATGGTACTCACTTGAAAGCTGGTCCAGGTAAATGTTTCTTTCAATGACCTTCATGCTAACCAGATCGTGTTTCCAAATGTATTCTTTGTTTGATAAATGTAACACACATGACAAACATTTTCTCATCACATTAAATAAGTTGTATCTTTATGAATGCACACACAAAAATATAAGAAGGAAAGTACTGTCTAAGTCCACTGTCTTAAATTGCATGGTTAAATCAGATTCCTTTGGGCATGCCTATCTAAAACCAATACAGTCCCTTAAATTCTTAGGACAGAATTTGCTTTACTTGGAAATAGGCAATCTTATAAATTGCTGGCAGTGGTGTTTCCATATGATGTCAATTACTTTTTCAAAATAATTGAAAAAATTTAGTGAATATGTTAAACTATTTCTGCACTCAACTGATATACTACTTCATTTTCAGATTCATTCATTCATTCATTCAACCAATATTTACTGAGCGATTATTATTCCAAACGGTTGAAGATAGAGAGTAGAACGAAATAGATCAAGTCTGGCCTCATGGAGTTTACATGAAAGAAGACTGGAGGAAAGTTTAAATCAAAGTTATTTAGGATTGCAATTGACATTAACAAAAATACTTAGTTAATGTATAAACAGTAAGGAAGAACAACTACCAGAATCACAAATCAACCTCTTGTGTACACTGCCACATAAAACCAATGATTTGTTTAACTGGTACATTTTACTTTTATGTACATGGGAATATTTGCTGAATCAGGTTTCCTTTTTAAATATAAAAGTATTTTTTTTAATAAAATATAAAAAGAACCCTTAAAATTCAATAATAAATAAACACATAGCCCAGAGGAAAAATGGCAGCAAGATATCTGAACACACATTTCACCAAAGAAGATACACAGATGGCAAATAAGCATAGGAAAAGATGCTCGATATCTTTTGTCATTAGAAATGCAAATGTAAACGACAATGAGATACCACTACACACCTATTAGAATGGCTGAAATCTAAGAAAAGGCGACTATACCAATTGCAGGTGAGGAGGTGGAACCTCCTCTCCTCACCTCTCATTCATTGCTGTTAGGCATGTAAAATGGTACAGAAACTTCGGAAGACACAGCAGTTTTTTACGAAGCTGAACAGTCTTACTGTACAATCTGGCAGCCGAAATCCTCGGTATTTATCCAAGTGATTTGAAACTTATATACACACAAAAATCAGCATGTGAATGTTTAGAGCAGCCTTATTCATAACCACCAAACACTGGAAACAACCAAGATGTCCTTGGATAGGTGAATGGTTGAACAAACTGTACACCCTGACAATGTAATCTTTTTCTGTGACAACAAAGGGATGAGCTATCAAGTCATTTAAAAATATGGATAAATCTTAAATGTATATTGCTAAGTGAAAGAAGCCAGTCTGAAAAGCCCTCATATCACATACTTCTTTACGACATTGTAGAAAGGGCAAAAGTACAGATATCAGTGGTTGCAAGGCATTCAGCGAGTAGGGAGAGAGTTGAACACGTAAAGCACAAGGAATTTTTTTTAAGGCAATAAAACCATTCTGTATGAAACTTATCCACTGGTCAAAATCTATAGAACTTTAACAGCACAAGGAGTGAAGCTTAATATATGAAATTCAAAAAACATAATTTAAGAGGTTGAGCAGTGGGGGGCGGGTAGGGAGATACAAAAAATAGAATGCAGAATGTGACAAAATAAGCAAACTTTATTACAAATGTATGAAGTAACTTGGAAGAGGGTGACGGGAAAATGGCCTGACATAAGTGATGCTAGAAATGAGTGGAGTAAAACTAAAAGCAAAGGAACTGTATATAATCACTCTACTCTAGCTGATAAAGTTGCCCGTTGGGGTATGGGTTAAAAATTCTGAAAACACTACGTATGTATATTTGAGATGAACCATTAAATGTATGGATGACAGACTCGGGGAGGCCAGGTTTTTCACCATTGGGGTGGGAAGTTAGAGAAAAGCAAGGGGAGAATGCTAGAATGATCCATTTGGTAATGGATTAGAGTTGGAGACATCAGTGAGAAACACGTTTAACTTAATATATATACAGATGGCTGCATAGAGAATATGTACAGATGTGTGTATATACACAGGTTAATAGACACCCATACATTTTGTTGCTCTCAGTTGAGAGGACCTTGTACCAAGAATATCTCAGTAGCAAAGAGCACACCTATGGCTCAGATCTTGGTTTCTAATACCATTCTCAAATAAGAGGAACCAGGCGTCCTTGGAAAAATAGCTGCTTCTAGGACTGAGATAGGAAATATTCAAGATAAGCCTGCAGTATTTATACTACCAGAAACTAAGGAAGTACTCCAAAAAAATTGTTTTTTAATTGATAGAGCTATGTGAAAGGGACTTTGGAGCCTTCCGAAAGAGTTCCCAATGGCCAAAGCTGGAATAATTTGAGGAAAAAGATAAATAAGATGATATTGGATTATAACTCAGAGTATAAAATAAATAACCATGAGTCCATAATGATACGAGTAGTTCACTGAATGAGAATAGACAAATACCCCTTATAGAATAATTCCAAATAATTTATGTAGATACCCCACCCTTAAGAAGGTAGAAGAAGACCTGCTCCTTCTTGTGTGTGAGCTGCACATAGTGACTTCTTTCCAAAGAGTAAAATATGGAAAAGAGGAAAAACAACTTTAAAATGGAGAAATCAGACAAGTAGTATCTCAGCCAGGTGACCAAGATTAACATCAACAGTGATAAGTTAGGTTGATAATATGTACCACTGATATGATCAGATGAGAATGGCACTTGACCTCTGTGGTTTTTCTCCCCAAATTCCATAACTCCAGTTCAGTCATAAAGAAAACATCAGACCAATTCCCAAAGAGGGTGTCCTACAAAATACTTGATCAGTACTTGTCAAAAACTGTCAAGGTCATCAAAAACAAAGAAAGTCTGAGTAACTGTCACAGCCAACAGGAACCTAAGAATACATGATAAATAAATATGACGTAATATTCTGGATAGGATCCTGGCACAAAAAAAAAAAAGGACATTAGGTAGAAGCTACGGAGATCATAGTAAAGTACGGTCTTCAGTTAACAATAATGTAAAAAACTTTTTCCACTTAATTTCAACAGACTCCTCTCTACCCTTCCCAGTATTATCACTCTTATGTTCAGGGAACACAAACAGCTGTATAATCACAGATATCAGAACTCCCAGGGAACTGAGATTTCTCAGGAAACTGATTATTCTGCAGAGGATGAAGTCTTAGTAAAAGATTCCCCACCTTTTCAAGCAGTACACACTCAACCTGATTTAATCTTTCCTTGATGACTCAAGGTCCCTAGGAAGAGCAATTGTTGGATGATTTACAGGGATTTTTTTTTTTTTAGGGCCAATTGTCCTAACTCCAAGTACTTCTAAGACAGAGGCAGCATCCCTTTTTGAAAAAAGCATTTACACATATATTCTTTTTGGTGAGCATGACATTTGATGTGTCCCTAGATCACCATGGTCTCTTTTGGTTTTCTATTACAGTTCCTTCTCACTTTTTTGTCTGGCTCTGGATATAACTATCTGGCCTGACCTGAGAATTACTACCACGTTGCATCTTATAACTGTTCCTCACCTCTACATGTTGCAGCCATGGCAAGGGACATAATATCTCAGACCTTTGGGATACCACTATGGTAGCCTTGGTAACTCCTGAGCCCTATTTGTCATTTATTAAACTGCATGTTATTTATTTTGCATACTTTAATTTCAGAACAAAATAAACAAAAACAAAAAAAAAACACTATACAAAACATCCAAAGCCGATGTCAAATGTGGGAAGTTACAGGGCTTGAGGCCCTTGTATCCTGCCTTAGACGGAAAGACAGAAATTAAACCACTAGACATCAGCAGGGGGAATCAGGCAGGTCGGGGCCACTGGGGCTACTGCTGGGGGAGCCATGGGAATGCCTATGAGAAAGGCATTTCTTGATGACTTTATATAAAATAATGTCTAGCCCTTCTGATTTATTTTCTGTAGCACTTATTACAGCTGGATTTACATGCTTATGTGTTTACTTGTTTATTGTTTATCTTCTCCATTTGAACGAAGTTCAACAAAGGTAGGCACCATGCCTTTCTAGTTCCCTGCTCTAAACCCCATGCTTACAATAGTCCTAGTTAATGAATATTTGTTAAATAAATGAATATTGAACTTTCTAGGGTCAGAGTGTTCCTGTGTGTTTCTAAAAAAATTTTGGAAGTCTCTTTGCTTTGTCTAATCAACTTCCTCCACACTCACAGAAGTTACAATAACCACTGATGAATCCGATTTCAATAAACACTGGTTGATGGTCTGTGATGATCTCAGATAAGGAACTATCTGAACTATGTGTATGTACTTTATGACATCAATGTTGGCCACTCAAATGCCTTAAAAATTTCTTGGCCACATTCTGGAGGTTTTATGTGAAGCTGCTGAATTGTTATGCTATGAATCGCAGAAGAGTAACTGTTACTTTAATTTAATCCCCCCCAAAACATGCACAGTACAGGAAGTATTCTTGGAAGAAAAAAACACAATCAATTCCAAAGACAAATATATGCTATTTTAAAAACTAAGTATTCTTTAAAAAAAATCACATATTTGTGTCCCTCTTCTGTAGAGACTGTAATCAAGAGAGGATTAGATTAATATTGACAAATGTCACTAATTTTATTTCCCCCAAACATTTTCAGATCATAAGTAATATGCCCATATCCATGGGAACGACAAGACAACAGATTTTTCTTGAGGCCACATTGCCCCTATAAAAATAATTTTAACAGGCTAAACTGTCACTCAGTTTAAATAGTGCAAACTGCATTTCCTCTTGGCAAAAGCAATATTTTCATTAATAGCCAAGACTGATTATTGTAAATTAATTTTATCTTTTTATACAGTACTGTGCAACTCAAGGTAGTATCACAAGGTCAGAATGAATGTAAAACCCATCTTTATTCAAAATACACTAACAAAGACAGTAGGAACATTCTGTGCACAGCCCAACAATGAAACACACCAAAATGTCAGAACTGCTTTAATTATATGAGAGCACCAATTGTTCTTAACACAAATCAAATGTGTACACAAAAGAAACAAAACTACTTTTAGCTTCTTCACACACCTACTTATCTCACAGAATTTACATCTTCAGGGGGCTTGAACTCCTAATTTTATTCCCCCCTTTTCCTTGGCACTCTAGGTTTAAAGGCTGTTTTTCCCACATCTCTCCTTTTGGAAAGGCCCTCATTTGGCTATTCTCATGAATGTTACTCCATTCTCATGAAAGTGGGTCATATAAACACAGAATGTTTCCTTAGCTGAATTCCTTCCGGTTCTATTGTCTCTTTCTATTTATAATGGAAAAACAACAATAAAAAAAATCAAACGTGCCCAGGCAGCATCCTCTTTTACTTTAGCTTCTCAGTCCCTCCTGTGGGGGTGAAGTGACCCAAGATGGCAGTGTGCCTCTTGGTTAATTACTTACAGGAGTCGTCTTCTCATACTCAGATTCAGAACATGGGTCTGATGAAGTCAAAGGATGTTTATAAGTACGTCGTCATTCTCAATTCCAGTTCATGCACCTAAGGAAAGCAGAAAAGGAAAAGACATGATCATACAGAAATATACGTCAGCACAAAACCATGAAATACACATATAACAAAGATTAATATCTGAGTTAGAAACGGGCTGAGGTAGAATCAAGTGGCTAAGCATTTTAAGGCCTAGTTATTCAGAAGCCAGATACACCAGAAATACATCCACACGTGGAACAACTCCTACAGAACACCTACTGAACGCTGGCAGAAGACCTCAGACCTCCCAAAAGGCAAGAAACCCCCCACATACCTGGGTAGGGCAAAAGAGAAAAGAATAAACAGAGACAAAAGGATAGGAACGGGACCTGCACCAGTAGCAGGCAGCTGTGAAGGAGGAAAGGTGTCCACACATTAGGAAGCCCCTTTGCGGGCAGAGACTGCGGGTGGCGGAGACCTCCGTGCCCCTCCCTCCCCTAGGGCCTGAGTGAGCTGGAGCCCCCGCATCAGCGGCTCCCTTAACCCTGTCCTGTCTGAGCGAAGAACAGACGCCCTCCGGCGACCTACACGCAGAGGCGCGGCCAAATCCAAAGCTGAGCTCCTGTGAGCTGTGAGAACAAAGAACCCGGAGATGGAAACAACCTAAGTGTCCATCGACAGATGAATGGATAAAGAAGATGTGGCACATATATACAATGGAATATTACTCAGTCATAAAAAGAAACGAAATTGAGCTATTTGTAATGAGGTGGATAGACCTAGAGTCTGTCATACAGAGTGAAGTAAGTCAGAAAGAGAAAGACAAATACCGTATGCTAACACATATATATGGAATTTAAGGGAAAAAAATGTCATGAAGAACCTAGGGGTAAGACAGGAATGAAGACACAGACCTGCTAGAGAATGAACTTGAGGATATGGGGAGGCGGAAGGGTAATCTGTGACAAAGCAAGAGAGAGGCATGGACATATATACACTAACAAATATTAGGTAGATAGTTAGTGGGAAGCAGCCGCATAGCACAGGGAGATCAGCTTGGTGCTTTGTGACCGCCTGGAGGGGTGGGATAGGGAGGGTGGGAGGGAGCGAGACGTAAGAGGGAAGAGATATGGGGACATATGTATATGTATAACTGACTCACTTTGTTATAAAGCAGAAACTAACACACCATTGTAAAGCAATTTTACTCCAATAAAGATGTAAAAAAATAAAATAAATAAAAAGATTATCTGAAGCAGAACAACTCTGAGAGAATTTACTTTTATTTAGGATTTGCTGCCCACTTCACAGAAGTAGTTTACTATACACACAAATTTATGATATGCTGCTACGGTATTGAGATTCAGCTGCTCAGAGAGGGACTGTGATTTGTAGCCTCCCTCTCCTCTTGTATCTAGGTGTGGTCATATCACTATTTCTCAGCAATGAAGTGTGTGCAGAAGTAATATGGATCTCCTCCGGGTCAGGGGGTTTAAGAAGCAGGTGGACCTTCCACTCACTGGCTGTTTACAAAAGATGATAAGGTCCTAAGGGATAGTGGAATTACAATAAGGTTGGCCCAGGAACCCCCTGAACTACCATGTGAAAAACCAGCAGCCAACCAGGAACACCCTCACTGAATCATTACTTGAAGGAAAAATATACTTCTCCTGCTTTAAGCTACTGCAACTTGGGGGTTTATTTATTTCTTATGACTGCCAGTACGAACCTAATACATGCTTTTTTCCGTATAGTTTAGGATTTCATTCCTGGTTCAAATCGCACCCTTTCTGTTACACCATGTTCAAGTCTCTGTTCTTCAGAGAAGAGTTATCTGATGGTTCCAACTTCTACTGATTTTTCCTTTCCCTGATTTCCCCTGTACTGTCTATCCTATATCCCGATGGTTGTCAAACCTGGAAAGATATTGAAATCATCTTGGTAAATTTTTAGAAAAAACACTTAAGCATCACTTGACCTCATGATTTAGATTCTCTGATGATACAACCTGTGAATATGCATTTTTTAAAGCTCTCCAGATGATGCTGATATACACTCAGATTTGGAAACTTCTGGCATAGAAGAAATCTAAAGGTTTTCATATTTCATTGTTTTTGTTCTTTTCATTATTGCTTGGAATAGTCAACTATTTTAAATGAATAAATCTTCATCCTTATCCCCATTTGTGCACAGATACAAGGAGTTGCCCATGTGTGAAGCAACTCCATGTCAAATCAATACTTGCAACACTCTTGAGGATGACCACCTGCCTCTGCAATGCACCTCTCATAGGACCCCCAAATGTGAATTTCACATTTATCGCCTTTTAAGAAAATTATCTTATTCATACCTTCAACTTTGTTGATAAATGGCAAATATCTAAAACAATTTTATTAATTGGAAGATGGATTGAACTTATTCTCATGCTTTCATATTTGTCTTTTTCTAGTAAGTGATAATCTCCTGAAAGACAGGGTTCTGCCTTAAGAATTCTAATTTAATTTGTGTCCCCTCAGACTTCCCAAGTTTACGGTGGGTAAAGGAGTCATGAGTCTATTCTCCTTACTTGTTAACATAAAGCATTCAGCTTCATGCAAAATCTCACCCATTAATTTCTGGGATTCCCTAGGGATATCTGTCATGCTGTTATGTTGTGTGTTTCTCTGAGAACTTGAAGTACCAAAGTATTTAGAGGCTGAAGAAAGAACCTCCTCTTGGGCACAATAGTGACATTATTTTTCATTTTACTATATTATGAAGACCTTCATGGAAACAGCTCTTCCCATAAGCTAAGGCTACAGCTCCCAGAGGTAGACCAGAAGACCAATATTTGATAGCTATCTTATGGTCCTCTCTATCTTCCCTCCCATAGGCAATGAACTCCCTCCTTCTAGATCCTTTGTCTTTTATGGTCAAAACCACATACATAAACTCCTCTCTGGCTGCTTAACAACAGAAAAGGATGTGAGAGACACCAACGTTGCACCAACAGAATGTTAATAAGTAGTTAAATTAAATTTACATTTATATTGTTAATGCCAGTGATCTTAGTCCTGTGTCTCTGAGTTATTCACATAATGAACTATTTTTTTTAAATGGCACAAGACTAGACTGGATTTCTATAATACAGATATGGGTTTAATTTTATAAATTATTTTACTTTTCTATTAAATATGAATAGAGTACCGTTCACAAATCCAATCCTTGAATTTCTATACTGGGGATAACTCATATACAACATATGTGTACACTCTTAGGGACAGGCATAATAAGGTTACATTTATTTTTTATTACCTTCAAGTGGGCTATGCCTTTAAAGTTATCCTTAAAATATTAATAATTTGATATTTTAATACCAGAGCTTCAATTTTTCTTTGTTCTATGTCCAAATGAGTTTCATTCCATACTGAATTTCTTTGGAGCGTTTCATATGTTCACTAGCCTTATATTCATTTTCATAAGCTCTATAAGGCTTGAGATATTTTAAGCTGCAATGACTGAAATTTAGTTTAAAATTAAGTTAGTTGGTTTTCCATTATGAGGCCCAGGGTCTCCCAAAGGCAAATAATGGTGAAGTTGGCTTCCTTTTCTAAGTTAACATGCCTGGTAGTGATTTAACTTGTTTTCATAAATAACTTCTCTTTTAGGGAAAATATTCTTGTTTCATCAGGCAAAAATAGGCTAAAACAGAAACCATAATTTTTTCCCAAGATCATAAAAGGAGAGGATAAATTCTAGGCTTCTGTTTACTAGTTCCTCATCATACGAACTTAGTAGGCTATGTTATATGGGTGATGACATAAATATCACAGTTATTTGCTTTTATTCAACTAGGAAACGGACCTTGGTTGAATGAAGGAGTCTTCCCTGGTCAGAAACACCATTCTAACAAATGTCATCTTAAATACTATGGGCTCCTTCTTATGATACGGACATTTTCTGACATGTGGCCAAACATTTCGATTCCCCCGTCTCTTATATTTACTATGGTTGTTGGAGTCAGGTCTAATCTTCATAAAAGTGTAGAGCCCCTGTCACACTGTCAGTTACAAGATCCTCAATACGTACTGGTTATTACCTCCTATCTCCACATTGTAAGACGGTAATCACACAATTTTATAACTAAAGTGTCCAGATTTTATAACTGAAGTTCAGATCCTTTAAAATAGACATTATTTATGCAACTGCACCTGTTGAATTTAAGACTTTTTGTCACATTTTCTACCACCTTACTTAATTATTACTCAGCACTTTACTGTTTTCTTAGGCTCTCATCTGACAGTAAAGGACAGAAATCTTCCATTCTGTATTAAACCCGTAGACAGCTTTCCTTTGTGGTTTAAGAACAGCCCAACATACTGGCTATTTTTAAGCACTCATGATAGTTGCTATCTGCCCTGGAACATGTTGAAAACATAGCTCTGAACAGAAAATAACAGAAGCTGTATCTCATGATTCTAACTTAGGGGTAGCCGCATATCTTAGTGGGAGTGAAAAATAATTAAAATCTTCCTTCAAAATGGAGAGATTTATCCTGAGCATGCTATAGCAGATGTGCATACAATTAAAAAAAAATCAATTTCTTCTCAGAAACCTTAAGAATATTTTCAAGTGGATAGAGAAAAATATGAAACTGTGAATGAATGTTATAATGACTCCCATGTGAATTACCAGGTTACCATGAGAATAAGGGATAGAGAGAAAAGATATAAAATTTCAGCTCCTGGTAGAGCTTGCTCCAAAACTTTCCTATTATTCAGGGTTGTTGTGAAGCTCAAGTGAGCCAATGTACTTGAAAGTTCTTTGCAAACTGTAAAGTACTTACCCTATGAGTACTTGTTCATAGAATACAGGGAGTTGAAACATGAATAAAAAGACTTTGGTGACCTTAAAAATCTACATAACATTCAATAAACATATAAAACTCTTTGACTAGTGATTCTAAACAAAGGTCTCAAGTCTCATTCAGAATTTTTAAATCAATTTCAGTCACAGGCAGTAATTCCAAATAATCTATCCTCTTTCCTCTGTGACCTCTCATGTGCAGATTTGCACACAAAGTCATTATTACTTTTTATGCAGTACTTTGGAATAGGGTCCATAACTGCCTTCCTATTTCTTGAACCTCTCTTTAAAATTCTACTGGCAGACAACTGCAACTATAATCAAAGCAATGGGACAGTTCAAGTGTTTGCAACAGCACAGCGTTTTGTTATGCAACGAAAGATAAATATGGCTTTATCTTTCCAACCGTCCAGCTTTATTTCTGCCAAAGAGTGGTAAAAGTGAAAAGGAAAATATTTGTGGGAAAATGGCTGAAAATGATGAGAAATATAGCAGATACAGATGGTATTGCTCAAGTTAGAGATTTCCTAATTTGGAAATTTTATGAAAGTAGGTTGGCTAGCCACTTCAGCAATACCTTGCAAAGTGGTAGTTCCATAGGTTAAGGCTGACCTCAGTTTTGCAGCCCCAGAAATGTGATTTTATCATTACTACGCTAAAGAATAGGCTTCTGGGAATTGATTCACGCTAAGCACAGCCATCAGATTCTGACCAGAATGTCACTGAATTCTTTACAAAGTATGAGTTTGAGCAGTTATGTCAGTGGCTCAATATATCACTCTCCCTAGAAGGAAATCTGCAAGAAAAGTTAAATTATACTAGAAGGTTGGTGAGCAAGGAAAAGGAAAAAGTGAAGCTTGGTTCAGTCCAGTTCTGGCTCCTATATATTCTAGATATTGCTGACCACTATGCATATTAAGATGAATAAAACAAGACTGTACACTTAGGAGATCAATGAAGTGGGGAACTGAAACATATACACATTATTTCCTATCAGCCAGGGTTCTTAGCTGCAAGTGACTGAAATCAACTGTAACTTTTTCATGCATAATAGTTTATTAAAACTAGAATGGGTTGCTCCAGGAATTGCTAGAAACTCATCAATGAAATGGCAAGATTGTTTTCCTTGTTATGGCTAAAAGCTATGATAATCCTAAACATCCATCTCCATTAAATTCAAGACAACGAGGCAACATCAAGAACTGACATTAATCTAGGACACATGCAGTTCAAAATATCCTTACAAGGAATAAATTATTCTTTCTATTTGCAAATGTGGATGCCAAACTTTGGTCAGATCAAGAAATTGTGCCCAGATTGCCAACTGATAAGTAACAGAAAAAGATGCCAAGCCAGGCATGTCTGATTGCAACAAATCTGTTTTTTACAGTGTATCAAATGCATCTTAAGATGTATTTGGTTCTGGTCATTCCATCCAGGATTGAGAAAGTCAGGGGGACTGTCTCATGATAACTAAACATGTGAGACTGATTGACAATTTTAAATGCTGAATATTGAAGATCAAGTACTTAGTCATTATGCCCTCTTTTCTGGACAGTTTTGAAAGTCCACTGACCTAATGTTATCATTCTTTTTTTCTGGACATTATGTAGCTAACACTTTCTTGATAGCACATTCTTTTTTTGTTTTTGTTTTGCGGTACACGGGCCTCTCACTGTTGTGGCCTCTCCCGTTGCGGAGCACAGGCTCTGGACGCGCAGGCTCAGCAGCCATGGCTCACGGGCCCAGCCACTCCGCGGCATGTGGGATCCTCCCGGACCGGGGCACGAACCCGTGTCCCCTGCATCGGCAGGCGGACTCTCAACCACTGCGCCACCAGGGAATCCCGATAGCACATTCTTCATCCATGCACACATATCCTAACTAAGTGGATTGTTGGGAGCCAAGAAGTTTTCGCCATTAGAAGATGGCCGACATCCTGCTTCTCTTCCTGCTTAATGAGATAAAAGCCCGCGCCTAAAACGAAAGCCCGCGCACGCAGCACCAATGATAATTTGCCAAGTACTTCCCTTATTCTGGATCCCGCCCCCCTTTCTCTGTACTGTATAAATACAGCTACTGCAGCAATAAAAATTTGAGGCTTGATCAGGATTTTGTCTTGCCTCCATTCTTTCGCGTCTCCTGCCCCTTCTTCCCTTTTCAACCCCTACAGGTTCCTCCTCGGACTCACAAGGATTTGTCCTGCTGGTCGGGACTCCCGGGGACGCCCGGGGCCGTGCACAGTGGATGATTTCTTTCAAAGTCCATCACATTTCAGTAATAACATATAGCTCAGACACTCGAATTAACCTTAAGTATTTCCCAATTCTCCTCTGACCCATATTTACAAAGTTTATCACAGGGTGGGAATAACTCTTACAAGTGGATAATCTTTTCTATTACATATTGATTCATAATAGTTTTTGTTCCAGAAAATAAATTTATTTCTAATTCCTACAGGTGCCTACAGTTGCACTTCACTGCAGCCTTCTATGTTCAGAACATATTCTGGGTATAAACCTGAGACCTGCACATCTCCATAAACGTCAACAAAACTATGCTCCAGAATAAAAAGCACATCGACTCTGCCACCAGCCAACAGAATCATCTGCCTGTTGAATATCAGATTCCTCCCTGTTCCTTCCTCCAGCTTCCTTCTGCCCTGAGGGTGGCTGACCCCCCCCCCCCCCCGCCGTCAATTACATTTCCCAGACTTCCCTCCCCAGTGGCTTCTCTGGGTTCTCATGATGGTAGACACTGACAAGAATGTGGAAGGCAGAAAAAGAGAAGGAGGCAGAATACTTCTTCTCTGACTCTCCTTTGGATTTGTACCTTGGTGATCCCAGATTCTAAGACTCTGATAACACTTTTCTTTCCTTTGTTGTCTCAGCTCAAGAAATTTTAGTGGCTTTCAGATGCTGCTAATCTCTGGACAGCCTCATTGTCCCCTATTTGCCTTACTGATCTTCCATCCTCTTTGTAGAACTAATCTCCATATTATATCCTCTTGATTCAGATACTTGGTATTGGTCCTGTTTTCCCAACGGATCTCTGACTGATACTTCTCTCAATAGGATATAAATGCAAATGAAAAGAAATATATAAATGTTGAAATAAACAGAAAAAATAAAATGATGAAATAACAAACTTTGAAAGTGCGTGCAAGGAAAAAAAGGGACAATTATAAAGGACAGATTGAATCACTTAAAGCTTGAAAAGTCCTTGCCCATGCAACTGATAATAATAGGCTAAAATCGAGACAAAGTAATAGAAAAAACTGGGGGAAAACCTGTTTGATTGGCTAAAGATCAGCATCAACTAATTCTGGAAGCATACAGGGGTTTAAGAACATAAAGCCTGAAAGAAGAAAAAGAATACTTCTGGTCAACCCACCATCAGAAGCCTTGTTCCATTCCTTAAGCTCAAGTCCCATGCAAATCTGTGACTGCCAAAATGAACAACAAAGCAGCAAGACAGGATGCTGCAGTCTGCTGAAGACCTCTCTAGATACTTCCAGAGATGAACGAGGACAGAAGTCGCCTGCCTCAATAGATGTGCCATATAGAATAATCTGGGTTGAGAATGATGCCCAATAAGCTGTGTATCAGCAAGTTGGGGAAAAGATTTGATGGAACAACTCATCTTCAAATTTTATGAAAATAGTTCCAGAGGTTGACTGTAAGATTGAACTCCTCCTAGTGACTTAGGTCTTATAAAGTAAAACACTTGTGGAAAAGTACCCTTAAGGTACCTCACTGTTCCTCTGCAGGAAAGTCGCAATGATAAAATAGTCAACAATAAAAACAAAATAAAAATTCACCTTAAACTTGTACCTACCAAAAAATCCATGAACCTCTTTAGTAAGGTTTTCCCGAGAGGAACGATAACATCTATTTTGCAGTCTCACAAACCGTGCAAGAGAGTTCCAGTTGTTCTGCATCCTTACCTGTACTTGGGCTTATCAGTCTTTTAAATTTTAATCATTCTAGTAAGTATTTAGTCACATTTCAGTGTGGTTTAAACATGCACTTCCTTAAAGAATAAAGATGTTAAGCATTTTTAATGTTTTTTACACGCAATTCATATACGTTTTTTGGTAAAATGCCTATTCAAATCTTTTGCCCATTTGGTATTGAATTATCTTTTTATTTTGTGTAATACAAAAAAATTCACCTTAAGTATTTTCAGCTTTAAACAAATTATCGGGGTTCTATGGAATTAAGTTTCACATTAATTACTATTTAAGAGTTATTTGAAGGTTCTACTTGAAACTTGAAGAATTTGAGAAATGCTGTGAATGGCATTAGCCAACGGCTCAGCATTAATTTGTAGTTATAACTCTGCCATTATCTCCTCTTCCCTATGAATAGAACAATACCCTTGAAGTAAGAGTTAAAAAAAAATAAAATCCAGCCACACAAAAGGTAAAAATTTAGTATAATTTTTAAAAGTTACAAGTGGTATGAGGACACACATGGGAAACATGTGGCTTCTCCAGATGTGATTTAGAAGAAAGCCAAGAACTACTGCAAATGGTTCTAGAATATGAAGATTCAAGAGTGTATTGGGGGAAAAAAACACTCAAAAACCGAATTAGGATGTTTCCTTCACCAACATCAGAGGCTTAAAGGAATTTCTTTTGATGGCACTAGGAAAAAATTAAAATGGAAATGAATCCTAGATACAAAAAAAATCTACATACTGAAATTCTTAAGTGATACAGAGATGGCTCCTTAATCCCAAGATACTTACTTTATTCACTTGATTCATTTAACTCATTTTTTCCCTTAGCCAGACAAGAGCATTTTCTTAATAACTCTATGAAAACAAAATGATTGTTCAGCTTCAATTGGCTCTTACTTAAAAACTTATGAAATTAATGTAACAGAAATTTGCCGTAAGCCAATAGACAAACTAAAGATTTGCAAAACAAACAAAGAAGTTATTTCTCATTTCTTTACTAAAAAACTCATTGCTTGTCCAACAATGTATAGCTTTAAAACATACTTCCAGTTTAAACAGCACAGTGTAGCGAAGGGTAGTACATCTCAACTGTATAAAGTGCATCAGAGCATTACACACAGCGAGTGTGATGGAAGAGGCTGATTACCTTTGGGATTGCAACTATTTTGATGCTACCTACATCAGGCAAGAACACTGCTGTTACAGCCACATACTGTGGCTATTGTTAGAAATTCTGACTGTCTGCATTTAGCAACTGGGAATATGAAAACAAGCATCGTTCCAATTAAAACAATAGTCAAAGTAACCTTTTCAATTGAATTGGTGCTTGCAATAATGGAACTGTAGTACAGACCACTCCGTGTATTTGCAATCATTTCAGCTGTGTTTCTCTCACTGAAGCTGCTTTACACATCTTTCATAGAAATCTTTTTTTTTTTTTTAATCAGTCTACTTGGCAGTCTTCACACTTCCCTGGTGCTTTTATTTATCTTGAAGGCTGTATCTGTAATTGACACAAGAAAGCAGAAGCTAGGAGGATATAACCAAGAGGATCAGAAGGTGGAGGGGGTCCCACAGGCTCATGGATTCAGGTGCAGGACTTTCTCCAGGGTGATGTGCCTTTGGACCACTGGCTACACCTGACTGGAACCCTCTGGATGACTGTCAAAATTCACAGTGATATCCTTATGTTTCCAGGCCAACCTTTCACAAAGACTTGGGTGGTGAGCTTAACAACAAACCTGGCTTAGTTTTGCTGGCATTTGCTATTTTGAGAAAATACTCAAAGGTCCTCCCTGCCGTAAAACACTGGATAGAGGAAAGCTAGGAAAGGTCCAACTTTAATTTCATGAATTTGCACTTGCAAAAACACACATCTTCACCAAAAATTAAGAAGACTTGAGAATTTGGCTCCAAGCAAAATTCCACTCCTGGGACAGCAGGATTGAATGCAGATTTCTGCTGTGGGCAAAACCTCACTATTATTTCTAGACAATGGGGCTTTCTGTAGTGAAAATGGTGGCTCTCTCCACATAGAATGGCCACCAGCCAGTTCCCAGTTTTCTCCAGTGAATTTGCCAGATTGGCTAAGGGAGAGAATATTTTCACACAGACTGGTAATATGCCTGATGAAACCTGGGGGGAAATTAATCCAGTTAACTTTTTAAAAAAAAACTGAAGATCCGAAAGCTCAGAGAAAATATATTAAATTACTTCCAAGGGGTAGAGCAGAGACAACTTTTCTTTACAATCTGGAAGGAAATTACCCTCCAGTAAGCTCTGCATTTGTTTAATGTCCTCAGGGTGACCTAGCTCATAGCTTCTCTCACTATATTGCTAATATGAATTACCAGAGGGTCTTTTTCAACTTCAGATTCTAATTCTGGAGGCCTAGAGAGAGACCTGAAATTTCACATTTTAACAAGCACCAGGTGATGGTGGCCCGGCTGATGCCCACCAACACCTTGAGTAGCAAGGATTTAGATGACTACATGATCATTCTCCTAAGAAACTGGCTGACAAATATTCAGGACAGTAGTCCCTCCATACCCACAGGGCATACGTTCCAAGACCCCCCAGTGGATGCCAGAAATCACAAATACTACCTAACCCTATACCCTAGTATATACTAGGCTTTTTTCTTAATTATATATGCCTCTGATAAAGTTTAATTAGGCACAGTAAGAGATTAACCAAAATAACCAATAATAAAATAAAACAATTATAACAATATACTGTAATAAAAGTTACGTGAATATGCTCTTTCTCTTTGTCTCAAAATATCTCATTGTTCAAATTTAATGCCTTTTCCATCTTAACTAAACACCACACACCGTGGCTGTAACTTTTGCAGTTAGCAAACTTTAGCAAAACTAGCACAAATTTCTTTTTCCTTCTTCACAATATCATGGATAGAAGATTCCTTCTTACTGTAGATCTTAGCAATCTCAGTGTATGTTTTTTTTTCCTTCCTTATTAAGTTCATAACTTTCACTTTTTTCACTTAAAGGAAGCACTTTACGACTTCTCTTCAGCGTATCACTACTCTTGCTCTTTGGGGCCATTCTTGAGTAAAATAAGGGTTACTTGAACACAAGCACTGTGGTAGATACCTCTACAGTTCATCTGATAACTGGGATGGCTACTAAGTGATTACTGGGTGGGATACATAGACAAAGGGATGATTCATGTCACGAGTGGGAAAGGGATGGTGGGGGATGGTGGGAGATTTCACCACACTACTCAGAAAAGCATGCAATTTAAAACTTCTGAATTGTTCATTTCTGGAATTTTCCATCTAATATTTTCAGGCCAAGGTTGACCACGAGAAACTGAAACCCTGGGAAGTGAAACCACAGATAAGGGAGGGACTACTGTATACTTAATCAACTAAAGAAAACAATTGACTGAAGAGTGATGTTACTGAAAAAGGTACCTACGTATCAATACCATGGGCCACTACTCAGCAAAAAAAAGGCATGAACCATCCATACGCACAAGTTGGATAGATTTCTAGGGAATTATGCTGAGTGAAAAAGCCAATCCCAAAAGGTTATACATTATGATTGCATTTATGTAACATTTTGGAAATAACACAATTTTAGAAATGACGGATGAATTAGGGGCTGTCAAGGGTTAAAGATGAAGGTGGGTGTGATTATATGCAGGTGTTGAATTAGAAGCTAAAGGTATACAGATAAACCAGGAGATTAGTATAATATAACGTCCTAGACTTACATATAACAAAAGTACATTCAGACTCTTGCCACTGTTAAACAACTAAATTACCTTTGAGGAATACCCAATTAATTTTATTTACAATTCACTCTTTATTCTACCACTTAATACAATTCATGTGATTGGCTGGGCTCTATTGCAATGCAAAGTTTTTCAAATTTCAAATTTTATGAAATTTATTTAAAACAGATCAAAATGTATGCATCTGAAATATAATTCAAGTTTCTAAATCTTGCAAATATTTCAAATTTGTAAAGGTATATCCTAATCAAGAAATAATTAGGTTTATAAGCCACATAAAATCCTCCTTAGAGAATCACGGCAGGTAACAGTCTTCCCAGCATCTCTCGCAAGGGTGTTTGTGATCCATTTCCCACCTTAAATCCATCTCCAAACTGTCACAAGGGTGAATATGGCAGATAGTACTGGTTGTCTGCACACAGATATTTTCATCCTTCCTTCTAGCAGTTTCTCAATCTGTCCAGCTCCAGAAGATTAAGGCGGGCAAGGCAATTTGTGCTGGATAGCTTCCATCTACCTCTCCAAATCTATTCTCCCTACTTCCTCACACTGTTCTCTACCACACAGGTTGACCTCTAGGGGCAGTATCAGTGAACTCTTACCATCTGGCTTTCAGTTTGATTCAGTCAACGAGCTAGCTGGCAGTCAAGGCAGGGGTGATGTGTAAGGCTGGGGTATTTTCTTTTTTGGTCCTTGTGGAGTTGCTGTGCTGGCCATATCATGTGACTAAAGGGTATAACTCTAGTCAATTGGTACTCTCCACATGACTCTCTTTGTCTTCAGTTTCAATAACTATTTCCTCTGTTTTCTCCTTCAGGGAAAGGTACGAGTGGAAACTGCCCCACCCTCCCTGCTGCTCTTGCCAGCCCCCATTGAAGACTGTTCTTTGTGGTTTCCCTACACCTCGTTCATATCTTTAATACCTAGGTGTTTTTTGTTTGTTTTTTCCTTGCCAGTTATTCATTTTCCCAGCCTCCCTTTCAGCTAGGAGTGGTTAGGCGATCCAGTTTTCTCCAATGAACATATGAGGACATCAGCTAAGAAGTTTGGGGAAGAGCCTTACTCCTTGATAAAAGACGTAGCAGCTTTGGTATAGCAGTGTTTCCCTTTCCCTGCCTTCTTAATTTAGATGTTTGGGGTAGTACATGATGCATGGGGTGAATCTGTGACTATGAACCTGAGGATAAAAGCCAGCATGCAGAGGATGGCAAAGAGGAGAAGGATGCCAGGGTCTGGGCTTTGATGACAACATTGATCTACAGTACTGCCTGATACTGACTGCAGTTAGACTTCTTGATGGGGATGCAATAAGTGCCCTTAAGGTTTAAATTTCTATTAATCAGATTTTCATTATCAGCAACCAAATCACTCCTAAATACTGGAGTAATCTATCTTTATTGCAAATATAACCTTGCCATTTTCCTGCTTAAAATTTTCCAGTGGTTCATCATCATCTACAGAAGAACCTCCAGCATAGTATGAACATCTCCTATGCCTTTACCTTTGACAGTTTCCCCACCCCTGCATGTTTCACCTTCCATGCTACACTGCTCATTCCCATCTTCCGGAGTTCCCACAGCATGGCGTTCTAGCCTCTGTGTCTTTGTGTTGAGTGCCCTCCCAGGAATATCTTGCCTATCTTCTTTCTCTAGTTATCTTTTACTCATCTCTCAAGAATATACTCAGCAGAATAGGTCAGCATTTTAAATTACAGAGAATATAAATCTACTCTGGAACGATTATTCAAGAAGTAGGACTGATGGAACCAGTTCTGAGTAGTTCACAGAAAGTTGTGAGATGAGGCTTAGGAAGCAGGCAGGAAGAAGAGAAACTAACAGCCAGAAACAGCAAACCTCAGGAGAAACCTTTCTGAAGAATGGACTCCTCAGCTTACACCACAACCAGCTACAGACAAGGGAAACTCAACGTTGCTGTTGCTGCCCTCTAATACCAGAATGAAGACCCTGTGGTCCATGCATCTTTGCCTCACCACCTTCCAGTTACAAATCTAGGGAAGATGCATCTGATTGGCTGAGCCTGGGTCAACTACTGATTCCCTAACCAAGTGAGTATCTAGTTATTATACTTGCTTTGGAGGAAGGTGTCAAATTAAGAACATTCACCCACTATAAGAGGGTTCAGATGATGTTTCACCAAAAAGCATGAGACACGCTCAATATAATGTCAATAAAGTGTGCTCAGTGCAATACTGGATGTATAAGTGGATTCAACTGGAATACAGAGTAAGTAGCTACACCTAGACCAAAGCTGGGCAATAGAAATAAATAGTGAGCAATGTATGTAATTTTCTATTTCCTAGTAGCTACGTTAAAAAAGTACACAGATAGGGCTTCCCTGGTGGCGCAGTGGTTGAGAGTCTGCCTGCAGATTCAGGGGACGCAGGTTCGTGCCCCAGTCTGGGAAGATCCCACATGCCGCGGAGTGGCTGGGCCTGTGAGCCATGGCCGCTGAGCCTGTGCGTCCGGAGCCTGTGCTCCGCAACGAGAGAGGCCACAACAGTGAGAGGCCCGCGTACCGCAAAAAAAAAAAAAAAAAAAAAAAAAGTACACAGAAAATTAAAATTAATCAATAATATATTTAGCCTAATATATTCAAAATAGTATTTCAACATTTAACCAAAATAAAATTATTAGTTATTTTTACATTATTCTTCCATATTAGGTCTTTAGAATTCAGTGTGTATTTTGCACTTATAGCATATCTCAATGTGGCTATTAGCTCTATTTCAAGTGCTCAAAAGCCACATGTGGCTAGTTTCTATCATAATGGATAGTGTAGACAGACAAACCAGCAGGTAGGAGGGGAGCAGTGATGATGGATCACCTACGCAATAGGTAACTGTGAATCTTTATATATTTGACATCAGAACACCAGGCAGAGCTTGTTACTTATTGTTTTGCCCTGGCTTAGAAAGTCGTCTATTGTGATGTATTTAGCACTCTGCTCTGAGCTATGAGAGATTAAAAAGACATATGGTTAAGGTACCTGAGTTGGGAACAAGAGCAGGGTGTTGGTAGCTTTGTCATTTAAATTGTTGAGTTTCAGGTGCCTGTGTGACAGCTGATCAGTGCGATTGAATGCTAGGTTTTAGTTTTGATGGTGTTTCTTTGCATTTCGGTTGAGGCCATGGGAGTGATGAGATTTACTAATGAGACAGTGTAGAGGTGCAAAAGGTCAATGATGAGTCCCTAAGGCACATCAATATTTAAAGATTAGGGAACAAGAGGACTGAAAATCATGTTCACTTTGGTAAAAGAACACTGAATAACTAGTTTCTCAGAAGTCAAGGGTCTCAACTGCAAAGTTATTTTCTTCTTGGAAAGCTGACTGAACTTGAGGTATTTCCCAACCTATGTACATAGGTTCCACTAAAAATTCAACTTTTAAAAAAAACTTTAATTAGGCATTCTACAATAACTTATTTGTTCTTGGTCAGTTCCCATTCCCATTTCACACAGAATTTCTTCTGAACATTTATCACTTTCCTTTATCCTCCTACCTACTGCTTCCCTCCTGCTCAATCACTAGCTGACCTTGCCTCTCACTTCAAAGAAAAGATAGAAACCTTCAGGCTGGAATCCCTCGCCTTCCTCAACACCTTCCCACATACAAATTTCAATCCATATCCATCCTTCCTTTGTTGGAGTTTGGAAGTGCCTAATAAATAACACCACTGTTCTCCCACTTCCTGGACCCCACCACAGCTTGGAGCCAACCGAGAGATAAACCCAAAAGTCAGGCAGAGTACAAAACATCATCTCACTTAGTGACTAAACTGTTAGGGAATGTAGCTTAGGACTGTGACCAATTGGGCTTGAAGTCTCCATCTATCATATTTTCTTCTTCCTTTGTAGTCAGGTTTCTAGAAACCATCTCTACTTCCTCAACACCCAAACACCTCCCCATTCAAGGCAATGTGGCTTCTGATCCAATTACTCTGGTGACACTATTCTTAGAGATGTTCCCAATTCCCTCCATTGCTCAACCCCAGGGAGACTCACTAGTCTTTAGCTCCTTTGCCATTGAAAGTTTCACACTGTTGGCCACTCCCTCCTTTACGCAACTCCCTTCTAGTTTTTTCTTCATATTCTCTTGGCTGCCTTTTCTCAGCTTCCTTGGGCTACTCTTTCTCTAGTTAGCTGGTAAATATTTGCATTTCTTAGGGATTCATCTTTTACTCTCCTATTTTATTTGCTTCTTTCTCTACAAATCCCCCAGATTCATCGTGTCTAATCCTGAGATTTAAGTCACTATTTCCATGTTACCCTGAATCCCAGCCTTCAGTACTGCCTGTTCTGACTACATTCTCCAGAGTGATCTTTCTACAAAGCTGCTGTGATCGTGCTTAAAACTTTTCTTTGGCTCCTGGTTGCAAACGTTTATATCGTACTCCTCATGTTTCCTTGGGGGGCAGAATGTAAACTAGCATAACATTTCTGGCTAATCTCTACCCCCTTTCTCACATATTGGTAAAAGAGAAGGAGTGATTTAATCTTTCTGCTGAATTTTGACAAAGGAACTGGTCTTGAAAGAGTCAGCACCTTCTGAATCCTTCTCTGACTTTGGAGAGGGTACATTCTGAGCTGCTGTCCTACCACATGATAGGGCACTGCCTTATCTGAGAGTCACAGTTTTGGAGAAAGTTTGGTTCAGGAGATTACTGACCACAAATCTAAATCACGTTCTGCAGACTAGCTTTTGTCCATAATAAAGACAAATTTCATTGCCATTGTCCTCACTCCTGACTCTTTAACAGATTGACGACTTTGATAGGGAAGCCATACCTCTATCTGTAGAAAAAAAGAACAAATGGAGAACATTTAGGGGCATTCTAATTTCTCATTAGTCAGGTTTCCAAACTGAGAAACTTCCTTTACACGTTACTTCCAATCTTTCTCCACATCCTTATCCTCCAAGGAAGGAACACTGATTTACTTATCTGTTAGGTGAGTTTGGTAGGACAGATTGGACATAGACGGTGTTGCCCCGTCTGGGTCTTTGGAATCCACCCACCTGCAGGGTTGTAATCTTCCAGCTTGCTGTCCCCATACATAAAGATGTTTGTTCTTGTTGAAGTAGACTGCAATTTGTGGTGTATGTTTATCTCAGTAGAGTGTTAACAAATCCATTTAGCCACACAAGTAACATGTTTTATTTTGTTTCTCAATAATAAAATTTATATTTTAATATTTATCTGATTCTTGTATATCTCTTTCAATGGGTTCCAAATTCAGCCAAAAAAGGAATGTTACTTATTGGATCCTTTCAAATGCCCGAAATTTCCCATATATTTACATTTCTTAACATGAAATATGAGACCATTGTCTCTCCCTGCCCCCATGATCTATGACATGGGCTAATATACAATTCAACACTTATTGAACACCTATTAATTTACCACTCTGCCTGGTTTTAGAGTTAGAAGATAAATGAAACGTGATCCATGCCTTCCAGGAGTTCACAGCTCAACAGTATAAGTTTGTCTTTCCAAATCAGGTTTGGGGTATAGTTTCATGGTGTAGTTCTTTAAAAGAAGACCAAAACTATAAAAGAGAACTCATCA
This sequence comes from Neophocaena asiaeorientalis asiaeorientalis, assembly GCF_003031525.2. Taxonomy (NCBI): domain Eukaryota; kingdom Metazoa; phylum Chordata; class Mammalia; order Artiodactyla; family Phocoenidae; genus Neophocaena; species Neophocaena asiaeorientalis. The sequence goes on from NW_020172779.1 coordinate 1,761,554, forward strand.
AAAGCCAGACTCAATTATGATCACTGGGGCACGCTTTGCAGTGAGCTCCAGAGTCACATGATTCAGAAGATGGGGATAAATGAGACAGAGAAAATGAGAATAAGATCTCTTTGGTAGAGCAGATCACAATCTAGTTAACATCAGAAATAAGATGATAAAAATGCATAGCAATCTGAAAGCGAGTGCCAATGAGAAGTATACAGACATTCATATTCAGTAGAGGCTTATAACATCAACAGAAACATAGCAAGCCGTGCTCATCTTATAGTCAGGATGAGACCATATTGATTATTTTAACCATGGCTCAGATCATCTTATAGGCCACAGAAAGATATGCGTCCTCATTCCACACAGAAAAAGGCATTGGAAAGACTGGAGAAATTATCACACAAAACAAGTAAGTTCTGGTAACTTAAATTCTAATTTCACTCATGTAAAGAAAATAATCAAAACAGGTGATAGGATTTTTTTTCTGTTTTAAATTTTAAAAGCCCCATCTGTCACTAATTACACATTTATTTCATTATGCAGCATTATAAAAATAATTACTTGAGGTATTTTGTTGACAATTTAGAGTTTAAAGTAAATACTAATTATTTTTATTATAACTGTGTATTAAATTAAATAATTGCTAGACATTTTTTGGGCTTCAAATAATTTTATTAGAACCACATAAGATAGCAATTATATAATTAGTGACACATCTGCCAATCTTATAAGCCCATCTTATAAAATGTGAAGACTTTTTTCCTTTTCATTTCTCCTTTTTTTAGAAGCAGAGACAGACACTTCATGTGCACGTTTCAGCATTTTATAATGATGTATGTGGCCTGTCCAGCCAGCTGGTCTGCTCAGTCACTCTAGCAAAGTAGCAAAGATTCTAAGCAATTAACTAACTCTCACAACTATCGTGACCTTGAGTTGAAGAAAATGTATCTAGATAACTGCAATGTTTTCTACTTTAAGTAAATTCTTTTAGAAATTAAAATATCTTCCCCAAACTCCAACCAGAAGTTGCTGTGAGTTCCATTTGGAATGTGTGCTAATAATAATATTTTCTGGAATAATAACAACAGGTTTGGATTTAATTAAATGTGTTGCTCACTGAAGCATCTGTTTTAAACATTAATGAATGGCAGCTCCTATGGGATATCCACATGGAAGTGTTTTCACTCCATAACACCATCCTAAAGTGTGTTTTGGAATTTTCAAATCATTAGCTGGTCTTTGTTTTGAGAGACTTATCCAGGATAAGAAAGCAATCTTTCCTCAAATCATACTGATAGATGGAAGCCATTTAGGGGGAGACAATCAATCATAAAAAGCAGTCTCTGAGAAGCTGTTATGCGATCCACAGAATTAAGAGTCAAGTTTTCCTTCATGTTCACACATAATTCCCATTATCATTCATGAGAGTAGTATCTTATCAAGAAAAGGACGCATCCCTTCTCAATCAGGCTAAGCTGCTTTGGGCAGACGCCATTAAAAATAGCAGACATAGAGCTCCAGAGACTACAGCTGACCTTGCAAGAATTGGAAGCCACCTTTGAAATAACTATTATTAACTTGGAAACATTATGTGAATAGAAAATTTCTGAATTCATGGTTTGTTCACCACTCAAAGGAAATCACTTGAGTAGGAGTTATTTGTAAAATGGCACTATGCTTATCAGGCTTTATTAAAAAATAAATTGCTAGACTTAAGGTCCATAAAAACAGTGACTAAGTATTTCTTATCAATCAATCTATCCTCACCACAAAGACCAGTACTAGACATAATAGGTACATCAAGATATTTGTTGAATTAATGACTGAACAAGACTAACACATTCTTTTCAATTCAGTAAGCATTTATTGAGACTTTACTTGATGCTAGATCCCACTAGGAACAGAGCATATAAAGTATGTGCATATATATTTGTTCATTGGTTATAATAATTTATTTCTTATAATGTGGACAATGCCATGATAAAAGAATTCTTAGGGTGCTATTGGAGCACAGATTTACACGGGGTTTTGGGAGGTATGGTACATGACATCTTAATTTGGTCTGCAACAAAATGCTATCGTTTTGTTGAAATTTATATCATTCAGACAATTTGAATTAACCATTAATACAAAATGTACTTAAGTATGATAATCAGAATCACCATCCTAATTTTCAAAAATATATTTTCAGAAGAATGAATGAAGAGAGAGACCTTCAAGATGGCGGAGGAGTAAGATGTGGAGATCACCTTCCTCCCCACAAAACACATCAAAAATACATCTACATGTGGAACAACTCCTACACAACACCTGCTGAATGCTGGCAGAAGACCTCAAACTTCCCAAATGGCAAAAAACTCCCCACATACCTGGATAGGGCAAAAGAAAAAAGGAAAAACAGACAAAAGAATAGGGACGGGACCTGCACCACTAGGAGGGAGCTGTGAAGGAGGAAAAGTTTCACACACTAGGGAAGGCCCTTCACTGGTGGACACAAGGGGTGGTGGGGGGAAGCTTCAGAGCCATAGAGGAGAGCACAGCAACAGGGGTGTAGAGGGCAAAGCAGAGAGATTCCCACACGGAGGATTGGTGCCAACCATCACTCACCAGCCTGAGAAGCTTATCTGCCTACCCGCAGTGATGGATGGGGGCTGGAAGCTAAGGCTCAGGCTTCGGAGGTGAGATCCCAGGGAGAGGACTGGGGTTGGCTGCGTGAACACAGCCTGAAGGGCGCTAGTGCACCACAGCTGCCCAAGAGGGAGTCTGGGAAAAAGTCTGGACCTGCTGAAGAGGCAAGAGACCATTGTTTCAGGGTGCGTGAGGAGAGGGGATTCAGAGCACCCCCTAAATGAGCTCCAGAGACAGGCACGAGCCGTGGTAATCAGCATGGACACCAGAGCTGGGCATGAGATGCTAAGGCTGCTGCTGCAGCCACCAAGAAGCCTGTGTGCAAGCACAGGTCACTATCCACACCTCTCACCCCAAGAGCCTGTGCAGCCCGCCACTGCCAGGATCCCATGATCCAGAGACAACTTTCCCGGGACACGGCGCGCCTCAGGCTGTCGCAAAGTCACCCTGGCCTCTGCCACCGCAGGTTCGCTCTGCATTCTGAACCCCTCCCTACCCCCAGCCTGAGTGAGCCAGAACCCCCTAATCAGCCACTCCTTTAACCCCCTTCAGTCTGGGCGAAGAACAGAGGCCAGAGGGTGACCTATATGCAGAGGCAGCGCCAAATCCAAAGCTGAACCCCAGGAGCTGTGCAAACAAAGAAGAGAAAGGGAAATTTCTCCCAGCAGCCTCAGGAGCAGCAGATTAAATCTCCACAATCAAATTGATGTACCCTGCATCTGTGGAACACCTGAACAGACAACACATCATCCCACAATTGAGGCAGTGGATTTTAGGAGCAACTGTGGACTTGGGGTTTGCTTTCTGCATCTAATTTGTTTCTGGTTCTATGTTTATCTTAGTTTAATATTTAGAGCTTATTATCATTGGTAGACTTGTTTATTGATTTGGTTGTTGTCTTCCTTTTTTTTTAAATATACATATATATTTTTTTCTTTTTCTCTTTTTGTGAATGTGTACGGGTATGCTTCTTTATGTGATTTTGTCTGTATAGCTTTGCTTTTACCATTTGTCCTAGGATTCTGTCTGTCTTTGTGGGTTTTTTTTAGTATGCTTCTAGTGCTTGTTATCATTGCTGAATTTGTTTTTTGGTTTGGTTGCTCTCTTCTTTCTTTTTTTTTTTACTACTTTTTTATTATTTTATTTTTAATAATTTTTAAAATTTCTTATTTTTATAACTTTATTTTATTTTTTCTTTCCTTCTTTCTTTTTTCTTTTCCCGTTTCTCTAAGCTGCGTAGCTGACAGGGTCTTTGTGCTCCAGGCGCCATCAGGCCTGAGCCTCTGAGGTGGGAGAGCCAAGTTCAGGACATTGGTCCACCAGAGACCTCCTGGTCCCACGTAATATAAGATGGCAAAAGCTCTCCCAGAGATCTCCATCTCAACGCTAAGACCCAGCTCCAATCAATGACCAGCAAGCTACAGTGCTGGACACCCTATGCCAAACAACTAGCAAGACAGGAACACAACCCCACCCATTAGCAGAGAGGCTGCCTAAAATCATAATAAGTCCACAGACACCCCAAAACACACCACTGGACATGGTCCTGCCCCCCAGAAAGACAAGATTCAGCCTCATCCACCAGAACACAGGCACAAACAATAAATGCTAAAGGAACTTCAATAGCAAACCCAAAACAATTAAGAGAATGGTCATAGGCACATACATATCGATAACTACCTTAAATGTAAATGGATTAAATGCTCCAAATAAAAGACATAGACTGGATGAATGGATACAAAAACAAGACCTGTTTATATGCTGTCTACAAGAGACCACTTCTGACCTAGGGAAAAATACAGACTGAAAGTGAGGGGATGGAAAAAGATATTCCATGCAAAAGGAAATCAAAAGAAAGCTGGAGTAGCAATTCTCATATCAGACAAAATAGACATTAAAACAAAGACTATTACAAGAGACAAGGAAGCACACTACATAATGATCAAGGGATCAATCCAAGAAGAAGATATAACAATTGTAAACCTTTATTCACCCAACACAGGAGCACCTCAATACATAAGGAAAATACTAACAGCCATAAAAGGAGAAATCGACAGTAACACAATCATAGTAGGGGACTTTAACACCCCACTTTCACTAATGGACAGATTCATCCAAGATCAAAATAAATAAGGAAACACAAGCTTTAAATGATACTTTAAACAAGATGGACTTAATTGATATTTATAGGACATTCCACCCAAAAACAACAGAATACACATTCTCCTCAAGTGCTCATAGAACATTCTCCAGCATAGGTCATATCTTGGGTCATAAATCAAGCCTTGATAAATTTAAGAAAATTGAAATCGTATCAAGTATCTTTTCCGACCACATCGCTCTGAGACTAGGTATCAATTACAGGAAAAAATCTGTAAGAAATACAAACACATGGAGGCTAAAAAACACACTACTTAATAACCAAGGAATCACTGAAGAAATCAAAGATGAAATCAAAAAATACCCAGAAACAAATGACAGTGAAAACACAATGACCCAAAACCTGTGGGATGCAGCAAAAGTAGTTCTAAGAGGGACGTTTATAGCAATACAATCCTACCTGAAGAAACAAGAAACATCTCAAATAAACAACCTAACCTTATACCTAAAGCAATTAGAGAAAGAAGAACAGAAAACCCCCAAAGTGATCAGAAGGAAAGAAATCATAAAGATCAGATCAGAAAAAAATGAAAAAGAAATGAAGGAAACAATAGCAAAGATCAATAATATTAAAAGCTGGTTCTTTGAGAAGATAAATTAAATTGATAAACCATTAGCCAGATTCATCAAGAAAAAAAGGGAGAAGACTCAAACCAATAGGATTAGAAAAGAAAAAGGAGAAGTAACAACTGGCACTGCAGAAATACAAAGGATCATGGGAGATTACTACAAGCAGCTATACGTGAACAAAATGGACAACCTGGAAAAAATGGACAAATTCTTAGAAAAGCACAACCTTCTCAGACTGAACCAGGAAGAAATAGAAACTATAAAAAGACCAATCACAAGTACTGAAATTGAAACTGTGATTTAAAATTTTCCAACAAACACAAGCCCAGAAGCAGATGGCTTCACAGGCAAATTTTATCAAATATTTAGAGAAGAGCTAACACATATCCTTCTGAAACTCTTCCAAAAGATAGCAGAGGGAGGAACACTCCCAAACTCATTCTACGAGGCCACCATCATCCTGATACCAAAACCAGACAAAGATGTCACAAAAAAAGAAAAGTAGAGGCCAATATCACTGAGGAACATAGACGTAAAATCTTCAACAAAATACTAGCAAACAGAATCCAACAGTACATTAAAAGGATCATACAGCATGATCAAGTGGAGATAAATTTAAGAAAATTGAAATCGTATCAAGTATCTTTTCCGACCACATCGCTCTGAGACTAGGTATCAATTACAGGAAAAAATCTGTAAGAAATACAAACACATGGAGGCTAAAAAACACACTACTTAATAACCAAGGAATCACTGAAGAAATCAAAGATGAAATCAAAAAATACCCAGAAACAAATGACAGTGAAAACACAATGACCCAAAACCTGTGGGATGCAGCAAAAGTAGTTCTAAGAGGGACGTTTATAGCAATACAATCCTACCTGAAGAAACAAGAAACATCTCAAATAAACAACCTAACCTTATACCTAAAGCAATTAGAGAAAGAAGAACAGAAAACCCCCAAAGTGATCAGAAGGAAAGAAATCATAAAGATCAGATCAGAAAAAAATGAAAAAGAAATGAAGGAAACAATAGCAAAGATCAATAATATTAAAAGCTGGTTCTTTGAGAAGATAAATTAAATTGATAAACCATTAGCCAGATTCATCAAGAAAAAAAGGGAGAAGACTCAAACCAATAGGATTAGAAAAAAAAAAGGAGAAGTAACAACTGGCACTGCAGAAATACAAAGGATCATGGGAGATTACTACAAGCAGCTATACGTGAACAAAATGGACAACCTGGAAAAAATGGACAAATTCTTAGAAAAGCACAACCTTCTCAGACTGAACCAGGAAGAAATAGAAACTATAAAAAGACCAATCACAAGTACTGAAATTGAAACTGTGATTTAAAATTTTCCAACAAACACAAGCCCAGAAGCAGATGGCTTCACAGGCAAATTTTATCAAATATTTAGAGAAGAGCTAACACATATCCTTCTGAAACTCTTCCAAAAGATAGCAGAGGGAGGAACACTCCCAAACTCATTCTACGAGGCCACCATCATCCTGATACCAAAACCAGACAAAGATGTCACAAAAAAAGAAAAGTAGAGGCCAATATCACTGAGGAACATAGACGTAAAATCTTCAACAAAATACTAGCAAACAGAATCCAACAGTACATTAAAAGGATCATACAGCATGATCAAGTGGGGTTTATTGCAGGAATGCAAGGATTCTTCAATATACACAAATTAATCAGTGAGATAAACCATATTAACACACTGAATGAGAAAAATCATGTGATCATCTCCATAGATGTAGAGAAAGCTTTCAACAAAATTCAACACCCATTTATGATAAAAACCCAATGGAGAGTAGGCATAGAGGGAACTTAATATAATAAAGGCCATATATGACAAACCCGCAGCCAACATCACTCTCAATGGTGAAAAACTGAAAGCATTTCCACTAAGATCAGGAACAAGACAAGGTTGCCCACTTTCACCAGTATTATTCAAGATGGTTTTGGAAGTTTTAGCCATAGCAATCAGAGAAGAAAAAGAAATTAAAGGAATCCAAATTGGAAAAGAAGAAATAAAACTCACTATTTGCAGATGACATGATACTATACATAGGGAATCCTAAAGACGCTACCAGAAAACTACCAGAGCTAATCAATGAATTTGGTAAAGTAGCAGGATGCGAAATTAATGCACTGAAATCTCTTGCATTCCTATACACTAATGATGAAAAGTCTGAAACAGAAATTAAGGAAACACTCCCATTTACCATTGAAAACAAAAAGAATAAAATACCTAGGAATAAACCTACCTAAGGAGACAAAAGACCTGTATGCAGAAATTTATAAGACACTGATGAAAGAAATTAAAGATGATACAAATAGATGGAGGGATATACCATGTTCTTGAACTGGAAGAATAAACATTGTGAAAATGACTATACTACCCATAGCAATCTACAGATTCAATGCAATCCCTATCAAACTACCAATGAAATTTCTTACAGAACTAGAACAAAAATTTTCAAAATTTCTTTGAAAATACAAATACCCCTAATAGCCAAAGCAATCTTTTTTTTTCACATCTTTATTGAAGTATAATTGCTTTACAATGGTGTATTAGTTTCGGCTTTATAACAAAGTGAATCAGCTAACCAATTTTACATTTGGTAGTGTATATATGTCCATGCCACTCTCTCACTTTGTTCCAGCTTACCCTTTCCCCGCCTGTGTCCTCAAGTGCATTCTCTAGTAGTTCTGCATCTTTATTCCCCTCCTGCCCCTAGGTTCTTCATGACCTTTTTTTTTTTTTTTAGTTTCCATATATATGTGTTAGCATACGGTATTTGTTTC
>NW_020172779.1:1769854-1857171 GCF_003031525.2 Neophocaena asiaeorientalis asiaeorientalis
AGGCAGTCTTTTCTCCATTGTATATTCTTACCTCCTTTGTCAAAGATAAGGTGACCATATGTGCATGGGTTTATCTCTGGGCTTTCTATCTGGTTCCCTTGATCTATATTTCTGTTATGGTGCCAGTACCATATTGTCTTGATTACTTTAGCTTTACTCTGAAGTAGTATAAAGTATATACTATACTGTAGTATAGTCTGAAGTCAAGGAGCCTGATTCTTCCAGCTCCGGTTTTCTTTCTCAAGATTGCTTTGGCTATTCGGGGTCTTTTATGTTTCCATACAAATTCTGAAAAATTTTCTTCTAGTTCTGTGAATAATGCCAGAATAAAATAAATTTTCTTCTAGTTCTGTGAATAATGCCTGTGAATAATAAAAAAATTTTTCTTCTAGTTCTGTGAATAGTTTGATAGGGATTGCACTGAATCTGTAGATTGCTTTGGGTAGTAGAGTCATTTTCACAGTGTTCATTCTTCCAATCCAAGAACATGGCAAATCTCTCCATCTGTTTGTATCATCTTTAATTTCTTTCATCAGTGTCTTATAGTTTTCTGCATACAGGTTTTTGTCTCCTTAGGTAGGTTTATTTCTAGGTATTTTATTCTTTTTGTTGCAATGCTAAATGGGAGTGTTTCCTTAATTTCTGTTTCAGACATTTCATCATTAGTGTATAGGAATGCAAGAGATTTCTGTGCATTAATTTTGTATCCTGCTACTTTACCAAATTCATTGATTAGCTCTGGTAGTTTTCTGGTAGCATATTTAGGATTCTCTGTGTATTGTATCATGTCATCTGCAAACAATGACAGCTTCACTTCTTCTTTTCTGATTTGGATTCCTTTTATTTTGCTTTCTTCTCTGATTGCTGTGGCTAAAACTTCCAAAATGATGTTGAATAAGAGTGGTGAGAGTGGGCAACCTTGTCTTGTTCCTGATCTTAGTGACAATGGTTTCAGTTTTTCACCATTGAGGATGATGTTGGCCGTGGGTTTGTCATATATGGCCTTTATTATGTTGAGGTAAGTTCCTTCTATGTGTACTTTCTGGAGCTTTTTTTTTTTTTATCATAAATGGGTGTTGAATTTGGTCAAATGCTATTTGTGCATTGACTGAGGTGATATCGTTTTTATTCTTCATGTAGTTAATAAGATGTATCACATTGATTGATTTGTGTATATTGAAGAATCCTTGCATCCCTGGGATAAACCCCACTTGATCATGTTGTATGATGTACTTAATGTAGCCAAAGCCATCTTGAGGAAGAAAAATGGAGTTGGAGGAATCAGGCTCTCTGAGTTCAGACTATAATACAAAGCTACAGTAATCAAGACGGTATGGTACTGGCACAAAAATAGAAATATAGATCAATGGAACAGGATAGAAAGCCTAGAGATAAACCCACACACATATGGTCATCTTATCTTTGATAAAGGAGGCAAGAATATATAATGGAGAAAAGACAGACTCTTAAATACGTAGTGCTGGGAAAACTGGACAGCTGCATGTGAAAGAATGAAATTAGAACACTCCCTAACACCATACAGGGAAATAAACTCAAAATGGTTAAAGACCTAAATGTAAGGCCAGACACTATAAAACTCTTAGAGGAAAACATAGGCAGAACACTCTATGACATAAATCACAGCAAGATCCTTTTTGACCCACCTCCTATAGAAATGGAAATAAAAACTTAAAACAACAAATGGGACATAGTGAAACTTAAAAGCTTTTGCACAGCAAAGGAAACCATAAACAAGACAAAAATACAACCCTCAGAATGGGAGAACATATTTGCTACAGAAGCAACACACAAAGGATTAATTTCCAAAATATACAAGCAGCTCATGCAGCTCAGCATCAAAAAAACAAACAACCCAATCCAAAAATGGGCAGAAGACCTGAATAGACATTTCTCCAAAGAAAATATACAGATTGCCAACAAACATATGAAAGGATGCTCAACATCACTAATCATTAGAGAAATGCAAATCAAAACTACAATGAGGTTATTACCTCTCATGGGTCAGAATGGCCATCATCAAAAAATCTACAAACAATAAATGCTGGATAGTTTGTGGAGAAAAGGGAACCCTCTTACACTGTTGGTGGGAATGTAAATTGATACAGCCAGTACGGAGAATAGTATGGAGGTTTCTTAAGAAACTAAAAGTAGGACTACCATACAACCCAGGAATCTCACTACTGGGCATATACCCTGACAAAACTATAATTCAAAAAGAGTCACGTACAACAATGTTCATTGCAGCTCTGTTTACAATAGCTAGGACATGGCAGCAACCTAAGTGTCCATCGACAGATGAATGGTTAAAGAAGATGTGGCACATATATACAATGGAATATTACTCAGCCATAGAAAGAAACAAAATTGAGTTACTTGTAGTGAGGTGGATGGACCTAGAGACTGTCATACAGAGTGAAGTAAGCCAGAAAGAGAAAAACAAGTATCGTATATTAACGCATATATGTGGAATCTAGCAAATGGTACAGATGAACTGGTTTGCAAGGATAGGAATAAAGATGCAGACATAGAGAATGGACCTGGAGACACTGGGAGGCGGAAGGGTAAGCTGGGATGAAGTGAGAGAGTGGCATGGACATATATACACTACCAAATGTAAAATAGGTAGCTAGTGGGAAGCAGCTACATAGCACAGGGCAATCAGCTTGGTGCTTTGTGTCCATCTAAAGGGGTCGGATAGGGAGGGTGGGAGGAAGACGCAAGAGGGAGGAGATTGGGGATATATGCACACATATAGTTGATTCACTTTGTTATACAGCAGCAACTAAGACAACATTGTAAACAATTATACACCAATAAAGTTGTTTAAAAAAAAAAGACTGACTATACAAATGTTGATGAATTTGGGGAGCTCATCTTATACATCGCTGGTGGGAGTATATTTTGATATAACCACTTTGGAAAAACTGTTTCACAGGATGTTTTAAAGCATATGGTATAACCCAACAATTCTATTCCTGGATGTGCACCCGACAGAAACGAGTGAATATGTCCACCAAAGACACGTACATGAGTTTGTTATGACAGCTTTGCTCATAAAAGGCAAAAACTTGAAACATCTCAAATTCTCATCCACAATAGAACAGGTAAGTAAATTGTGGTATATCCATGAGCCACAACTACTGAAGCCTGCACACCTAGAGCCCATGCTCTGCAACAAGAGAAGCCACCACAACAAGAAGCCTGCACACCACAACGAAGAGTAGCCCCTGCTCACTGCAACTAGAGAAAGCCCACACACAGGTACAAAGACCCAATGCAGCCAAAAATAAAATATATAAAATAAAAATTAAAAAATAATCAAGATTGGGCTTCCCTGGTGGCTCAGTGGTTGAGAGTCCGCCTGCCGATGCAGGGGATGAGGGTTCGTGCCCCGGACCGGGAAGATCCCATGTGCCGCGGAGTGGCTGGGCCCATGAGCCATGGCCGCTGAGCCTGCGCGTACGGAGCCTGTGCTCCGCAATGGGAGAGGCCACAACAGTGAGAGGCCTGCGTACAGCAAAAAAAAAATTAAAAAAATAAATAATCAAGATGATATTTACCAAGAAAAATGAATAAATGAAAAAGACAAACTACTGATACATCTAACATGCAGAGAAATCTGTGAGTGAAAGAAGGACATACTGTATTATGCCACTGATAAAAATTTCAAGGACAGGAGTCAGCACAGTGGTTTTGCCCTAGAGAGCAGCAGCCCTGACTGAGTGAGCCATGGGCAGCCTCTGGGGCATGGGAAATGCTCTGTCTTGATATGAGTGATGGTCACATGGGTGTACATATAGATCAAAATTCACCAGGCTGTACATATTTATGCCTTTATGTAATTACCTCAGTTTTGTAAAGTAGGAAAAAAAGCAGAAAAGGCCACTGTGTCAGTTAACTCTATGTAACACATTAACACAAACTTAATTGCTCAAAGCCACACACATTTACTGTCTCACAGTTTCTGTGGTTAGGACCCAGGTACAGCTTAGTCCTCTGCTCAGGGTCTCACAAGGCTGCAATCAAGGAGGCAAGTGGGCTGCATTCTCATCTGGAGGCTTGACTGGGGAGAAGAATCCACTTTCCAAGCTCATGCAGGTTGATGGTAGAACTCATTTCCTTGCAGCCATGGGACTGAGGGCCCCATCTTCTTTCTGGCTGTTGGTGATCAGCTTCCCTAAGCCCCCAGAGGCTTCCCTCAGCTCCTTGCAGCCATGGGACTGAGGGCCCCATCTTCTTTCTGGCTGTTGGTGATCAGCTTCCCTAAGCCCCCAGAGGCTTCCCTCAGCTCCTTGCCACATGGGTCCCAGCCCATGGTCTTTATACCCAGCCAGGGAGAGAGTCTGCAGAGCAAGCCTTCCAGCAAGATGCAGTCTCATATAACAATGTGGTTACAGACATGACGTCTCATCACCTTTGCAATAGTCTGTAGGTTAGAAGCACATCACAGGTCTCACCCACACTGTGGGGTGGGGGGTGGGGAGGGTTCTTGGGCTTACTAGAATCTGTCCACCACAGTTATACTTTTGCCCATTAAAATTCTGTGAATGTGAAAAAAAAATAAAAGAATGAATGAAGACTTTAGCTACACAATACCAAAAAACGACTAGACTCTTATGAACTCTTTGGGAGCATGATAGATGGATACCTTGGACATAGAATAAAGAATTATGATACTATAAGGTATATGTGCCAAACTGGGGAAAGCCATGATGGTTATGTACGGATTTCTTTAGTCAGACTTGGGGAACATTTACGATTTATAGCATCTTCTTCTCACAGAAATGACAACAATGCATCAAATTTGATCTCACACCTTCCAAAGCACTGGATACTCACAATTTCAGCCAATGGCAAGAAGACCCATGCTGCATTATCTGGCGAATAGATATTTTAAAAGGTACATGGAGAAAAACATAATTCGAATTGCACCCCAATGTTCACTGCAGCACTATTTACAATAGCCAAGACATGGAAGCAACCTAAGTGTCAACCTGACAGAGGAATGGCTGAAGAAGACGTGGTACATATGTACAATGTAATATTACTCAGCCATAAAAAAGAACAAAATAATGCCGTTTGCAGCAACATGGACGGACCCAGAGACTGTCATACTGAGTGAAGTAAGTCAGACAGAGAAAGACAAATATGTGATATCGCTTATATGTGGAATCTAAAAAAAGCATATAAATGAACTTATTTACAAAAACAGAAATAGAGTCACAGAGGTGGAACACAAACTTATGGCTACCAGGAGATGGGGGGAGGGATAAACTGGGAGAGTGGGGTTGACATATACACACTACTACATAGAAAATAGATAAATAATAAGAATCTGCTGTATGGCACAGGGAATTCAACTCAATACTCTGTAATGGCTATAAGGGAAAAGAATTTTTTTTAAAAAAGAGTGGATATATGTATATGTATAACTGATTCACTTTGCTGTACACCTGAAACTAACACAACATTGTAAATTAATTATACTTCAGTAAAAATTTTAAGAAATAAATGGTACCATGAACTGAGCACTGACAGATTCTCACAAGAGGAACTCAGGCGATCGCTTCTAAGCCAATCCAAGGAACTCAGACACTGCTGAATTCACTGTGGTAAAGTGGCCCAGAGGTTCCTTGAGGGAAAGATGCTTGTATACATAAACTCAGATTCATCATCTATAAAATGAAAGAGTTGAATTCCATGATCTGTAAGGTCACTACAGCTTTTTTGCTCCCCTTTCTTTTCTCTCAAAGTTCAAGGGTCAATGAATTGGGGTGATTGAATCTACCTTCCATATGTCTCCATAATCCCTTCTTTTATTTTTCTCCCTATCATTCTGAACACTGAGGTGTCCCTTGAGGCCAGATACTTTATCCTATTAATCTTTGTATCTCAGTGTCTAGAAACAGATTCTGGCACAGAATAGATGCTCAATGACTATTGGCTAAATGAGGGAATTAATTGGGTAACATCTATACAACAAAAAAACTGTGTGTTTCTTTGAGTGATTCCAAAGCAATATGAGATACCATCTCCAAGTATCATCTGCTCTATTTGGGAGACAAAGCCTTTTCACACACAGCAGTAAAGAATATAAACTTGTTCATTTCATCCTCACAAGAATTATAAGGCCACAAAAACAGTAACAATAGCATCTGGCATTTGTTGAAGGCTTAATTTTATGTCCAGCATCTTAATTGGATTATTTCATTTAATCCTCACAACAGTTATGGTTAGACACTAAAACTATCTCTATTCTGTAAGTGCAGAAACATGGACTTAGAGTAGTTAAGTAACTTGTCTCATAGCTGAGCCAAGATTTGAAAGAGGGTGTTTGATTCTAGAACCATGTTTTTAACCTCTAGAAAAGAGGGTCTGTTTTGCTCCAAGTGTTGAACACACACACACACACACACACACACAGAGTCCCTGTTGAGTAAGCTCCCTCAGTGGCCGTGTTTTGTAACTCATTTCACTTCCCCATCTGCTAAGATTATTGCACCAGCAGTAGATGCCTGATCCAAGAGCAGTCAGTATAGTCTAGCCAACAACTACTGAAGTTGCCTGGTACCAGAACTCTGATCTCTATGGCCAATATTAATTAATTAAATCAATGAAGTTCATTTGGTAATAGTCATATGGGAGACAGAGCTACTGGTAGAAGAAGGCAAAAATTGAAAACACACTGAGGAAAGCAGGCAGCAAAGGCCTGTAGCCAACACGATCAATGAGCAAGTAGAGGAGAGGGTGAGGTAGCCGGTTGGCACTGAGATTAGAATTGGAAAGACATAGACAGAAAAGCAAAAACACAGGAAGGCTGACTCATATTATTGATAAAATATGAGTAAGTATCCACAAAATCCTCCTATAGCAAAGACTACAGATAAACTGAAAACTAGAGCAACTGTGGATCTTAAAGAATCTCTTAGTCACTGAGGAAACTGTTCCACATTCAAGCCCCAGGGAAACTGGTCTTTCTTTGGGGCTGGGCCATAACACTGCCCTTGGGTTTCTATAATGCTTAGATGTATGACTTAGTTGTCTATAGCCTTATTATTACCTGTGTTTATTTCCTGTTGCTACTGTAACAAACTACAACTAACTTAATTGTTTAAAACAACACAAATTTATAATCTTAGGGTTCTGGAGGTCAGAAGAAGAACATGGGTCTCAGTGGGTGAAAATCAAGGTGTCAGCAAGGTTGTGTTCCTTCCGCAGAGGCTCTAAGGGAAAATTTTGTTTCCTTGACTTTTCCAGCTTCTGGAGGTAGCTCACATTCCTTGGCTTATGACCTCTTCTTATTTCTTCAAAGCCAGCAGGAAAGCATCTTCAAATCTCTCTGACACTGACTCTTCTGCTTCTCTCTTTCACTTATAAGAATCCTTGTGACTATTGTACATTTGAGCCCATAAAGAAAATCATAAACAATCTCCCCATCTCAAGGTCAACTGATTAGCAATTTTATTCTATTTAAATCCCCTTTAATTCCTCTTTATTAAGAAGGCATCCTTAAATCTCTGGTGCCATGCAATACCACATGTTCACAGTTTCTGCTGTTGGGTATGTAGGCATCCATAAGGGAAGGGAAATTATTATGCCTACCACACACCCTATCTGCCTAGAATAAACTTGATATTACTTGAGAAAACTTGAGTGAGTCTCTGCTTTTTGTAACCACTAGATAATATTTTGCCAGTTTGACTAGGGTTTCTGTTGCAGCTAAAAAATGTCTTGCTTATAGGATTTCAATTCCACATAATTAATACTCATATTATTCTCCTTCTTGGTTTGCCTTTTTTCCCTCTTGCCTATTTATTTCCCTCTCACTCTCCTAATCCCCTACTGTGAAAATCTAACTTACTTACAACAAATACTACATTATGCAAGACAGCATTAAATGGGTGATGAGATAGGAGATAGAAATAATGTGCCATGGGAGCACAGAAGAACTGTGTATATGGGATGATCTTAAAAGGTTTCACAAAAGAGGAGATGGCATTTAAGCTAGAAGATGCTGGTGGGCCATCTACATGGAGAAGACCCATATTAGACAGAAGGTTAATGGTAGACAGGAATTATACCCAGGTCTTCTGATTTCTATTCCATCGTTCTTGATAAGTGTTTCCTTATCTTTTACGATTTGGGTATACCAAGTGTTGTCTGCGCTTGTTCGTTGAATGAACAAAGTGAATAAAAGAATAGAAGAATTAAATAAATGAATGAGTGAATGAATAGAATATGATGGAAGGCTCAAAGCAGTTGTAAAATATGGATTAAAGCAGGTTTATTCTGATAAAAAGCAGGGGAGAGATCTGGATTTGCAGGTAACATTCTGCCATGAAATAAGCTTTGTAAATGTGGGTATTTTAATTAATCTCTTGTGTTTCATCTTTTATCTATAAAAAGGAGATAATAATTATTACCTACTTATTTTGTAGCATTATTTTAAGTACAAAATAATATACTACATGAAACTGCTTTTAAAGATGAAAAGAAAAAAACATGATGGATAAGATAGGTGAGTAGGTAAATAGACTGGTGATAGATGATAGGTGATTAATTTGTCCTTGATGGCACTAAAACCATTTTCACATGTATTTCTTAACATAAATTCATTAAAGATAAATAAAGTAAATGTGGAAACTAAGAAACATAAAACTAAAGTTAGTTACTCTCATGGAGATTGAGGCAGATTCGCCAAGACTTGGGAAGTACGTTTAAGAGGTAATTCTAAGATCTTTCTTTAAGA
Source organism: Neophocaena asiaeorientalis asiaeorientalis (assembly GCF_003031525.2). Classification (NCBI taxonomy): domain Eukaryota; kingdom Metazoa; phylum Chordata; class Mammalia; order Artiodactyla; family Phocoenidae; genus Neophocaena; species Neophocaena asiaeorientalis. Next base: position 1,778,625 of record NW_020172779.1, read on the forward strand.
TCTTTTATCATTAACAGAGCTCTTTATACAGTACTATTTTCTATTGAGATGTATAATTGTTAACTTTATTACACTGACTCTAATATGACAATAAATACCAATAGCAACATTTACTAAGCACTTTTTCAACACCAGGCACAAAGTTAATCACTGTGTATTAATTAATTCACATAACCTTTATGAAAATCCTGTGAATGGCTATTATTACCATTTTATAGATGATCTAGTAAGTGACCAAAATGAGTTGTGAATGAAAGACTCCATGTTCCTAACCACATTTCTTCTAAGATATAATAATAATTATCATTGCCATTATTATCATAATTATCATAAAAATGAGTTAATTAAAATTATATTGCCGGCCACTGTATACATGCTCTCTCTAATGCTCAGGGGTACCTGTAAGAGTTATCATACTATTTCACAAACAGCTTAGTAGGTGTTCAAAGAAATAAAGTTAGTTGCTCAAAGTCTCACAGCCAACAATTAATAAATTCAGGGGCAAACTCAGGTCTATCATTTTACCAGGCCAACATGATTTTCAATGTTCCATGTTGCTTTATTAGTTTCAGCAAATTTGTTTATTAGCTTTACAAAGAGCTGAATGTCAGATCTGTTGGCCAGAGCTTTGTCAATCTGGCTTTATGACTCTATTCCAGTGAATTCTGAAATGATTATTTTCTGAATATTTCTGAATTTTACTCAAAATACTTAGAGCTTTATTAATTGATACATTCAAATTAATTTCTGGTGAATAATTTTAAAACATCACTGTGAGGGTTGATCTAATCAAGGATAGCCAAGCTAATCCTCTGACTTTATGTTCTATTTTTTTCACTAGTTGTAACACAGGATCTGCAACTGACATCAATCAAATTTTCTTTATGTATTGAAATAATAATGGGTGGTATATCACTGCTCAGAATTACCATGAAAGTTCTTGTTTGTTATGAAATAAATTTCTTTCCTTTCCATAAATTAGTTACTATATTTATCTTCATAATCTCTAAACTAAAATAATATAGGTAACACATTACCTTTTTTGTCATGTGATATTTGTGATAGATTTATCATGAAGAAGCTGGCTTTTGGTTTCACCCAAATTTGAATGTGAGGGCTTCCCTGGTGGCGCAGTGGTTGAGAGTCCGCCTGCTGATGCAGGGGACACGGGTTCGTGCCCCGGTCCGGGAAGAACCCACATGCCGTGGAGCGGCTGGGCCCGTGAGCTATGGCCGCTGAGCCTGCGCTCCGCAACGGGAGAGGCCACAGCAGAAAGAGGCCCGCGTACCGCAAAAAAAAAAAAAAATTTGAATGTGAATCCTGCTCCACCATTTACTAGTCTCAGGCAAGTTGTTTTACCTCTCTGAGTCCTGATGTCCTCTTTTATAAAATCAGCATCATCACGCTCATAGGATTATTGACGTCACTGAAAAAGAAGATGGACGTAAAAATGCTCCGTACTGTACATGACAAATGGTAGATAGCCTGATCATTAAAATCATTATATGTAAATTCATTTTTGATCTCTCTTTAGTTTCATTGTTATTCTCCATTTTCCTTAGTATTAACCTATTCTTCCTTGGTTCTTCCCATCTAATTAAACGGTATCACCATCCACTAGAATGTTCAAGCCAGAACTTAGTCATTCTTTATAAACACTCTCTATCACCACCTTCTAGATAAAATCCATCACGAATCTTGTAATTCTGTCTCCAAAATGTAACTGATTCCATTTACATGTAACCATCTCCATTGCCATCACCAAATGAAATAGCAATATTTCAATAAAGGTTTTTTATAAAACATTAAAAGTTAATAATATCAAAATTATACCTAATAGTGTGCCTAATATATGCTATTTTTCTAAATATTCAGAGATCTGCATAGTCATCTCTAATAGTTTCAAGGTAAATGTTTCAAAATGAAAACTTATACACACACACACACACACACACACACATATATATATATAAAGTTAAATCCCTTTTAAATATATTAGGCATCACGCAGACATACAGAATCTTGATTATAATCTACTTAAATGAAACTGTATAGTGCTTAATTTTTTAAGCACTTAACCTTAAATAAAGCAAAAATCTTAGACTGAATTGTTTTCAGTAGCCATACTTTTGGTCTTTAAGCATCTATCAAAAGTGCATTTAATTACTATAACATGCAGTGTATTTATATAAGGGTTCTAAATGATCTGCAGATTTCAGAACGGAGGAATCCACAATTCTACAATCAAAAGAAACCAACCCAAATGATGGTTCATCTTTGATCTTAATCCCCAATTCTACAATCAGTTTTTAAAAATGGAAGGATCAGTTAAGGTAGCCATAGGATTTTTACTGCTTTTCCTTGTTCCTGAATTCTCATAGATTCTTACTAACTAGAGCTTATTTACACGTATGAAAATCAAATTCGAAATACACTTAAACAACTAAAAGGAGCTCTTTTGAATACAGATCTTATAAACACAGCACTTTGGAACATCTGATGTTGGTCTTTCTGGAAGTTATAAGCCTAGAATAGCTAAGTGGTAAAGAAATGAGAAATGTTTGTAACTAGAACAAAGTGATGATATAATAGATTTTAAGAGAAGCTTTATTATACAGAACTCTTCCTAGGAATGGAAGAGTTATGGTTTCCCATCAAATTCCCCCACAAACTTCAAAGAAGTCTTTGTTGATTTAGTTACAGTACACTCTTTATGTGGGATAATCTAGTACAACAAAAGCCTTAAACTAACCGAGTCACTGGAGTGGTTAAGCTTCTAGAGGAGACAAAATTATACTTAATTTGGATCCTAAAAGTTGCTGGCTGAAACGTGAATAGGCAGTCTAAAGGTCTGGACTGAGTTTGTTTTGATAGAATAAGTTAGTTTAGAGAATTGGTGGGAAATGATAGCAGGACGAAGAGTAGGAAGAGGAATTGGAGGAAAAGAGTTCTTCCAGAGGAGGTTTAGTGAGAGTTGAAAGAAGAACTGTCTAGAAATGGCATGTCTCTTGTTCCTTCTTTCTTTGCCATCAACCTCTCCCCATCTCTTGCTTTGTCCATGTTATTCCCTCTTGACACTGATGCCGCTTTCTTTTAATCTTTAGGATTTTTTTTTCTCTGATCTTATCAGTTTCTGATATTCTTAATTTGGCTTTTCTTTATTCCCCTTGTCACTTCATGTGTTTCCCTCTTTGAAATGCACACATTTTATATTTGTTGAAAAGAAAGTTTTATAATCCTAGTTTTAGGGTTAGAAAATTAGATTAGTTTTTCATTTTTTTTCTCTTGTCCTTCAAAATTAAAATCAAATGATGCTTCTTACATACATTCTTTCCCAGTTTTTGTGTGCATTAGTGTTCCTCCGTAGAAAATATATTACACGATCTTGTGCTGAATCTCTGGTTTGCACTTAGGTTATTTTTCACTTTAAGAAGATGACCCTACTTCATCCCCCTCCTCCAAAAATAAATTTTTAAAAGGGCAGCTGATTTAATTAAAATTTTTGAAGCAGTGACTTCATGTAATAGAAATATACCCTTAGGAAAAATTGTAACTGGAGGTGGGAGTAAATAATTAGCTTTTATCTTTACTTTTGATTATTATGATCTTTATTTTAGACCTTTTAAAAGGAACTGTTCAGTAATATATTTGCAAATATATTTGCAAATTTGCAAATAAATATATATATAAATGAAGGCAAAAGATTCTAGTACAAACGTGATAAACTTAAATCCCTTCACAGAGACCGAGAAATAAAATGGAAAAAGTGAAGCAGTATTTTTTCTACAGAAAGAATAAGAAGTATTATTAACAAGTATAATGGATTGTAAAATTTCCCAGTATTTACAGTCTCTCTGCACATGAATAATTCCATAAGTGTTTTTTCTTATGGATTCCATGGTTTAATGTTAAAAAAGATAATTTTATAATGTGTGTATAGCTTTGTGTATCTTTTGGTACACATACATGCATACTTTAACTGCATATATACAGATATCTATCTATCTATTTATCTATCTATCTACCTATGTGAAGTTTTAACAAGGGCCATTAAAGAAACAGCATTGTCACCAGTGGTACTTAATGTGGTTGGGGTGAGGGAAGAAGGGTTTTGCAGTTATAAAAAACTATTTAGGGAAGTTTTCCAAACTTTCCTCTCTCTCAGAGATTAGGAGATACCCTCTAGGGAACATGCCAGAATGCTGTTAAGAGTGGAGAGGGAGAGAGTAGGAAAGGGGCATGTGTAAGTTCAGAAAATTCCTCGAGTGATTCTTATAACTTCTAATTGATATTACTGGTAGACAGTCTTATGAAGAGTCACTAATAAATCCACTAGTCAATCAAATAGTTCAAGGCCTCTCAAACACCATACAAAGTTGAAGGAGATTTGATAATGAGACTCTGATTATATGATCTTAAACATTTAAGGATAGCACACACTCCCAGTTTATGGGTGTGTGACCCAATTCTAAGTAAAGCAAATACAATGAATGATTTATATGAATACAACCTTACTAAGCAATTTTTAAATTCAGGAGTATCACTTAGGCTGAGCCCTAGGAGAGAGTCCCACCCACTTTAGTAAGATTTGTGGGTTTTAGCTTCCTGATTTATAATTACAGATCCAATTAGCTGTAAGTGATATTCACCTTTTCCATCATTTACTTGTCAACACTGTAAGGCAAGTCCTGGCAATTAAATATTGTGCAAATGTCTCAGGCATCTAGGGCTGGTAGACCATTAATGCAACAAACATTTATAAACAGGAGATTAGTTCAACTACAATGGCGATAATGCAGGTGAGATATGGTAATGGCATGAGCAAGGGTGGTGATGTGAGGAAGGTGACAGAAATACTCAAAAATTTTGAAAATAGAGACAAAAGGATTTGCTAATGGTCAGATGTGGCACATTAGAGAAAAGAGTTAAGGATGACTCCAAAGAAATTGAAAGGATGAAGGAGCAGGTTTTAGGAATTTAGGTGGATCAGGGGCTCAGTCTTATTTTTACTTTTTTTTTTTTTTTTTTTTTTTTTTTTTTTTTTGCGTTACTCGGGCCTCTCACTGTTGTGGCCCCTCCCATTGCAGAGCACAGGCTCCAGACGCGCAGGCTCAGCAGCCGTGGCTCACGGGCCCAGCCGCTCCGCAGCACGTGGGATCTTCCCGGACCGGGGCATGAACCTGCGTCCCCTGCATCAGCAGGCGGACTCTCAACCACTGCACCACCAGGGAAGCCCATTTTTACTTATTTTTAAAATGCTTATTAGACATTAAAGTTAGAGATGGAAGGAAGATAGTTGGACACAAATATCTGGAGGGAAAGGGATATATATCTGAATATATCTGAATTGGATATATATCTGAATATATCTGAATTGGATATATTCATTTGGAAGTCATCAGATACAGGATGGCATCTAAGGCCATAAAACTGGATAATGGGGGTCTGATTCTCCTACGGCAGGATAAATCTACTACAATTCAACCTTTCTTCTGATAACAACTAAAAACTCTTTTAAAAAGTGCTGCAGACAACCACCTGAGAACAATGAAAAGTACACAGAAGCAGGCAGAATATGCAAAGACCTCAAAAGTTGGAGAAACAAATATATGGAGATGAACAAAAATAAACAAGAGCCTAAGGGATCTGTGTGACAATATTTATCAATCGAAGATGTGTGATAAAATGTCATAGAGAAAGGAGAAAGAGATGAAGGAAGGAAAACTATTTGAACAAATAATGGTGGAAAACTCCCCAAGTTTAGTAAAACACATACATTTACAGATTTTAAAAGTTCAGCAAATCTCAAACAGTATAAACTCAAAGAAAACTATGCTGGGATACATCACAAGCAAACTGTTAAAAATCAAAGGCTAATAAATAAATAAACTAGGAATACCAGGGAACACTTTCAAACTAGTTAAGGGGAAGCTAGAAAAAATTTACAGCTAATGTCATAGCTAATGGTAAAGAATTGAATATTTTCCTCCTTAATATCAAGAACAAAGAATGGATGCTCACTTTAACACTTCTATTCAACACTGTACTGCCAGTCCTAGCCAATGCAAGAAAATAAGAAAAGAAAATTTAAATCATAAAGATCAGAAATTAAGATGTAAAATTTTATCTGCAGATGATATAATCTTTTAAATAGAAAATCCTAAGGAATCTTCAAAACAAAAACTAGTAAGTGAAAATAGAAAATTCACAAGACACAAGGTTATATACAAAAATAACTTATATTTTTACATATTAGCAATGAACAATTGGGAAATATAATTATAAAAATAATATAATTTACAGTTATGCCAAAAAATACCCTTTTGCTATATACTTAGGAATAAGTCTAATAAAAGAGCTCTGTGTTCTCTACTTTGAAAAAACAATGCTAGAAAAATTAAAATTAATGATGGCTTAAATAAGTGGAAATATATACCATGTTCACAAAGTAGAAGATTCAAAATTGTTAAGATGACAATTCCCTTGAAATTTGTATGTGGAGTCAACATAATGCCAGTCAGAACCACAGCATGCTTTTTTTGTAAAAAATGACAAAATATTTTAAAATATATATGAAAACCCAAAGCCTTCTGAGAAAGTAAATTTAGGAAAAAAGGACCCTACTTGATTTCAAGGATTATCATGAAGCTATTATGACAGTTTCGTAATGGCCAAGAGATAGACATAAGTATCAATGGAATGGAATAAAATCCAGAAAAACAGTTACACTTATATCTATTGAGTTTCGTTAGAGTTGCTAAGTCAATTCAATTGGGGGAAGAAAACGACTTTTCCACAAATCTTGTTGGATCAACTGGCTATCCATATGGGAAAAAGATGAACATTGACCCTTATCTCACATATGCAAAAATTTACTCCAAATGGACATTAGGCCTAAAGTAAAGCCTAAACAGATAAAACAAATAAAAGAAAACATAGAATATAATCTTTGTAACCTTAGCATAGTAAGAGATTTTTTTAGATAGAAATATAAAACATTAATCATAAAGAAGAAAACTGATAAATTGGACTTCCTTAATATTAAAAGCTTTATCATATGAAAAAAATGTCATGAAGAAAATTAAAATACCAGCCACCAAATGGGGAAAAATATTCATATCACTTATATCAGATAAAAGATTTGTTTCATGAGTACACAAGAGACTCATACTTCAATAAGAAGTAAACCAAACAAAGCAACAAACAAAAAAATGCGAAATGAAAGAAGATTTAAACAGAGATTCACATAAGTGAATGGCAAATACGCACATGAAAAGATGTTAAATCTCATTAGTCATCAGGGAAATGCAAATTAAAACCACAATTAGAAATCACTATAACCTATTAGAATAGTTAAATTAGAAAAAAAAATGACTGTATAAAGCAGGGGTCGGTAAACATTTTTGTTTTTTTTTCTTTTTTTTTCTTTTTGCATGAAGATTCCAGATATTTTAGTCTTCACTGGCCGTATGGTCTCTGTCAAAACTGTTCAACATTGCAGTCATAGCATGAAAGCAACCATAGATGATAAGAAAATGAATGGGCATAGCGCTACTGTTTACAAACACAAGTGGCAAGCCAGATTGAGATCTCGGAGCACAGTTTGCCTTAATATAAAGTCTCGGCACGGATATAAGCAACTGGAATTCCTACACACTGCTGATGGGAATATAAAATGGTACTGTCATTTTGGAAAATAGTTGGTCAGTTTCTTAAAAAGTTAAGCATATATCTAACATAAAAGCCAATCATTCCACTTCTAGGAATTTACCCGAGAGAAATTAAAACATATGTTTACACAAAGACTTGTACGCAAATATTTGTAACAGCTTTATTTGTAATAGCCCTAAACTAGAAACAACCCAAAGGTGCAACAGTTAAGTGGATAAATTATGGCATTATCACGCAATAGTATGGGTATAAATTATTACTCAGTAATAAGTGGCAAAAACCTATTGATGACTACAACAACATGGGTGAGTCTCAAAATTATAATTCTGAGTGGAAGAAGCCAAGCCAAGCCAAAAAAAAAGTACTTACTGTATAGTTCCCTTTGCATATAAAACTCTAGAAAATGCAAACTAATCTCTAGTAACAGAAATCACACCAATAGTTGCCTGTGAATGGGAGTGGAAGAATGCAAAGATTATAAAGAGAAATAAAATTTTTGAGAAGGAATGGAAATGTCTGTAATCTTAGATGTGGTGGTGATCCTTTCATGGGTGTATACATATGTCAAAACTGATCGAATTGTACAGTTTAAATACCTGCAGTTTAATTGAACTTCAAAAAAGTTTTTAAAAACTTCGATGTGATCACCAAGGGAATGAGCACAGTAAAAGAGGAGCAAAGGTCCAAGACTGGTTCCAGGCAAACTGCGATATTCAGAGATGGGGAGATGAGGAATGACAAGCAAAGGGGACGGAAGAGGAACGGCCAATAAGGTGAGAGGAAATCTGGGAATGAGCGAAGGGTTTGTAACTCAAGGGTAGCGAGTGTATCAAAGCAAAAGGTGTGATCAACTGAAGCAAATACCGATGCTGAGTCGAGTAAGATAAGGACTGAACGTTACCATGGGATTTACCAACATGGAAATTGATGCAGACAATGAGAAAAGCAATTCACGTAGGAGAGTGGAGGAGTTCCGTGGTAAAGGAGAGCAGAGGAATAGGATGATAGCTGAGGGATGTGGGTGTCAAGAGAAGTTGAATTAGTTCATTTATTATTCTTCCAAAGAGGAGAAACCATAGCATATTTGTATGTTGATAAGAATGAGGGAGGGTGGATAGATATTGAGGCGATATCCGTGAGCAGATGAGAGGGTATGAATCTTGTGTACACAGGGAAGGGATGACATCAACTATAAGCTCAGAGTTCATCAAAAGAGAAGGCAGGGTATATGAGAATAGATACAGATAGGTAGATAAATATGGTCTGTAGAACAGTGGTTCTCATCTTTGTACATTGGAAGCACGTGTATAGTATTCTAAAATACTAACGCCTAAATTCCCACTAGAAACACCCTGAGTTTCTTATTTAGTTAGTTTGGGTTGGGTTTTTTTGTCTTTGTGTTTTTAGTATGCAGGAGATTCTAGGGTGCCTTCCAGATTGAGAACCACTGTAACACAGAAATCCTATCATGATCGCCCCAGTGCTTTTCCACGAAGTCGGAAGCAAAGTCTGCAGCTAAGAGGAAGTATTGTGGTTTCAGGTGATATACAAGAGACACAAATCCAATTTCAACCAGGCAACTAAGAGTGATATGCAGTCCCTGATGCAATGAGAGAAAGATCAAGGCAGAACTGCATCAGAACAAGCAATGCGGGGGAGGGAAGAGAAAGGTGAAGGCAGCCTCCATAAGAGAAACATAGTAAAGGAGTAGAAACCAAAGGGGATGTGTGACAAAACTAGGTCTGGAGTTTCTGTAGGGGGCTTGGCAGGAACATGGTGTAGTAGGTGAGTCAGAAAAACTGGATTATTATCATGCCCGCACCACTCAGTACTTTTCGCTGGAGTTAAACTTCTTCTATGGAGAATAAGAGTTGTAGTTAAACTGCATAATTTTTAATAAAACATCTGCCACAAAGCACTAGGCTAGAGAGGTCTGAAAGAGTTTTGTGGGAATCACACAATTTTTACATGCCAGTCTAAGACAACTGGCTTTTTCTTTTTAGGAAGTGACCCATTGAAGGGATTCGAATAGAAATTTAACATGGTCAAATGATGTTTACAGAGGATTCACCTGGAGGTGACATGAAGAAAAAAATGTGGTAAGTAAGGAAACGATTGTTTATCTAGAAGTGAGGCAATGAGTCTGCAGTGAAGTGGTGGCAGTGGGAACGGAAAGGAAATGATGGAGGCAAGATAAATTTTAGAGTAAAATTCAACTAATTGGATGACTAACTGGATAGAGAGAGCAAGGAGTCAAGAATGACTCCGTTTCATGCTTAGTTGACGGGGCAAATGGTGACAGAATGAATGAGAACCAAGGATCAGGATAGAAGTTGGGAGGAGGAGCTGAATTTAGGCAGAAAGATAATGAATTTGTTTTTTGACACAGTTGTGGTTTTGTTAGCTATGAACGTGCCAGTGAAACGCCCACCAGGCAGACAGATATTTGGAGCTGAGCTCTAAGCTCAGAAGAAGACGTGACCAGAAGATGGAAATTGATGATTAGTCACCAAATATTTGATTGTTATAGAAATGAGATTAAAATCTCCCAAGAGGGCATGCTGAGAAAAGCCAGGAGTTAAGAGGGAACTGCTGTGCCTCGCATGAAGCCTTTTGTTGGTGGAGTGTGAGCTGGAGAGAGGGATTCCAGTGGAGACACTGGTGTGGAAACAGGCTACTCAGGACTCCAGGAAGTGGCTGTTTAGAAACCTGATTGGAAATAGTTTGATATTTGTTTAGCTATATCTGTCTGTGAAGGCTGAATGTCAATCCCAAGTATGAAACAAGATTGAAAATTAATTTATACCAAGTAAAGGCACATCCGGGTCATTCTCTCTGGGATTTCTATAATTAAGAGATTTCTACTGCTGAAAGCAGCAGTTAAGTATTTATCACGTAAGATCAAGAATTTGCATTTCCAACAAGCATCCCAGATGACGCCGAAGCACAGCAACATGTTAGCAGCAACTGGGAAAGTTACCTGGGTGCTGCTTTTACCTGTGAGAGCAGAGCAGAATAAAGATACACTCTCTGAAGCCAATCAAACAACATCTGAATACAGGTCAACCCATAAGGAGTATTTACTTATACACCACAAGCCCCAATAAGGGCTACCTTACTAGGACAATAAAAGGCATGAGTTTCACAATCAAAATATCTGATTGGTGGGACCGAGGGAGCCCATTTTTGTGAGATAAACATTGTATTATTGCAAATACAAGCCAGTGAAACAGCAATAGATGAGGCTGCCTTTGTTTCTAGGTTAATCTCTTCCCTAGGAGGATGCATTCAATTTCCCGCAGGCCATTTTTGTGACGGGAAGGAGACATCCTGGAGACCGCAGCCACATTTATACATGGTCTAATTAAAACACAAATTAAATACAGGTCCTAAAAAAGATAGGAAAAATACTCTTCATATCAAAAGTGTGCAAATGTTCTGTAGCTTTATGTAGCCTGAGTCAATTTCAGTGGAAATAAAAACAGAGTGTCATAGAAATAACATTCGCTAAGGGAAAGTTGAGGGGGCAGGACTGATCTAATTCTGATAAAAAAAATATTGGTTTGAATTTATAGGCTAAGATGGTTATAAACCACTCTGTGAACTGCCATATTTTGCCTTAGTGGTAGTTTTCTAACTTAGAGAAGACTCAAGTTTGTGACTGAATAAATAGTCTGGATCACTTAGCAATGCTAAGATGTTGCCAAAGCACATCTGCGGTGGAATACATGGGCTGTCTCTGCCTTGCATATTCACACACATGACCTGAGAACCGAACAACAGCACATCCTTCAATGTGTCTGAAAATGCCAAGAAAGCCTCTTAGAACCGCTCAATACCACCTAAAAGGGAGGCCACACTTCTAAAGGATTCAGGATTTTCAGACTGCTGTTCCCAAGGTTCCAACAGCTTATTGGCTCCATCTGAATTAAGCAAAATTGCCAACCGTGGAGTTGACCTTAGCCCTGTTTCTAATCTGCTTAGATAGGAGTGTGCTACTCGATATTAGAAACATAAACCTCCCCCACAGCAGACAACCACTGGCCTAATTGTTTTTGTTACAAAAATGGAAAGTATGGAAAACCTTCCCCCACCATAATATCTTGCTCCATTTGACAGATGATAAAAATCAGTTTTGTTCATTCTGGCAAAGGACAATGAAAATAGGGGAAATGTATTGTAAGAAAGCAGGTTTCAACAGACTTGGATAACTCTCCTGGAACCTGGGAATAATGCTGAAATGAGGCTGGAGCCCTGTGAGTGTTACATTAAGATCCTCACAGAACTTGCAGCATAGAAAAGAATCTTACACCCCCTTGCACCCTCACGTAGAATGCAGGTTTCTATAGCAGATAGGGTTTCTTCGAGAGAGTTTTGTTCTGGTACTATGTCAATGTGACAGAATCTTATAGGGAAAAGGAAATTAAAATAATTTCTGTATAAAACTTTAGGATCAACATACATCTATAATGGATGGGATTCATTCAATCAGATGAGGAACCATCCTCAGAATGGCAGAGTCTGGATAGTATTCACCCAGCAAGGTGGGAAACTATCCCAGGAACAGCAAGCATTTATCATGTGGGCCACCATGGTCCCACAGCAGACATCATCAATTGATTACGGCACTCTTTTCCACTGAGCTTGGATGAGCCACACGATTCTTCTCAGCATAACATCCAAGAAAGTCGCCATTAATCATTCAGGTGTGTTAAACAAAATGAAACCCATCTTTTACCTTTACTTTAGCATATTTGGTGAACAACCTTTAGGGAAGACACTTTCCTAGCATCTTCTCATAATTCTTTTCCATACAGATCTTGCTAAAACAAAATCATTCTTTTATGTAGTTCACTCATTCATTTATTCATTCAACCTGCATTTACTGACTGTTCAGTTTTGAGAACACGGCAAGAGCAAAGCAGACAAAAATTTCCTCGTCTGTGGGAACTTACATTCTAATGCTCATGAAGTTGGGAAAGCGGAACCAATTGATATTTGAGGTTATATTGGCCGCTTCTAATTCATTAAAGTGGCCACCCATTACCAAAGCCATCCAAATGAGGAACTTCCAGGTCAGAGCATGCATGAACGATTTTCATTTTGTACCCAAATATAACCTACAAAAATGTCAATCTGACACATGGTTAGTGCACACTCAGTATTACACAGCATGATAACAAAGGATAACCAACAAGCAGTTTAAGGATTTGACTATGATCAGTATTATAACAAATCCAAGCCCCCATTATGGTCAGTTTGTTGGGAGTTTGGGGGGCTTGGTCAGGAGGGAGGAGTACAGAATGAGGCCAGAATAAGTTACAAATGGAATTATTCTGACAATCTAGCACATGAAATTTATAACCAAGAAACAAATTTAGGAAATTCATGATTATATGTATCTTCTAATATAATATTTTAAAAAATCACTATCGGGTTATAACATGACTTATGCTCAACTAGTTTCCTGCAGTCCCTCTGACTGTACAATATATTGACACCTCAGTGAGCTGACACTCCCTTGCAGGAATATCAGCCGACCAAAGCTCCACTCTACGTAACTGTGCAGCTGATCACAAGAGGCTGAAAGGAATGGCCCTAATATATAGGACAGCGTACCCGCTAGATAGATTCCAACCATGTCATGGTGCTGAATGTTTAAATTTCTGCATAGCAAGGCTGCCCATGGTCTGGCTTTCATCTTCCTCATAAATCTCATTGTTCTTTTAAGGTAAGAAATACTTGACAGCTTTATCAAAAAAGGCTGACAGTCCTGAATCAAGAATTTAAAATTTTAATGTAGTTCCAAATTCTTTAAAGGGGAAAAAATAAGGTTTTTTTTCTCCAGCATAAAAATATTTTCAGACAGAGAAAATGCTTCTGATCAGTTCATATAGTCGGAATTGTTCCTTTGAAGCCCTGAATGTATATGCAAAAGAAATTCCATATAGAGAAGTGGTTTCCTTCAGAAAATTAGCCACCTTGTGAAGTAAATGCCTTGAGTTTGGCTAACTTGAAGAAATTTCCTTTGGTTGAAGTAATTTAAATCTGGATATTTTTTCTCGTGGAATAAAACATCTCTTTCTAAATTGTCTTTATGACTAAGTTATTGTCTAAGATGGGACTTTTGTGTATTCCAGAGTAACCACATACTTACAGAGTGAAAATACTTTTATTTTCTAGCAAAAACATGCTACTTCGTATCTGTTGAAATTGTTTTAACATTCTATTTAAAATGCATTATGGACGGATATATTTTCTTTTAGATTTACACATAACTTGTGGAAGTTTGAATGCAACAAGTTGCATGTTCGGCCAATATAAAATAAATGTGTAGTTTTAAAATATATATTCTCACTTGTTTGAAAGTAGAACATGAAATTTTGAAAACCTGTAAAGGAATAAAAAGCTGTGCAATCTAAATAGAGTACATCCAAAAATTCCCTTTTTCGGGTGAGAATTTAAATTGTTAATAAATTATTATTTTGCTCAATACCTAGTTAATGGTTTTTATATCCAGTATTTCTATAGAAACTTGTGGCTACATTAAGAAGAATATGGCTTGAGTTTCCTGGGGAGAAGTCTGGAGAAAAGATGGGGAGATGTGGAGACAGTGCGATGGAAACACGGCCACAGGCTGAAACCTGGCTAATCTTCACCGGCCCTTCTAAAGCCAATGCTCCAGGTCCAAAGGGAGGACCCGGCCTCTGGCTTCTCCTCTCGAATTCCTCTAATGGCTCTGATCCCCTTGTCGTCTTCATGAACTCCGACATGCACCCCACAGACCTAGCAGCATGCTGGGGGTGAGTAAGCTTTTGACAAATGGCAGCTATTTTCATTGCATGATATCCACATATTTATGGAACAACAACAGCAAAAAAGGAAACGTGAAGTATCAGCCATTTATCTCTGTCACGGCATTTCACCCCCTTAACTTTCTCCCTGCCCTTGGACAACATCTCACTGTGTCCCGTGCAGCAGGAACCCAAGGAGCTGAAATAACCACCTGGAGTCAAGGTAACTCTGGAGATGGGGAGACAGAGCTGAGATGTAAGATAGCCCTGGGGACTTTGTGCACCACCTGAATCCAGTTGGAGGTTAAGGCAGCTGCCATATGGACTTTATAATCACTAATACCAGCAAATCTCTTTTTTTTTTTTTTTTGCGGTACTTGGGCCTCTCACTGTTGTGGCCTCTCCCGTTGCGGAGCACAGGCTCTGGACGCGCAGGCTCAGCGGCCATGGCTCACGGGCCCAGCCGCTCCACGGCATGCGGGATCCTCCCGGACCGGAGCATGAACCCGTGTCCCCTGCATCGGCAGGCAGACTCTCAACCACTGCGCCACCAGGGAAGCCCTCATTTTTATTTTAAATATTACTCTAAGTTGGGTCTCTTTCCTTTACCACAGAAAAAGTCCTAACACAACTGTAATTGTTGATACTGGTTTTGGTTTTTATTGTTTGTTTTTCAAACAGCCAGAATTCTTAAAATGCAGTATCTCTTCTGGAGTATTTATCTAATAAGAATTATCTATCGATAAATGTAAATCCCATACTTTTAGTTTCTTATTTTGTTTTCCTTGTTATTTTGTTCTTTGGTAAAGACTGAAGCCAGGTCTAGACAAATAAACAGGGAAAAGATAAACACTTAGGCCAGGGTATGATAAAGCCAGAACTCGATTACTTCATAAAGTAAGGAGGTAGTTCCCTCATGAAGGATTATGTAATACATAATGAAGATTATAAAATATGATTGATTCAGTTATTTCATATAAATCCAACCAGAGTATGGTTTCTGGGTATACGATTCTATGTATCTATTGTAACTCTTAAGGGTGGGTTTTCTAGGGCAAAAATTCTGTGGGAGCATAATAACCACCGATTTCAAAATAATGCCTCAGTTATAGCCATGAGGTTGATTTAATTTGATGACTTGTGCATGTGTCCATGCGTGTGCCTGTGCATGTAATCTGATACTTTTCATCATATAGCTGTACCTCCTCACCCCTTTTCAAAGGCAGTCATATGTGGATGATGCCAAACATTATGTGTATTTCCCTTTCCAAATAATGTAAGGCTTCTATGGATGGGTAGCACAAGGAAGCTTCTAATTTTGAATGATATATAGAATGTAGTCATTTATATATATATATATATATATAAATTTCCATTACAGATTTAGGTCATCTGTTTGTTTTGGTTTGGTTTTTATTTTATTTTGCCATCTGTGTTAGAAAATTTACAGAGCTAACAGATTTTGTTAATGCATATGGATATACAACCAAAATGTGGAGAAAGTTGAATTAAAAAAAAATCTTAATGTCATGAAAATGACCACAAGGAATAACAATAATGACAGAAAGAAAATAAGAAAGGAGAAAAAGAATTCAAGCTATGCTACCTTATCAGATTTTTTTTTTTTTAGTTTGAAACAACAAAAGACAACTCAGAATAAACTTTAGCAAAAAAAAAAAAGCGCTTTTTTTTTCTGAAAAAGTGTTTTGTTTTTTCTGTCCGTGGAAAAGGATATTAAGAGACCCTAAAAGGAGCTGATAATTAACCAATCCCTGATGAGGGGAGGCCCCAGGGTTGCTTCAGGGACCTACCAGTGGTATTCATGAGATAATAATAACAATGGCAATCGTAATCATCTTAAGAGCTCCATAACTATTGAATATGCAGTATGTTACATTTTAAATAAATTCCCTTATGTACATTTCACTGTAGTTGTATGAGAAAGCTCACATTACTTTTTCCTGGTTTGCAAATAACAAAACTAAAGACAAAGAGTCTAAATAGATTTCCCAAGACTACTTTGCTAGTCAGTGGTAGAACACGGCACTGAATAATTCAGTCAAGCACGTGTGAGAGCCCAAGTACTTAAGCAACTACAGGATTACATGGTTCCCCTTCAAACAACACCCAGGTTCTGTGGTTCACTTCAAAATTACAAAATTTCGAAAAAGGGATGCTTACGGCTCTAGCTTGGATCAGGCGTCCACATTTGGATCGACTTCCTCAGACAAATGGCCAAGGTTACTATGTAGAAGAAGGTGGCCCTTTGTGTTTTGGGGGAGCTGTGAAGAGCTCGGCAGGCCAAGAGGTACCTCTAGCGCATTCACCCAATCTTCCCAGTCAAATGTGATTGTTCCCTTCCCAGAAACCCAGAATTCTGTCCCCTTTTACGGCCCTCAGGAAACTTTGCTTTGTGTTATAGTGATGGCCTTGTCTATCATCACCTCTAGAAAAGTTCTAGAATGCAGGGAGTTTTGCCTTTCTTTTATATATTCCCCACTGAATCTACTAGGTACTGGCCCATAGACCATTTAAAGACCAGTTGTTGAGTTTAAAAAGTAACTATGACTGGTCAATGAATGTGAAGAGCGCCATACCCTCTCCTATCATATACAAAGACCAGGGAGCCACATGCGCAAAGGCAAACTGAGACCAAAAAAAAAATGTAGGGAGTAGAATATGATCTATGCATCCATTTTTAAATCAGCACATGAAAATGACATTATTTTTAGCTTCAGTTTCATGATTCAGCCTTTCCAGTGTAAATAATTTATAAGAGAAGTGAGGCAAATATCGGATTTGTGGGAGATGTAAATTAATTTTAATCTAAAATTAGAAGAACCCTTCCCTCCCGTGGACAGATGACAAGGGGACAAAAAGGACAAGAGGAATCTGATGAAAACACAGTGGAGAAACCACAGAACCACAAGACCTAGCAGGCTGATGGCCTTTTGATAAAGGAAATAGAAGAGTCAAATGTCCAGGGCGATCAGAGGTTTACAGAGAAAGACGAATAACACAGGTCAAGAGAATGGATATAAAAGGACATCAAACTTATGACATATTTGCTTTGTAGACCTGGCTTGAGGCAAAAGTGAAAATTAGACATAGATTGTATTCAGGCATCCAAATCTCCCATTTTGTCCCCTCTTGGGCTCTGACACTTTCTCCAAACTTCAGTACCCAATAGCCTTCTGCTCCCCTATTTTCCCCCTTTTCTCAATGGAAGACGGGATCAGGTATCTCTCATTTACATGCAAATACAAATGAGTCAGTCTGGATGTTACCATTTCTTTAATTGTGAAAGGAAAAGTTTAATCTCTGTTAAAAAAATTGCAAAAGCAACAGGTGACTGGGCAGACTTCGAAGGATCAGGATTCCCGATTCAGACATTGTGTAAAACTGACCCTCCACTGAAGAGAATTCTACGTAGGGAAGAGGCATAGTCTCTGCTAAATTCTCCTTTGCACAGAAAGAACATGGTATCATGGTGTACAGAATATTTTGGTCCTGCTTTGCCACTAAATACTATGTGATCTTGGATGAAACACTCAACTACTCTAGGCCTAATTCTCCTCTTTTTAAGCCTCCGTTTCTCTTACTCTATAGAATGTAGTAAAAAAAAAAAAAAAAATACACTGCTTGGGGATGTTGTAAGAATTGAATATCTGTAATTGCCTAGCTCAGGGCTTGGCGGTTAGTAAGTGCTCATTAAACGGTAGTTATCATTTTTAACTTACACTACTACTGATGTCATTACTTCTGTTACATTTGGTGAGTGATCTCCAAAGTGGGATATCTAAAACTCAGAGTGGGTGTGTGTGTTGAGAGGTGGGATGGAAATATATGAACTTACATTAATAAATGTGTATATACATATAAAACCTGTAAAAAGAGAAGAAATTAAGCTTTAATAATATTTAAAGTATGGATTGACACTCATGTTCTTCCTTAATCTCTGCATTGCTGTTCACTCACCACATAGGAAAAATCACCCTGTGTATCCTGGGACAGAATGGGGGGCTCACAGTGTGGAAGGGTTGATATGGCACCTCTCTTGTTTGCCAGCTATGTATTGCCATTATTTATGAATTAAGCTGTTTCATTTTCAAGAACAACTCACAAAACAAACAAGTGACTCACAGAACAAACAAGTGGCTTGAGATAATTCCTGCAAAGAAACTATGATTTGAATTTGGTATTAAAAACGCACAATTTCAAGAAAATGACAGCACTGGCACATCCCCCATTCTTTACATGATCTCCTTGTCTGCCACGCTGTCATTAGAACAACAGTTGATAAGAAGGCAGAGGCAAAAAAAAAAACTATCTATTGGAAATTGACATCCACTATAATTAACAATACACCATTAGTAAGTAAAATGTTTGCCGTCTCTTCCTTTAATTTTTCTATCGTTCTGACTGCACTTTATTTCTAAATAAATATTCAAATGTTAGGGGTGTGTACTTCAAAATTTTTTAGGATGGCAGCACCTAATGAAAAATGTTTGGAAACCACTCTACTAAATGCATGAATCTCTTGTATTTCCAGGATTTTTAACTTAATGGCAGGAAGAGGAAAACAATTTTAGCTGAAGCTGGGAAAATTTTTAAATATGGACATTTTATTCCCAGGTAAAAGAAAAGGAATCATTTAATATTTTATTTGATTTCATTATTAAACACAGTAAACACCCTAAAAGTGTAACATTTAGTTATCCCCCCCACCATCTCCTAGAACTTAGTTCTTTAAGTCTAACTCCCAAAGGCATCATAAGATCATTTAATCCTTCTGTGCATCTTATGCCAGGCCGCTGGAAAGCTTTCCAGAAGCCAGGAGAATTCGAGATCACAAAGTCTGAATTTATTTCTAGAAAATTAAGGAAATAGCACTGAAAAATAAAAGTTATCTTCATAAAAGTGCACCAGGACAGTAGATTGGTGGGTCCCTTAATACTTCAAAACCCCTTGTTTATTCTTAGAGATATATCTCTAACAATAGATTGATGGATTGAGTGAGTGATCTCTATCTGTATCTACAGAGAGGGTCCTATCTTACTCCCTTTAACTCTACTTCCAGAATAATTTAATAATTTATTCTCTCTTTAAGAAAGCTCATAGGCTTTGCATGCTTTGTGTTTCACGTCCATGTGCCCTCACGCTAGTGGGAATGATACTGTTCAATAAAAATAAGACACACTAGTATTTTCATTGAGGTATCACTTTCCTGGGTTAAGGATCCAAATTAATATAATATTCTAAACAGGCTTTCACATTTCCTTATTCTTCTAGGTGAGGCTTTAAAATTCTCTTAAGCCCAATCGAGATTCTCAAAACCATAAAAAACTCTCTTTAACTGGACAGATTTTTAAAGCAAGAATGCCCCTCTAATTCTACTTTGTAGTTGACTGATCCTGAGCTGGGTATTTGTGCCTCTAAATCTCTCTGTGAGCCCGGGGGGGTTTCCATGAGTAAAATAAGCATCATAATACCAAAATGCTCACATATTTCTGAGAGAAGTCCAGAGCGATTGCACAGTGCCTGGTGCTGCAGAGTCCTTGGGTGAAAGGCAGGCAGGACATTCGCCTAAGATTTCTATCAGTGCTCATTTCCAGATGGAATTCTGGAGCTATACTGAGTTCATTCCTGTTCAAAATCTGTTCAGTAAGTGCTTACAGAACTGGTATGGGCTCGTTTGTTTTTCCTGGTCACCATGGAGCTGCTAGTTTCAATCACAATGCATCAGAGCAACTGGGAAAGAAGAGTGCCAGAACCCACTGGCTGGCTGTCTTTGGAGAAGCTCAAGGGTGAGTAGCAGGAAGCAGAAAACCAAAAACCATCACTGCCAATAAATGACCTAGACACTGTTTTCCTGGCGTTCCTGTTTGAGCTCTTTATGGTTAGGTAAATCAAGACAAATGGGGGGAAAACAAAGTTTTCTCAAGGATTCATGGAGGTGAATCTCTTTGTTATAATGTGAGTGAAACTCTTGCAAGAAGTTTAGTTCTGGCAGAATAGCAGAGATGGATCAGAGTTTGGATTCTGAATCACTGAGGCTGAGCACAGGGCTCAAACTTCACAAATCTCAGTTTCTCATCTGTAAAATGGGTATAATAATATCTAGCTAATGGAACTGTATATTAAGACATATAAATCACAAAGCACAGTGCCGGGCACATTGGAAGCACTAGTAAGTGATTGCAGATTTTGTTATTCTAGCCCTTGTAAACGAGAGTATTCAACATTTAAACAAAAGTATATCATAGGATTATAATTTAATGCTGAGTTTTAAGGCTTTCACTGTATTTCACTCTACAATTGAGAAGACATGACATTTTAGAAAAAAAGCCATACGATGTTTCACAGTATTTAAATTTCCAAGCCTGTGAAACTCCAGCGCTATCTAATTTTAGTAGCTGCTAAGTTTTATACATCTTGCTTTGCTTGGTTGGAAATCAAATGCTTTCCTTGGCAATAATCGTTTTTACAAACACACTGTATGAAAAGTAATACATGTGTATTTTTAGGGAATCACTTTAAAAGCGTGATTGATTTAACTCCCCCTGTGTTTCTAAGTAGACACTGCCCCGCCCCTCAACCGAATGGTCAGGCTAGGATTAATGATAAAAAAATCTCTTGGACAATATATCAAAATTCATAAAGCTGCAGGAGAGAAAAGGCGCCACAGTAATTTAACTTTTGGAAATTCTGGGCCAAAATGCTCTCTGGCTAGTCTTTTCTCCTGTAGAAACAACTAGCCTCCTTAATCATCCTATGCTTCTATTGTTAGGCTCTCTCTCAGGCTCACCCAGAGCTGCTATCGGTGGGTTTTAATCCCATCCTCTCTTTTGGAAACTCTGTTTCCGTAGAACCAGATTATTTTCCTGCAATTTGAAGTTCCTGCATGTCACGGAGGTATGCCAGACCAGGGACTTAAAAGCTGATCCTTTCTTTATCATGGCTAAATTCTCGATAAGCAGAGAAAGGTTTTGACATTCAAACTGGCCCATTCTGGAGCCTTTTAAAGGAATTGCTCATTCCAGTCTTTTAATAAAACTCAAACGAAAAGATTCTGGATTTAATAATATGAAACAGAAAAATTATTCCCTTCACCCAGAAATTTTTAGCTGCTTTGTTCAGATATTGGTCAGATGGCAGGGGCTGGGGGCAAGGAAGGAGTGGGAAGACGTTGGGGCTTGTTCTGAGGGATCTCTGGAAATTCAGGTACCTCTGTTGACTCTGACACCTCAACAGACTAATGAGAGGGAGCTCTGGCAGGGCAATTCTTGGATCTGTCAACAGTATACACAGTATAAATGAAAGTGTCCTTCCAGATAGATCACAATTTCCAGGGCCATTGTGAAATTCAGTGATTCTAAGGCAATCTGTCTTCTAAGGGACTTTGTTTTTTTAATTTCTCGCTCTCTGTCTCTTTCTCTCCCCCCTCTGTCCCACCACCCGTCATATTCCTGAGGATGAGGACATAGATTGATAAACTGAGAGGCAGTGGAGGCAAGGAAAGCAGGGTTCTGATGTTCCATACATCATTTCAATTCACTATTTTATCATCCAGAGAACAGAATTCAAAAACTTCTCATCATGTCTAGGGATAGTCTCTTTTTCCTTTCATAAAACGAACGTAAGAGCCTTTTACAGGAAACCAAACACTTACTGTGTTGCCATGAACTGAAAATCTACCTAAATGAATGGTGAGAGAAAAAGCTCATATACGGCAGCCACCCAATTTCACATTAAAAAAAAAAAAAAATTCCCGCTTGAAGGCACTCTGGCTGTGTAACGCAGTAGAATCTCTACTTAACGGCCAGACTTAAAACTGGAATAAGAACAAAGGTAACAGCTCCAAACTCCAAAGTGTTATTGCTAGGAGACTCAAAAATAATCACAGTAATAATAAAAGGAATCAGTAATCAAGTCATTAGCTGTCTCCTAAGTGTATACTACGATCCACACGTGCACAATTGCAACCATTTCTTGCTAATTCTGCCCACTGTGATGTTGCAAAGGCTCATTTATTCATGTGTCTCCCTCGGTGGTCAGATTCCTATCACTTGCAGATCTCTCCTTGCTTTTGTTTCTAGCGTTTCCACCTCTTTCAGATCCAACATGTAAACAGAAAAGGTGGTTGTTTGCATCAACGTAACTTCATTATAATCCTGCTTTCTGAGTCTCACCCATTTTCTTTTTCATTTATTCTAATCAAATGAGACAGTTAGGCACCGACTGTTGCGTGTATTCTAGTCACTAATTTTTTTTTTGAGTTACAGATACAACGCTTGATTGTCTGTTTGAAAAGCAAAGGAGAAAGTCCTTTGGATTTCATTTGACATTGCACGACTAAAATGAGCTTACAAACATCTTTTTCTCTCTACCCAATTCTCTTGCTTTTATTGTGAAGACTACAATAAAATAAAAACACAAATGTAAAGAATTATTGGTTGAGATGGTTTTGGTCTTCCTTTCAAGCTATCTTTTGATGTTTGCCTCTAGAACTCCAATGTTGCAGCCACCACGGCTTGAAGTATTTCCCCCACTGCTTGTGCCATTTCAAACATTCTCTTAGTATTAAAACAAATCAGAATCAGGAGGTATCTAATTGTGCTGGTTTTGATTTTGTTAATACAAAGTGAAAGATTAAAATGGAGCAGGAACAGCAAAAACATTTCTTAAAGCGGCAGTCACGGCAAACCATTAAAAGGCAAAGAAGCTGCAAAACCAAAGCCTTGAAAACTTAAAAAAAAAACAAAAGGAAAAAAAAAATCAGGAAAGTACAATCATTACAGAAGTTGCTTCATAACCTCTTTATAAAAATATTACTGTTTGGCAAAAGGCACTACTGTGAAGGTTTTCAAATAAATCATAACTGCTTCCCCCTGTAACATTTACAAGTTCCCATATTATATTTGTCACTTTTGGTGGCAGTTGGTGAGTTTTGTAGTGGTCGGGGTGCTTCCCCAACATGCCTCCTCTTCTGTTTTGTTTTCTTCACCCTTTGTGCAATCTCAAATTCTCGGTTACTCCCAGGTTTATACTCCAGTTTTCCCTCTTCACAGCTCCATTATTATTCCATCCGCAGAACAAGAGTCTTAGGTGCCTCCCTCACCCCCAACCCCAAGACCCTTAATGCAGTCTTGGACCGAGCATCACTTGAACTAAAGGGATCTCAAGAGTCATTCGGACTTTGCTCTTTAAGCCTACAACTTCCTTTTTGTCATGGCGATTATTATTTCGAATCACACTTTACACAGTTCCTAGGGCGCTGGTATGAACAGGTAGAACTTCCCCTGTTCAATGCTCGCCAAAATAACTCACTAATAGAAATTGTAGCAAAATCTCCACCTCCCCCCGCAATCTCAATTTCAAATATTTTGGGATCTTACGCCATCTCCATTCTCTGTGATCATTCTCTCTTCCCCTAAGGACTGGGGGACGAGCAGACTTGCAAAGTAATGGAAGTCTTTCCAAGACTTGCCGAGCCCATGGATTATACCCTTTGGCAGAAAGTTAAAAAGGGTGAGTCCTCGTCAATAAACTTTTGTGCTTCCTTTTCAAACTCCTTTGAGAAAATGTAAGTGATCCCTTGTAAGCTGAATCTGATTCACACCTTGGCATGAAGTAATCACCTACCATCCTCTGGGACAAATTTCTCAGACCCCAAATTGGAAAACGTGGTTTGCCCACAGGAAATTGCACATTTGAACTGGTTGCTATAATGAACAGCCATTATGCATTCCATCATAATGGTACTCATTTAACTAAAAGGAGGAGTAAGACTTGAACTGAGATATGAAGGGGAAACAGGAGTTAGTCAGATAGGCAACTGGGAGAAAAGTGTTTAGACAAAAAGGAACAAAAAATACGAAGACAGTGGTGTATGAGTGTGTGAGACATTTAGAGGAGCTACAGGAAGCTGGTTCTTAAGTGATTGCCAAGGGTTGCAGGACGAGTGTCAGGAGGGGAAACTGAATACACGGGCAGGGGACAGACCATCAAAGGCTTTGTGTATGGAGCTAATGCAGTCAGAATTTCATCCAGCAGGAGAGTGGATGAAGGATTTTGAGCAGAGGAGTGAGATACTCAGATTTGCATCTGACAGAGATGCCTGTTGGCAGCATGGGAGAATGGATCAAGAGGGTCAAGGCTGGAAGCAAAACACATGGGGAGCCACTGCAAAAATCGAGGTGACAGAGTCTGTGTGCCCCAACTAAGGCTGTGACAGTGGGGATGGAGATAAAGGGCAGGCAGTTTGGGGAAATGTTAGAATGGGAGAATTGGCAGAACTTAGGGGCTAATAAAATGTGAGAGATGAGAGGAGAAAGTCTTGGGTTCTCTTGAGGCATTTCATAATTAATTAATGGAGGAAATATTGACCCTACATGGTAAAGCCACCCCTCCACCTGTGTAGCAAATCCATTTCTCTCTCATACTCAAGGACTTTCTTGCTCTGAGTATACATCCTCTCTCTCTTTATTCCTCTTTACTGAATCATTCCTGCCAACAGGAAAACATGGTATAATAGCTCTTATCTTACAAAAAAGGAAAAGCTCTTTTCGACTCTACTTTCCTTCCCATGCACGGCTTGATTTCTCTGCCCTCCTTCATAGACAAATGTCTTGTGTGAGCTGTCCAAACTGCTTTTCATTGTCTCACCATCCAATTTCTGTCAAACTCCACACAAGCTTTTGTCCCCAACGCTCCACTCAAACTTCTCTTGCCAAGGTCTGGTAAAAATAACTTTGATTCTATCCCCCTGGGCACACCTGGAGACAGCGTAGGCACAGTTCAGTGTGGTCTTGCTCAGGGATCTGTAGCATTTATACCCTGGCACCTGCAGCAGTGGTTAAGGGCCATCTAGGGTAGGGCAGGGAAATATGAATTCCTAGGCATCCCCAGCTCTCTGTGAAAGCAGGTTGCTGAAACCTGAGGCCAGTTTTCCTACAAAGAGATGCAGGTACTGGCTGTTAGCAAGAACCAGTGTTCACAAAAACAGCATAGGGAAGGGGTACCCAAAGTGGAGTTCCCAGACCAGCAGGATTGGCACCCCCTGGAAACTTGCTGGAAACGCAAATTCTCTGACCCCACCTCAAAGGACAAGCCCTCCGGGTGACTCTGACGTACATTAAAGTTTGAGAACCACTTCATAAAATCTCTGTGATAAAAACACAATTACATTATCCTTCTTGTACAAATGAGAAGAGTCCAGGAGATTTTGACCCCAGTATTTTGACATCATGATAGGCTGACTCCACGTTTATTAATACAGACTTTAAAATCAAAATTATAACAACATGGATGAATTTTTATGAAGAAAATATTTTCTGCAGCAGGCTATATTATACCAACTTAATTTCCTGATGAATTTTGTATACATTACATGTAAGTCTTTTACTATTGATTTAACATTAACATCACTGGGACTAATACAATTTACTACATTACTTTTGTAAAGGAGTTTCAAGTTGTCAATTAAAAATTTTTATTTTATCTAATTCAAACTATTATGGTCATACATTTAGCTAATTTGAAATTTGCTTTGTGGCATTATTTTTATGAAGCCAATTGTTTTCCAGGCCAAATATTGCAAACCTATATTTTGCCAACAAGAGTTGATTTGCCAGTCAATTCTTCATCAATAGCAAAATTTACGGTGAGCAGTTTTAACTACTGTTAGTTTCATTCCATGTTGATTATTTCTATAAATTGTAAGTTGGATAAAATACTATATGTTTATCCTTATTTCTTAGCTAAAACATAAGAGAAATCGTGGTAAATCGTTATCAAGTATTACATAATTACCCTATTTTCAAAATCCCCGAGCTATCATAAACTATTTTTCAAGGCATGCAGTTTTTCCATAACCTCCTACCCTTGAGATTACCTTAAATGTGTGCTCCTAATTCCTTCCAGAGTGGATCTAGTAGATTTTACAAATGCAGAATGTGGGAAACTGTGCTCTCAGAATTCTGCTGGCCTAAAACAATGTGGGACTCCAACAAAGTGGTTTACTCTTGTTGTTTACTGAGTGCAAATAACAAACAGATTTACTATATGGAGGAAACGAGGGGGTTACTGAATTTTCCACAACGCATGCACCCAATCTCATGTCGTCTCTCTCTGTTTTGTACTAACTGCTGTACCAGTAACGGAACAGAGAGCATTAGTGAACAGATGTGTAGGAGCTTCATGCGTGGCAGCTTCAAGATCTTTGACTGTTGTACAGCCCAGACATTTGTTCATCAAGCCCATCTTTTCTCCCTCTTGAGCATACATCTGTATTACATGCCTCCTCTACAGTTTTCTGTGCACACGTGACTAGTAGATCTTAATGAAATATGAGGACGAGTGAGACACAGCTCCCTCACCATGCTCTCTTCTTCTAGCTGCGTGACCTGGAGACAATCCTGGGGCCATGTCAAGAGTTATGTGTTTCAAATGGCAGAACAACAAGAAGAAACACATCCACGGTTTTGGAATCATTGCTTAAAGGAAAGTTGCCCCACCAAGAATAACCACTTTGGAATATTCTAGTAATAAGAAATAAACTGTATTATGTTAAATTATTGAGATTTGAATGTTTGTTACAACACCCAGCATTATCCTAACACAGGGGGAAGAGCAGGAGAATCCCGCGGTAGGATCAAAACACACAGATATGGAAAGGAAACAACACAAATGCCCTTCAATGGGTAAGTAGTTAAACTGTGGTACATTCATACCAGGGAATGCTACTCATGGAATACAGGAAAAAATTAGTGACACATGCAACCACTTGGATAGATCACCAGGGAATTATGCTGGGTGAGAAAAGTCGATCTCAAAAGGTTACGTACTGCATGATTTATATAACATATTGGAAATAACACAGTAATAGAGTTATAAATTAGTGGTTGCCAAGAATTAGGGGTGAAGGAGTGAAAGTGATGAGTGTGGCTACAGTTTTGTATCTTGATTGTGTTGGTAGTTATATGAATCTACACACATGATATAGTCATATAGAACTATACATACACACAGGCACATGAGAAACTGATGAAATCAGATAAAGTTCTGTGACTCTACCAAGGTCAATTTTCCTAGTTTTGAGATCATACTATAATTGTGCATCATGTTACCCCTGGGGAAAACGGAATGAAGGGCATACACGGAACCTCTCTATACATTTTTTGGTATCTTCCTATGAATCTTTAATCACTTAGAAATAAAAAGTATTGAAAATATATTGATTGAATTTTCATAAAATGTACAAAAGGATTGGACTTAAAGCAAGAAAAATTCAGTGGTTCTCTGTGGGGTATTATTTGGGGGTTCAAGGGGTGCTCCCCTGAGAATAAAAATGGCTGAAGCTTCATCGGAGAAACTGTACTTTGGCTTAAGCTATTGTTCCTAGTTAAGTGTTGATCCACTGAATGTATTTAGTTGTTAACATCTCAGTGTGACTTTATCAGATCCTTTCTGAAAACCAGTTCTGATTTTCTTTTCCCTCTTTCTCTTCCCCCTTCCAATTTCTATCTCTTTCAACCCACCTTCTTTTTAACCAATGGGAAGGGAGCAATTGTAATCTTTCTCTCTCTTTCTCTCTCTCTCTCTATATATATATATACACACACACACACACACACATATTTATATATTTATATATATAAAGATATATGTATAAAATCTTTATATTCACATATATATTTTTTCCTAACACATCATATTACTATTCTGGATTGAGTTCA
Source organism: Neophocaena asiaeorientalis asiaeorientalis (assembly GCF_003031525.2). NCBI lineage: Eukaryota > Metazoa > Chordata > Mammalia > Artiodactyla > Phocoenidae > Neophocaena > Neophocaena asiaeorientalis. The sequence continues at coordinate 1,806,829 of NW_020172779.1, forward strand.
TTTTCTATAAGGAAAATATTTAAATGTTTATTTATCAAATATATATCTAAGTACTTTGAAATTCAAGATTTTACATTGAGGTTTCTGCTTGAGAAATTAGTCGTAAAACAGGAAGGACCAAGTTGCTAACATCACTTATCTTATGTCCTTGTATATTACTGTTGATACTTTTTTTTGGAGGAGTAAGTTTTTACTTGTCAACAGTCTGTTAATGACTGTTTAACCAAATGGTTAAAAGTAAGCTGGCACACTTGAAGAAGATATTTATTGACAAAGGAAGTTTGCTACTGTTTCCACTAATATTTATCATTTTATCATTTATATTTTATGAAATGTATGCCTCACCTAAAAAACTGTGAGTTATATTTCATTCATTTAAATCTACAAGGAAAACCCGAACGCTTTCATTAAATTGTTTTCTTCCTAACACTTTACTTATTATCAAGTCTTGATAAGCAACCTCCCAAAATCTGCCCCAGAAAACAAAAACAAAGGCCAGATTTATTGAAAGCCAATGTAAACAGCTGTGTCTACCATGCTGTGTTCAAAACAGAAAATGCTACCTACTTAAGGAATTTCTACATCACTGTTGAATCCTTCTATCCACTCTAATTTATAGTGCGCTGGTTTCCTCATCCATCAACAGAGATGAGTGCCCAAGATGAATGGCTTCCTCTTACGTTAAAGAAAACTTCCCACTCATACATCTCTTCCTTGAGACTCTCAAATGGCACTCTGCACTCTGAGAGAGATTCCTGTTTAACAGGTCTGCAGCATCTTTCTCTATGGTTTATTCAACGATCTGCATCCTCCAGGCTTCAGCTATTCATCTTCTAAGCCAAGTTTTTGTGGGAGCTAAAGCAAAACTGTCTCTTAAGTTCAGCCCTCATAAATGAATAACACTCATTTTGTCTCTTCCGAGCACTTAAAAATGAAACAAAACAAAAATCAGCATAGCCTGGTGTAATATGAACAACAATTTCTCACTTAAAAAGAGACAAGTTAGTACAGTTGGAAGGAAGAGAGCTGGGAATTAAGAAAAAGACTCTCAGCTCAGCCCCTTTCTAGGCTAGAGACTCCCTCAGCAGCACTGTGGCATGGAAGGGACCAGAGGTGTTTCATGTCCCTGTGGGCAATTGAGATTGAGCTGGCTGGGAGCTCCCCAGGACACTGGAGGCCAAGTCACTCTGGAGCAGAGGGCTGCAGAGTGGAAAACTCCAGAGATGGAAGAGAGTCATAAATTAACTTCATGCTAGCTGCCTGCCCAGTGCAGCCAGCAGGGAGAGAGGCCAGGCTGCAGGCAGAAATTCCCCTGCACTGCTCATGCCAAGAAGACAGACTTGTGCCACCAGCAGCAAGCACAGCAAAGACAAAGGCAGACTCTCAAAGACCAGGTCAGCAGACAATAGGGAGGACACTGTGGACTCCTGGTACCATGTTGTATGTTAGCCTTGCCAGAACCAGAACCAATGCAATCTGGAACCAGAGGGAGGGAGAAGAAGCAGGAGAGCAAAACTCTGCAAAGCTACTTGCCCCTAAAAGACTGGGTTAACCTTAAAGTGACAGAATGAAACCAGAAGTGATTAAATTATCCCAGATTAGAATTAGAGGCTCATGAGCAAGATGTTATCTTTTTATCTACTAATATTGTAATGATAATTTTTAAAGCTTTACAAACCCTCAGTAACCAGTAGGTGAGTTTTGCCAGAAGGGGGGGATTTAGATCTTAATGACTTGGTTTCAGGTTATTTGTATAATTCCCTCCTCTCCTCCAACCTTACTTCATTTAAGGTTCTCCTTAAAGAGGCTTTGCCAGACCACTCTGTCTGAAATAGCCCACCCTCCTCCTCTCTCTCCCCTTACCTTATTCGTCTTGCGAGCATGGACTACTATATGCTGTTTCATTATGTATGTATTTGTTTTTTGTCTCTACTAGAGCTTACACTACTAGAATGTAAGCTCCATGAGGACAGGAATTTGATTAATTTGTTTACAATTATTCCAATGTCACATAGTAGTTGTTCAATAAACATACGTTGAGTAATTAGTAATAAGCTAAGTCACCCAACTTCTCTCTTGCTTTCCTCCCTTATACATTGGTGATAATACGAATACTGATTCATCAGAATTGAGGAATAAATGAGAGTGTACCTATAAATTCAGTGCTCCATGAATTATAAGTCCATAAGTAATTGGTAGTTAGTGTTTTAATTAAGATGATGAAAATGTTTAACTCAGGAGCCCTCGAATGATACCAACAAAATCCAAAAGGTGTTTATCTGCTGTGCCCATGCAAAAGCCAGTTTTGCTAACTGCAGTGTGCCCACTCCCCTTTATTTTGGATTAGCAATAAACTTAGCCACGTTCTACTGCCATTGCTTTTCGAATAAAATTCAAACTCCTGATAATGGACAATGCTTTAAGATCTTGAATGATCCAGATTCTGCCTACTTCCTGGTGTTCATCAGATACCACTGCTTCTGTTCTTCAGGGTCTAGGCACATCGACCTTCTTTCTGTCTCTTGAATACTCCAAGGTTTTTCACCAGTAGAGATGTTTAAGCCTCTCCTACTTGGAAAAGCTTCCTAAAGAGCTTCACAAGGCTGGTCGCTTTCATCATTCAGGGTTTGACTCAAACATTAATGTCCTCAAATGATTCTTTCCTGATCACCTTGTCTGGAGGAGTCTTCCCCAATCACCAACACACATACCAACCTGCCAAAGTCATTCTCGATTCCAGAGCCCTGTGTTATTTTTGTCACAGCAAAACTTTACATTAGATTCTTTTCATAGCACTTAAAATTTTTAATCATTTCAGTCTCTTGGAGTTCTATATGAAAGGGAGTTCTTTAACATAAAGAGAGTTCTTTATCAAAGTCTTAATTACTACATTGAGTTTAAGCTCTAACTTTTGAAAAATAATTGCTACTAAATGCTGGCTTTTGTGTATTATAAGTAATTTTTAAATTTTATTATGCCCTACAAGTGTCTAAGTGACAAGTTTACAAATCTAAAAAATAGGTTCCTTTTGCTTTTCTCAGGACTAATTCATTTTTTATCTCTCTCTAAAAGATAAAAAGAAAGGAAACATTTCAAAATATTCTAGATATAAAAATTAATATATTGAGGTCTTAAAGTAGCCTGCAAAATAAATTCATAAACCCTGACTTTTATCTTCAACTAATTATGTAAGTGCGCTAAGAATTTGGCCCTAGTCCTTAGATTTGACACAGAAATTGTCTGATAAATCAGAAAGACTACTAAACTATTCATTCAGTCAATAAATATTTATTGAGTGAATCATTTATGTCAGTCACTGGTCTATGCACAGGATGAGTAAAACAGATATTGGTGTCCTCTTATTGCTTACTATCTCAAAAGGGACACATATTAACCAATATATATGCAGAAAATATCTAATTTATTATTATAGTAAGAATGTAAATGGCATAACGAGAGTCAAATACATTAATAAAATAGATCAGGAAATTTAGAAATAGATCCACACTTACATGACCAATTGATATTTGACAAAGTCGCCAAGGCAATTCAATGGAGAAAGAATGAACTTTTCAACAAATGGTGTTTGTGTTGAAACAACTGCATAACTACAAAAAAAAAAAAAACAAAACAAAACCTCATCTTCTGTCTATTTGAGACGAACGAGAGAACTAAAATAAGTGCTAAAATGAATAGGAAAGCATACCTCTAATAGTGGAGGGAAGCAAAAATTCCTTTCAGAGGACAAAAAAAGTAAAAACAGCAAAAAAATAAAACCCACTAAAATTTTAAGAATTGATCAGTTTACATCTGCGTACACTAAAGTTGCTTTTATCCTCTGAAAATAAGCAATCAGTTTTTCTTTTAATGCTTGACTTCCAGAAACTTGTATAACTGAATGTTGACTGGGACTTTTTATATTGTGCAGCAATTTTAGTTCAATACCAAAGCTAAGTGAAGGGCTCCACATTCTAAGGTCAGAGGGCTAGTTAGGACCACTGACTTCTGAGGACATACCCTTTCTGTCCTACCCAACTTGATATAACATAAATCCTGGGAGCACTGGAGAGGGGTGAGCTTTATGGAAGCCAAGTGAGAAAGGCTCCAAAAGAGTCCCTCAGAAAGGGGAGCAGTTCCTGCAAGGCAGGGGCCGGCATGCTGTTCCCTGGCTGAGTAGCATGGCTTGCTCTGTGCAGCCCCAGAATGGAGGTTGAAAAGACAGTTCTTGGAAGAGCATGAGAAATTAGGAGCACATCATTGCTCTCAGAACTTTCCACCCCACAGTGGAAAATAGGGGATGACTCCCCGTGTCCTCTCAAGTTGGGAGGTACACTTGAATAACAACTCCTACCTACTTCTTGCCTAGGCCTATGGACTAGCCCCTTCCACCCCTTCCTTGAAAGGACTCTAGTGGAGCCTAAGATAAAAACAAAGCCAACTGCACACCATCGCTGCACTCTGTGGCCATCAGAGGGAACAAGAAACAACCATGTTGGTTTCAGTGGAACTAAAGAGATATTTGAAAGGGAAGGATCTGGGGAGCTACCCAGGCTTAGTGCTTAGTCCGATGCCCAACATGAAGAAAACGTTGGGTTATACCTCTGGAACAGCTAAGAGCACACATGGCTGTTCCTCTGAGGGAGAAGTTGGAGGTGGCTGGATTGAGCGAAACAAGAAAGCCACAAACAGTACCCACAGGCAGACTCTATATAGACCACCTCAACGTCAGAGGTCACCGGTAACAGAAGAAAGGACATTTCCCCACCATCCATATGAAGACATTCCCATGCAAAGACCTTTGCCAGAGCTATCCTTTCTTCCTGCCACCAGGACTGGAAAAGCTAGCGCTTCCTCTAAGAGGGAGAGGAATGAGAGGTAAGACCACATTCCCTACTCTCTTTCAAGTAGCCACGCTATGGAGAGGAGCATGGAAGAAAGCTTGAGGGGTTTTGTTTTAGAAAAATGAAATTTTTTTTATGCTTTTTTTTTTTTTTTTTTGCGGTACGCGGGCCTCTCACTGTTGTGGCCTCTCCTGTTGTGGAGCACAGGCTCCGGACGCGCAGGCTCAGCGGCCGTGGCTCACGGGCCCAGCCGCTCTGCGGCATGCGGGATCTTTCCGGATCAGGGCACAAACTCACGTCCCCTGCATCGGCAGGCGGACTCTCAACCACTGCGCCACCAGGGAAGCCCAAATGAAATGTTTTTAAATAAAGATAACTTAGTATTCAATATCAGATGAGATTGTCCTGTAACCCAAACGACTGAGACAAGTTTAAATTGGGCCAACGCTTCCTATGTGCTCACTATCCAGGATACAGGAGAGAAATGAAGCCATTTCAATATTTACACTCCAATGAGTAGATACTTCAATAAATGCTACCCACTTCATTGTCATTTTGTAGTAAAATATGTGCAGACCTTAAAATTAAATTATAATAAACTAAATTTGATATTATTAAAATCAGGAGTTAAGAGCTATAGCTCAGACTGTTTTGGTAAATATTAAATGGGAGTTTCCCCAAGCCATTATTGGGCTAGCAATGTGAGTTATACAAATAATTATTTTTATGGTAAGATGTTTTCACATAGCAGATTCTAGGAGTTAGCTTGAAAATTTAGAGATGGTAACCTCTATTCATAAGTGAATCTCTGAACAAAAACTCTATGAAAGTAATTTTTGAAAGATATTCATTTGCAATAATTATACTTGAGTTCTCCATAAGGAATAATTTAGTTCCATGAAAGTTGGCTTTTTTGATCATTTTCAAATGGAATCTTTTATTTAAACTAAAATCAGTCAAACTCATCATGAATATTGAGATTGATTTTTGAGGCCACAAACCTAAATAGCAATCCTGCAACAGTTCTTGAAGAGCTGAAGTCTACTTTGCATTCAATATATAAGCTTATTGTTTATATAGAACTAAAATCATAATCACCAAAGGGCAAACTGAAATATTTAATCTATGATATAATGAATTTTACAATTAAATCTAAAGTTAAAATAGTTCCCATATCTTCAGTGTTATGGACATACTTCAGAAAGAACGACTGACCAGACATTGAGAGAGATGAGTAAGTGGACTTTTAAATTGAGACGAAAAAGTTGAGTTGCCCCATCCCATCGTCAAGTGTGAAATGATCAACAGCTGTAAATTAGCAGATGAGCCTGTGTTCTGTACACATGGATAAAATCAGGAGATCTAGATTGTGTCTGTTTTTATACGTTTGGCAAAATGTGCTTATGAAATCATATTCACAAAATCTTCCAGGTGAGCCTACTGCCAAGAATTTGTTTCCTTAATGGACAGAGACATTTAAATGACTCCTCGTCTTGGGGCTCTGGATCTGTATTTGTGGAGAAGGTCAAACTGGAAATTACCTTTCACTAAATAGTTCTATAATTGGTCTTCTGCAGCATATGTTAACATAATTTATATCTAGGAGATGTCAAAACTGGATGAAAACTAGAACAACCAAGTCAATCATCTGGATGGTTAGTGTTACTGTCACAGAGACATAAACTGAGGCCTACTTCGGTAAGAAATCAAAGTCCAATCTAGCTCTAGAGTAAACAGCCATGTAGTTATTATTTATTGTTGAAGGATGTATATTTTCATAAACATACTTAGATTACAAATGGTCCCCCTCATGCAGCTCCTAGGTGTCTGTCTCCCACGAACCCGTGACCCCTGCATCGGCAGGCGGACTCTCAACCACTGCGCCACCAGGGAAGCCCCCGTTTAAATTTTAAATCCAAATTTTTCCAGGAGCATGTCTCAATAAAAAATTTAGAATCCTATGCCCTATTAGGAGAGTACACTTATTCTTTTTCCCTTGACTGAAAAATAATTTTTCTTTTCTCAGATAAGACTGTCATAAAGTCAGTCTCAGGAGGAACAAGCCTAGAACAGTAAGAGGGGGAGAGGGCGTCTGCCTAGTCATTCTGGTCAGCCAAATTGATCCTGGCAATCAAAAGACTGACAGACGCCCTCTCAAGATCATCCTCACATCCAAAGGAAACATGAAATCTAACACAGGCCCTACAAATCTACAAAGCCAGGCTAATGACCTATTTTTCACAGTACCTAAAGCGTTAGGTGGATTTTAATCATGGTTATTATTCATATCCTGGGATCACTTGATATTTGCTCCTCAAATTACTGATGGTTTTTAACACTCTCTTTTTGGGGTGGGTTAATGGTTTGTTTCATCGATGACATTGGTTTTTGTTTTTTTCATTTTCTTTACTTCAGCACGGTTCTAAGAAAAAAGTTAAGCCCCTGTTAGTTGTTTGTTTCTTTTTAAGTTGAATTTCCAAGTTTTAAAGAAAACGAAGTAAATAGTGAGGTGTGGAATTACAGTATTTCAGTAGGTCAGTCATCAATTATGTTATCTCAATTGTCCAAAGGTAAGAGATAAACAAATAAACATAAGGCATTGCCATTTTTCCTTCTTTCTTTACGAACTTACTGTGATAATTACCATACAGGCCTCATTTTTAAGTACTGCAGAGTGGCATCACCCAGATTAACACAGTTTTGGATCCCTGAGCCACAGTACTAGTTGCCATGTGGTTTGGGGGTAAAGAATAGCTCTATTGATGAAAATCTGTAGTAACTCAGACTTCTACCAAAAATTTTAATAGATTATAATAACTTAAGAATCTATTATTAGTTAGGGAAAAACCACCAACTAGAAAGTTTCATTCTTTTTAGAAGGAATTAAGTCAGAAAACACAGCTAAGTGATATGGTACCAGAACGGTATTTGTCTGGAACAATCTAGCAGATACACCTCAAAGTTAAGACATTTTTTCTAGTAAGGCTTCCAGAAAGAAGATGTCACCTTTCACTTTCCCAAACTAGACTGGAAGAAAGGAGGAATAGCAGGGGAAACCAAAGTCTGCTCATTTATTAATCAGGCTTTATTATATCTCCTTTGTTTTGAGTAAACTTGCTAATCCCCATCGTGATGGATGTTACCAAACCTGGTGAGTCATCAAAACAAAGTGACCACGGCTCAGGAATCAGAAAGAGACAGGGTTTAGAGGATAAACCACGCTCGGCAAATAATTTTTTTAAAGGCAGTTTCCTTCAGAAAAGCAACATTAATATGTTTTTCTTCTTGCAAGAAGATGGAAAAAGAGAATCCGTTTCAACAAATATCTATTTCAAGAGGAAAAGTCCCACACTGAGCTCTGATTTGAAATACAAATGAAAATATTGGTAAAATACCCAGAACAAACCTATTTTACTAGCAGACCAACAGCTAAGAATGAAACTTTTCACGCTACTGTTAACATCTTATTTTAAAATTTGAGTGTTTTTTTCCCTTCCCATGGAATAATGTGTAGTAATTAAGCCAGCAAGTCTCTGATTAGTATGAAAATGTTACTCTGCTATTAAATTAAGAGTAATAATGCCTTCTGTGCACGTATTAGGCTAAAACCTGAAGGATCCATAAGAGGCTTTTTGCGTGTAGGATGAGGACTTCATCAGTATGAGAACTAAGGAAAAGGATGCTAAGAACAGTGGACCTTTCGAAATGGTGAGGACAGTTTGCTTACTTGAGAAATTGGCAAGGTACAGTCACTCAGAAAAAAGTTTGGCAGATCTGGCAATAACAGCCATGAGACTCAGGATCTGTCTGGCAAGGAAGTTATTCAATGCCATTCTTGAACTGTTTTATTTAATAATTAAACTAAATACAATCAGTCACTTGCTGGTCCTAAATTTCCAGCCTATCCCATAGATAGACTTCTTAGCCTATCCCATTGCCATATTATTTATTCCTGCCAACCTCCTGAAACCAGTTAGGAACCCATGTATCCAGTGGTCTTGGATAACCATTGAAAGTCTGTTGAATCTGATGGCCTGTTCTTTGGTCCTGTGTTAATAACCTTTAAAATATGCATAAAGCAAATACTGAAAAGTAAACCACTAGGTTAGAAAGAAACTGCACATTTTCCCTTGGGACAATGAAGTCATTTCCCCCTATGGCACTTTCATAGCATCATGTACTTCACCTTTCAGCTCATTTATTACTTTTTTTTTTTATTGGGTTATAGTTGCTTTACAATGCTGTGTTAGTTTCTGCTGTATAAGGAAGTGAATCAGCCATATGCTTACATATATCCCCTCCCTCTTGGGCCTCCCTCCCACCCACCTAGGTCATCACAGAACACTGAGCTGAGCTCCCTATGCTATAGAGTAGGTTCCCACTAGCTATCTGTTTTACACATGGTAGCGTATATAGGTCAATCCCAGTCTCCCAGTTCACCCCACCCCCTTCCGCCCCCATGTCAGCTCATTTAATAGTTAAAATTTTACATGTATTTGTATAGTCACTTAGTTATAGCTCTATCGTAATTGCATAGCACAGTATCTGCAACATTATGGGTATATAATACTTTGTTCAATAAATGAATGGATGGATAATCAACTAGATTATTTTTAGTACAGAAATGCTCTTCTACCAAATTGTAAGACATACAAAATTTGCACATGTTCACTTTATCGAAAGTAGTGTCAAGTTTCACTAGCCCAGGACACACGTGGAATCTCGGCACGCTGATGAGTCTTTCATTTTCCTTCATATTGTCCTTGACCTAAAAGTTTACTAAGCAAACTGATTGTGTGAGCAAGTTTCCAGGAAATGTAAACAATATTTCAGAGAACGTTCAACTTACTAAGGTCAGAATCTTTTCAAGTTACCTCGAAGGCATCAAATTGAATTTAAATACTATGCTATTCATTACATTTTGATCTAATTCATAAATCTGTAGGTCATTTCCAGACAACCCTTCCATGGCAGTTGCCCCCAGTCATTTCATGGTGTCAGGAGCAGTAAAGCTGCACTTCAAGAAGCGCCTTTTACCGAATTCAGATGGCCTTTTCTTCAGTTGGTCTGAGGGAAGTTTTAATACACAGTTATTTAGGTACGTGAGAATAACTCTCAAAGCAGGAGGGAAGAAAACAATCATGGCGAGCATATAAATAGATAGATGCAAGCCCTACATTTTGAGATTCTATAAAGGATTACATTAAAAATGAACCTGGACCTGGTATGGTCCAATCCAGAAATTGCTCTATACATCGGAACTGTGTTGTTCACAGTGTGGCCAGAAATGGGAAGGTTTATAGAAATTTAGGGGTGTTACTTCAGAGCTCCTGACTCAGAAGCTCTGTGATAAGCTTAGGAATCTGTGTTTGAACAGTCTTCTAAGAGCTGGAGTTTAAAAACTGCTGGACTAAAGTACTGGTTTCCAAAGTGGCATGTTCTTACCTGAGGGATATGTACCAACAAACAAATAAACCAAAAAAAGACTAGAATTTGTGTGTGTGTGTATGTGTGTGTATATATACACACACACACACACACATATAGGTATGTATATATAAATTTAAATCAGTTTCCAGTTTCTATTTCAATAAATGTTTTACAGTATTTTATATAGATGTACATGTATATAACATAAAAATAAATGAATATACATTATAGGATGCCAAAATGTTTTTACTTATGGGATAGGCAATGAAGAAAGTCTGGAGACCCAAGGCCCAGAGAATAGTATCTAATCGATCTTTTGGAATAAAATCTCTTGTGTCTGTATACAAATACCTTTAAATGGGTTCTGTTCCCAGCTCCAAAAGAAAGGACAGGAAACATACCAAGAGTTTAGCCTGGATGATTAGGATTTTGTAGCTTTGTCTTTAAAAATAAAACGAAAACTATTCAACAAGTACAAGTTAAGCATGTGCTTCTGTGGAAGGTGTTAGGAAGGTTTTCAAAGGTAGGCTATGGAGGGAGGGAGGGAGGGGGAGGTACCTATTATCAACTTAAATGGAGTCAGGTGGTTGAGAGCAAATAAAGGATTAGGCACTTAGGGGGAAAAAGAAATCAAACAATTGAAGTAAACAAGCCTTTAGATTCTGCCGGTCTGATGCCTAGGAACAATTAGTTTGGGGAGCTGCAAGGGCATTCGAAAATTTAAAGTAGGTGGAACAAGCCTGTAAGCATCAGATTTAGTAGTTTGGGATGCGGTCCCTGGTAACAAAGAATCCCATTCCCAGTAACAGGGTGAAATTGACTTCAGCTGTCCGCATGCAGCTAGAGTGGGTCTTGATTTGAAGCCTAGGGAAACATGTCTTGAAAGCCTGTAGAGCATGATCTTCCCTTTGTTATTTTTTTCCTCTGTCTGTCTTGTGTTGTACTCTGCCTTAGATTTAAGAAAAAAATAAATAAAAAGGGGACTGTAATTGAATTAAGAACAGTGAGTCCCAAACTGCACAGTTCTTCACGTGAGACCAAAAGAAGATTTGGTTTTGATCTTAGAGTAACCAGATGCCTCACTTTTAACAGATTCCCCTGACTTAACACACACATACCCTCACCCCCCAAAAAAATAAAATCCTACAGAACAAAATTAAGGAGGAGGGAGTGGGTATAAACAACAAATGCTTCCCTTTTTCCAAGTGTGGGAAAGGAAAAGAAATAGTCCTTTCTGTGGTCTAAATGTAAGTTTGCCTGGTTTGTGATAGAAAAGAAAAGGAATCAGAATGTTGAACAGGACACAGAAAGACAAAAGTAAAACTTGGATAGGTTTTGGCATATATCGATTGCTATTATTTTGTGAAGCTGAGGAAAAAATTCCGCCAATCATTGGGATGTTGAGAAATACACAAACATTTTATATTAAGTGGATATTTGACTCACTTTTTGTCAGGTTTAAGATGGCACCATTTACATGGGCCTGGCCTTTTGAGTGTAAGATTCCTGGGTAATTATTTACTACAGAGACCTTAGTACTCATGAATGCTTATCCAAATGCAGTATTACAATTATTAATATTATTTTATCTTTTGCAGGACTTGGTGCTCATTTCAAGATTAGATAATAGTGAAAAGTAAAAAACAAACAAACAAACAAAAAACTTCTTGAGTAGCAAGGTATCTTTGACTTTATACTGTTTATTTGACCACTTTATCACTGATCCCAAGTTGATGGTAAAAGTTCCAGACAAGTCACTCCCAAAAGAAGAATTTTTTTTTTTGAATGGGCCTCCCTATCTTTCATTTCCTTTCTCTCTCTCTCTTTCTTTTTCTATCTTTCTCTCCCTCTTTCTCCCCCTCTCCCTCTCTCTCCGTCATCCAAGGTAATAAACACAAGGCTCCAGAACTAAGAAAACTTTTCTGTAAATCTCTAAGAATGATAGACACACACACACACACACACACACACACTAAGACTGTGAAATGTGCTCAGGGGTCTAAAGAAACAGAAGTGGATGATACAAAAAGTATTTCCAGCCTTACTCTTTGTGCTCTAAAAGTTTTTCCAGTAAACCTGTGGCAAGCCAGGAGGTCACAGGTTCCTTTATTAGCAACTGCTGAAAAGTCATCTCAAAGGCATAGTTGATCTCTGGTAATTGTGTGTGGTTTCTGAACCAGTGTTTCATGGGTGTGAAATCAGATGAAATGTGTTTATGAGGTTTTGACCCAGATATTCCCTTCTAAGTTTTGCCAAGACATTATATGCTTGGATCTTTTACCATATTTGCTTCTATAAATAAACTGAGGTTAAATGCAGACTTGACACTGAAACACGCTATAATTGTACTCTGTCAAAATATCACACGTGGAGCTTAGATGTGTGTGTGTGTGTGTGTGTGTGTGTATTTTCTATATATAGTTTCCTTTGCTAGTTTTCTGGGAGCAAGCTTATGCAATTTGAAGTGGAATGGAATACTTGCCATTATCCAGGGAATTTCATCTGATATACCAAATCTCAAATCCAAGATTCACTCATAAACACTAAACAACCCAAGCTACTGTCAGCGATTAGCCATCTTAAAAGAATGTTTCAATTTTAAATCTCTTTGACAAAAGCTACCATTAACATTTAAAACTTCAAAGATTTTTTAATGAAGTGACTTCTAGGGCACAAAAGCTTCTAATAGTTGCTAAAAAAAAATAATTCCAATAGTAGCTTCAGCTATGTTTCCTTCATACTATTTACCACTACAATCTATTCCATATTATCTCTCAGGTTCATCCAATGGGATGTCTGAAGTCTATTCTTTTAGGGCATTATTTTTTTTTAATAGCCTCTTAGGCATTTTTACTTGAGAGCAGACAGTAACTTTGCACAGGATGGTCAAATGTTTAGTTTGCAATGTATCATGTTCACATATTTCAGTGTAATGCTTAAACTCAACCTTGATAAAACTTCATAAAACCCCTAGATCTTAAGCATCATTTGTCTGCTCACACCAATGCAACATTTGGACAAGATATTTGGCGTCCGTCTTTAATACACTGTGACAGAACAAAATTTCCACAAGCCATTTATAGGCAGAAGATTGCAGATCCTCAATATGGTGACTCAGTGCGTTGTATACAAACCTGTATACAAGGAACATAAAATTGAGCCAAGGCTGAATCATTAATTAGCACTCTGCTCATGAATACTGCTACCAGCACCAAAGGGACTTGGGGTAAACCACTTCCACTCTCCTCTGTCTTTATAGAACAGATTAATTAGTTACTTGCTTACTTTCCACTTCACGTTGTGATGTATAAATCTGGCCTGATGGTATCACGTCTTGTGAATATGAATGTAGTGAAAAATTAACAGGGAAATCAAACCCAGCCCTTCTTCCTCTTCCGAGGTCTACTTCTATCTGGCTCCAGCTTCACAGTGCTGCTGTGAATTTTACTTCTTCTAGACTGCTCAGGTAAATAATTTTAAGGATATTTTTAGATAACTAATACAGATTCATTTTTGAAAAAATAATTCATTTTTAATTTTTGAAAAAATTTAAAAATTACATACACATATGTAAATAAATAAATAGAATAGGAGCTTCATCAACAAGCAATAAATAATTTCATATTCTTTTTGGACATGTATCAATTTCAATTTTTTTTCAGCATAATTTTCAAAATATTATTGATACTTCCATGGTCATTGGGAAAACATTCTTCAACAACGAATGTCAGAGTTAAAGGTTTAAACAGTAATCTGCTTTAAAAATAGCATTTTTAGAACATGTTATTAAAACTTAGGTTTCTTTTTCTTATGAAGCTAACTTATTGTGACTGTAGTTATAATCATTTCAGATAGAAAGAATAGGGTTATTGTTTCATTTGTTGTTGTAGTTCAAAACCTTAACATATATATTACGCCTTTAACCATATCTGACTTTTTTTCTGTCATGTAACTTCATTTAAAAATAGTTGTGGACTTCCCTGGTGGCGCAGTGGTTAAGAATCCACCTGCCAATGCAGAAGACATGGGTTCGATCCCTGGTCCAGGAAGATCCCACATGCCACAGAGCAACTAAGCCCGTGCACCACAACTACTGAAGCCCATGTGCCCTAGAGCCCGCACGCTGCAACTACTGAAGCCCACGCGCCTAGATCCTCTGCTCCGCAACAGAGAAGCTACCACAATGAGAAGCCCTCTCACCGCAACGAAGAGTAGCGCCCGCTTACTGCAACTAGAGAAAGCCTGTGCACGGCAACGAAGACCCAATGCAGCCAAAAAGAAAAAAAATAGTTGCAAATTTTCCTTTGTATAGATGTGTCAACATTTATTGCACTCATCCCCTATTTTAACGTTTAGGTTTTTTGCAGTTTTCTCTATTAAAATCAACATGCAATGAACAACTTGATGAGATACCTGTTCTGGACATTCCTGATTACTAATGAAGATAAATTCAACAGAATGAAAAGAGCTTTCGCATATTGTTAATTTTCTTCCAAAAAGTCTGTACCAATTTACCCTCCCAACAGTGGTGTTTAGGGGTGTCTCTTTCCCTATCCCTTTGCCAACACTGGTTAATAGTACTAAAAATTAAACAACAACAAAAATAAACATTATCTTAAGCCAGCTCTTTCACTTTGAAGAAAATCATATGGGAAATTTTTAGGTTGGTCTGCTTCTGGCTAACTAAGAAGAAAATTTCAGAGTGGGTAGTCCCCCAAGCTGGGGGAATGGGGAACATGACGGAGTAGACTCTAGGACAGGGAGAGAATCCATGGTCTCTGTTTGGAATGAAGTGGAAAGACTCCGTGGGGTCAACACGGAGAGTTTAGACATCACCAGAGACAATGGCCTCAGCGCGGAGGATAAGTCCTCTTTTCAACAACAACTACTAACTCGCAATAGAAAGATTAAAATTTCCACTAGTGTCCTCCCAACAAATATCAAATAAAGACAATGATAGCTAAAGGAGAGGGGACAGATGAGGTGTTAGACAGATTGGTTTGTCAGCCAAGTGTCAGCAACTGTATATCCCAAACCCTCTATGTTTAAGGGTCACTCTTTTCCTTTACTTTTCAAATAGCAAGACATCCATTCCCATGCCACGTACTGTAAAAAATGCCAAGGTTACACCATCTCCCCGAGAATTCTTAGGGGACTGCAGTTTTACTTCCGTTTACTCTTTTTATGGTTTGGCCTTTGTCTCAGTGGCTGTAGTTTCTGTCATGGTTCTGTGATACTTCACCCCATTTATCTGTCCAGAATGACACAAAATTAGGCTTTTACAGGAAGCTTAGTGTAAAAGGAGAATTAAAGTACATCTCAATATAGGAAATGGGCTAATGTTAATACTAATTTTCACTGACCTAAATACCCACGAATCTTCACCATAATTTTTTCACTGAGTGTGATCAGGTGACATACTGAGATAGACCTTGAGAGACATGTAACAGCAGAAACTTGACAAAGTAGCATTTCAGTCAGAGGTGTTTCAGGCACAAGAGGACATGGCATGACAGGAGAGGATGGCTACACGATAGTAGCCATGCTTGTAGGCAGTGGTAGAGATGAGGCTGGAAAATCGGCAAGGAAAGCACATAGAAAACTATTTAACATGTGCCATGTTAAGTATTTGGAAGGCATACTGAAGATGATGGGGATTTACTGGAAGGTTTCCAGCAGGGTATGACACGATTAGATCCTTGCATTAAAAAATGCCCTCTTCTAGGTAGTATAGAAGATGCTACCATCAGAATCTAACCAGAGGTAAGATGATTCATAAGGAAGCTGTTGCCATAGCCCCAGCAAGAAATAATAAAACCCTAAACTAGAAATGTAATGGCAGGGATGTGGAGAACAATTTGAGAGGTATTTGAGAGGATGAATTGATGAACCCTGATCCTGTCATAAAGAAATATGAGGCATTATAAAAAACTGTTGTTTAAAATTTCAGCTCAGTGTCTTTAGAAATAGCTAGCAATCTGCAAGTTCCTTGTGTAAGACAGATTTTTGCATTTAAAAACATTTATTTAGAAAAATGATCAAGAAAGTAGGCTCTTCTTCCTTAGATGTCTGTTGATATGTATGATGAAATTTGAGAGAATCAAAATCATTCCTTCTGGCTTTTTTTTTTTTTTTTGTAGTTTGTGCCCTTTAAACTAAATCCAGATCTAACAATTTCAGGCTATTATTGTAAGAGGGAAAACATAAAAGCATTTTGCCAAAGCCACCCAAACTACACATCTTTTAGGAGGTCTACCCCTAAACAGGCAAGAGAGAGAAAAATCGGAGAGCAATGCTTTCAAGATGAGAGACAAGAAGCAGATCAAACATTTTGGGTTGAGGTTAGTGCTGTCAGCTCCTTCAAATACTTGACTTGCATTAGAAAGATCTGTAGTACAGACTGGAAGGCGGAACCGGGTTCTAAATTTGGAACCCTAGTAGGAAATTATTATAGTTCTGTGATTAATTTATGCAAAAGTAGAATCATACCAACTCAGAGCCCGGGCTGGAAACTGAGTCCCTTTGTAAGCCTTCGGAGTTTCTAACGTTAGTTTGCAAGTTATCCAATCCCTACTACGGTGAGTGAATTTGTAGACCTGAGTCAGACATCACCTTCGCATAGACCTTGCCTAGGAATTGGTTCTTTTCTTCAGCTGGTATGTGGTTTCCTGCCCTTTATTTAATGTTTCCAAGGTATGTTTCCAAATGGATGAGACATAATTTCCTGAGCCTGAATGTGAACAAAATTGCAACTGTATTAACTAGTCCTAAGGGCTTCCAGCCAAGGGCCTTAAACAGTTATCATCTTGATCTTGGCTCTCACTGTATTAAATGAGCAACCGTGATTAGCAACGTGAGAACATTGATGCATTTTGGCTGTCCCTTGAATCCCAGTGTAAATGTATCATTAGAGCTCATAGATTTCAGGCTTTTGGTGCAGGGATGAGAACACACAAAAGCTTCTAACAACTACTGGAAAAGTGAAACAGTGGCTCCCAGCCATGGTTCTCTTGCATGTCTGCCATGGTAATGTGTTCCACATTGATCTTTCAGTTCTTACGCTCTGAGGGGTATTTGGAGTGTTCCAGAAAGAACACCTTACTCCCCAACTCTTAGTTAACAGAATTTTATATTATATGCATGTACTCTGAGGACAATCTTCTATATTTATTTAGCACACACATATCTTAAGGAGTTGTTCAAAATTTTTTCTTTAATAACTTTAGATGAAGTATGCTCTGTGAAAATGTCAAATCACACACAAAAAAGAACAGAGACGCGAAGGCTCTCTCTCTGTCCACCAAGTAAGGACACAGCAAGAAGGCAGCCATCTGTAAGCCAAGAGGAGTTTTCTTACTAGGAACTGAATTAGTCAGCACCTTGAAATGGACTTCTCAAATACCAGAACTATGAGAAAATAAAGTTTTTGTTGTTTAAGACAAATTTTTTTTTTCTTTTACAAAGCTTTTATGTTCACTTTAAGTGTTTTTCTGTTTCCCATCATAGGAGTTTTCTTTGAAACTGTTAAAAGGGTTTTAGTATCTGGTCTCTTGTAATACACATTAATAGAGTTTTACTGAAAAGAAACACTATAATTAGATTGCCACATTAGCTAAACCACTCCATACTCTTTTGAAACAAGATGATATTGTTCTTATAATAGTATTTTTATAGATACATACACAAAGGTAAAGGGGCCACATTAGCACATGCTACCATACATCTGGTTTTACCAAACGACCTGGTCTGGTGTCTGAGACATGAGGAAAGCTTAGAATGGTGGCAGCCATGTTCAAACCCCCTTCCTTCTCCTTTCCTTCCCTTCCCTTTCATGCTTCTCTCTTCCCCTATCCTGCCAGATTCTTGAACATTCCACTCAGGCTGGGAAACTAGATAGTGAGGGTACTACTAAAAGTACTCAAGTAATTGCTATCATTCTCAACCACTAACGTGGAAAGCTTTCTGCAACGCCGTAGCCCTGCTTCACGGCTGCCCAACACATTCATAGAACAGTTTCTCTGTTTGCACCTGCTGAAGAAACACTGATTCCTTCAGACTTTGAAATTCTGTTTCTCAATAATTCAATTTAAAAAGTCAAACTCGTGGGAATTCCCTGGCGGTCCAGTGGTTAAGACTCTGCACTTCCAATGCAGGGGACGCAGGTTCCACTCCTGGCTGTGGAACTAAGATCCCACATGCCGCGCAGTGTGGCCAAAAAATTTTTTTAAAATCTTTTAAGTCAAACTAGTAAAAATAAAGCTAATAAATACTAATTCAGAGACACACCCTGTGTTAAATAGGTGCTGAAGAAATGTGATGAACCAGATACATCTCCTCATCTTCATGTTCCTCAGCAAACATATACTATCTGTATGATGGGCCCACAGATTTGCAGGACGGAATCATGAAAGGGATGAGTACCCAGTGGGCACCCGGTGGTTGGGAGATACTAGTTCACTCTCCCAGTAGTTGTTACGAGCTTTTGTGTGTTCTCGTTCCAGCATCAGAGGCTGAAATCTCTGAGCTCTAATGACAGATTTACTCTGGGATTCAAAGAGCCTCGATGTCCCTGCTCCGACTTCTAAGGAAGAAGCAGCATTGCTAGTTCATTTGAATACAGGGTAGAAAACAGAACTGGAAAAGCAGGACGGCCTTAGATACCTGCATAATACCTGCATGTGAAACAGCACAGAGTATTTTAAAGAGAAACAAATAGGCTGGAACAGAGGGCAGCAAACATTTTCCAGCTTCCAATTCTAAAGAAATGTGAACGCCTATGCCTATACTACTCCTTGGGATTTATATTTATCACTTTTAAACCTAACAAGTCTAAGACCTAGGTAATACCTTTCCCATTTTAATGAATTGACTGATTAACAAAAGCAGTTTGGGGACACTTTGGGAGAACATGGCACCCTGAGGGAGATAGATAAATAAAAAGAATTTTTAAGATCTGTTGCTGTGCATTGTGCATTATAATCCCCCATCTGGCAACTTTAAGGGGCCACAGTAGAAATTTTAATTATTTGCAATGGTAGGATTTTATTTCCTCCGCCAATACCACTGTACTGAGGATTGCTCATGGGGTGTCACGATTTTATGGGATTTGTCCTGGCTTCAACATTGCCTGTGAATTGTTTGCTAATTACTTTGAGTAGCTCTGTTTATTTCTTCTAAATAAATTTAAATCACTCAAGTGTTACACTTCTTTTCTAACTTCTTACACTGTGCCAGGAACATTTTCGTTTTCCATGATGCCTTACCCACCATTCTTTCCCCATTTTTTTCCGGTGGCTTTATCTCACTTTTCTTTTGAGAATGATTCTTTTCCCCACTCAGTGTTGCCTTGGTGGGAATATAAGTCAAGATGCCTTTTGCCACATCAGTTTCTTCCCACCATCACAGCCAAGGCAGGCTCGTGGCCTGCCCTGGTGACCAAGATGGCCTTAGCATTTCCTTCCTCTTAGCGCATTTTCCTTATAAAGCTTGTACAGCTTTGAGATGGAAGTCTTTCTCAAAGCCTCTTGCCAGTTTTACAACACAAGACTGTCTTTCTTAAGGATCTGGGAACCATCCCTTTGAAATGTAATCATAAAGAAAGATAGAATCTTCATCTTCCAGTCTCTGTGGAAGGATGGGACCCTAACTTTGGTGGGAGCTTTGCCCCAAGTTGTAAAATTACCTCCTGTCATGAAGATACGAGAAAATTTACTTTCCTTTTGTGTAAAGCCAATTAGTAAGCACAGGTAGCCTACAATCTACTCCTCACCCCACGCCTCTTAAAGACCCTACTCCCCTTCGTTTCAGCAGAGTTGAGTTCAGAGTTCTCTCCTCTCTCCCCTCTTGCAATAGCCTTGAATAAAGTCTTCCCCGTCTGTTTAGTTTTGCACTGTGCAGTTTTTACTGTGTCACAGGCTCATCAGATACTTTGTTTCTCCTGGGAATTTGGATCCTGAATAGAGTAATACAGGGACATAAATCATGTAGAAATGAGATAACCTAATGACAGCAACTTGAAGACACACCCTTTGGTTCTTTCTCCCTAGATCTCTGGATTGACCCTCATTCATTCTCCTTTCAATCATGTGAGTTACCCCATATCTTCCAATGTGTTCCCTTCTTGCTGTCCAGAAATTGTTTAGAAAATATGCCCACTGATGGAGGTGGGTTAGCTACATTAATCCCCACAAAACCTCTCGTAGGTAAGGAGTATGGGCCTAATATTAAAGATGAAGGAATTTAGGGTTCTTCAAAGTTTATTATTTTTGTAAAGGTCACCAGTTAGTAAAAGCAGAATTCTGAAAACACACTGAAAACATACTCTTTCCAGAAATGATCACTGAATTAAAACTCACAAAAATGGACCCCATAAGATTTCAAAGAACATTCATCTCAAGTGTAGAGTTTTGCTTTGTTTTGTTTAATAAATGCCTCCCTTCTGTCCTCCCCACACTCCCTCATAATGACTTTGTCAAAGTTAATATCTCTCAAGACACCTCTTATTCTGTCAGTGGGTCACATTTTCTTTCCCTAAAAGTTCTAATATAAGCAGAAATCCTTGAGGGAGAGGGAGAGATTTAGCTCTGATGAGTCATGCATTGGTCAATATCAATTTTTGTTTATATTTGAATGGAAGGGAATTATGACTCAACTCCATACTTGCCCCCAATTTCTACAAGCTCATCTCTTTCCAAACTCATCTTCATCACCTCCTAATTAAGAACCTTCACTGTTTTCTTTTTCCTGTAAAGAAGGAAGATGCTTTCAAGTTCCTTTCGAATACAGTTCCATATTCCATGTTAAACTGGACTATTAGTCTAAAAGACATGGCCTCTCTTTTGTCAGATAGCTCTCTTCCTTCCCCTGCTTGCCTTCCCTCACATACCATGTTCTGTCTCTCATTCACTCTTTTCATTTTGCTAATTCTATTCCTTTTATCTGAAAGTCCATTTCAATGCTATGTTGCATTAAGGTTCCCAGCAATTAGATCATCCTTTATAGCTCTATTTCTTTCTTGAACTTTAATTGTATTCCTGGTCAGCACAATTTATCCATCAATTTTTCTCTAATTGTTGAAAGTTCATTAATCTTGTCTCTTTAAGAACTGTGCCATAGTATGGTATCCTCATGGTAAGCTGATGAATAAGAAGACAGATAAGAAGTTCTTAATCAATGCTCATTTTTTAGACAGAACTAGGTAACGAGCTATAAAGAAGGTATTAAATGAATGAATTTTACCTCCTTTGCTTAAAAAGAATAAAGGATATCTAAAAATGCTATAAACTACAATATGCTTTTGAGAAGTTTTTTCATATCTAATAGGATGACAAACTAAACAAGAGAATTCTCTTTCACAGGTTAAAGGCTCCTGAATTCTCTGATGCTAATAACATCTTCATGACAAACCTGGGTAGTAGTGATTATTAACTCAGTTTTGCCAACCAAGCAACTGAAGACACTTAAGTAACTTACCCAAGATCAAACAGGTGATATAGAATTGGAAAGTAAATGCAAGTCTGTTACATAATACCTCCATATTCTTGCTTCTACCTGTGGTAGGCAGAATATTGGATCCCCTCAAAATGCCCGTGCCCTAATTCCCAGGACATGTAAATATGTTATGTTATATGGTAAAGGGCAATTAAGGTAGCAAATAAAATTAAGTTTGTTCATCAGCTGACCTTAAATTAGGGAATTTATTCTGGATTATCCAGGCAGGCCCAATATAATCACAAAGGTCCTTAAATAGTGGAAGAGGAAAACAGAAGAGTCAGTGTCACAGTGATGCATTCTGAGAAAGACTCCACTGGCCATTTCTGGCTTTAAAGATGGAAGGGGGGCTATGGGACAAGGAATCAGGGCAACCCCTAGAAGCTGGAGAAAGCAAGAAAATGGATTTTTCCCTGGAACCTCCAGATAACAACACAGCCCTGCCATACATTAATTTTAGCCCAGTGAGACTCATTCTGGACTTCCGATCGCCAGAACTATAACTATAAAATAATGAATTTATGTTGTTTTAAGCAACTAAATTTGTGGTAATCTGTTAAAGCAGCAATAGGAAATTAATACACTACCCAAACTAATATTTAAATATTCCAATGGTTTAAGACTTAACTAATCGCAAAGGTACATGAGTTTGATCCCAAAAGATTCTGAAGGTATAATTGAACTGAAGGGAGGTTAATTTTAGGACGTTTATTGTCTCTCTTGGAAAGAAATTCACCTTATGTTAGAGAGTACTTCACTTCTTCCAGAATATTAGGAGACTGAGGCAAAGTGACATCCTGAAGCAATGAGAAGCACCTACTGCACGTTCATACCAGTAAACTTGCTTTCGCTGAACAATATCAGTCCCTAAACTTAGTTCCTACCAGTTAGAGACAGGAGTATCTTTTAATTCGGTACACACTGTCTTCCAGAAAGCTGCTAAAGTCACCAATTCATGGCTAATATAATGGGGGAAGATATATACATATATATGTATATATACATATATATATATATGAAGAGATTCTGAGTTATACAGTAACTACATAGACCAGGCTATGTGTCTCATGCAAGTAAAAATATGCATCTGTCAGCTTATAGACCTCCCAGTACACCCCAAGTTATAACAGTTACATAGCAACCCTAAATCATTTAATTTATTAATGCAGTAAGTACTCTTTGAACACTCGCTATGTGCTAAACATTATTTAGGTGATTGGGATACATCAGAGATTCACTGTATTTCCTAGAAAATTGTTTTTCTTGAGAATTTTTAAAATGTTCTTGTTTAAACTTAACTCCTCACATACACAGTATTTCAGGTTCTGTAATCCTGACACCCTAAATTCTATCTCACTCATTACACTGAATGCCTGACACGGTGATTAAGAAAATGGGTTGTAGAGTCAGACAAATTTGGGTTTTGGACACTATCACCTACTAGCTGGGACACTGGGCAAGGTGCTAAAAATAAGTTTTAATTTTATTTTCTGTAAAATGCGAATAATAATCTTTATCCCATAAAATTATTGCAAGTTTTATGTACATTGCCCCTATCAAGTATTCAATAATGATCATTACTGCTATTATATTTGTTATACTGTTATTTGCCTACTACTATAGCCCTGAGAAACAAAAGACATAAATCCTGACTAAGATACAGAGGTAATTCTGCCACGATATTGACCTCACTGATTTGTAGCTTATTTGTACCTACAATTATAACATGCCAATTGATTTTGAATGAGTCTTACTAGTTTGTTTGTTTTTCCCTAAATCTAAGTGTTCTGATCATCCCATTCACTGAAAAGAGTGTCTACCAGCAAATGGGGGCTGGGAGGAGGATACATCTCCTTAGAGACTCTCAGCAGGAAAGCTCTTTCTACCCAACAAAAAGTAACACCTAACCTTGCCCTAGGGTTAAGACCAGGTTTTCACAAATCCAGGGAGAGATCACCAGTTTTGCAACAAATACAACAGAATGGAACATAATTTGGGCAGCCAGGCTGTTTTCTATAGGTTAAAATTAAAAAGTTGCAGCAATTTTAAAGAGAACGTTCTGAGATCATCTTTCCAAGCAACTGAAAAGAGAAAATTTAAGTACCTGACATCTAAATGTCATTAATTAATGTAATTAATAAAATAAAATTAATATAATTATGTATCCGACACCTAAATCAACACTTCTCTGTAACTATTATCTTTGTAGTCTCATTTCTGTGTTTTCCCCCTACTGATTTCCAAAGAATATTTTTTGTGATATTGAAATAAAGCCGTTCTGTGTCCATGTACACATTTTTTATTGAGCAAATGATTATTAGAAGTGTTTCATTTTCACTAGCAAGTTTTAGTAAACTTTTTTTTTTTGACACTTTAGAAATTAGGCACAGGAATACAAACATATTTACCATCCTTTGGCTGGGATAATAGCTCCTCATTGGGACCCAATAAATAGCCTCTAATGTTTATTTGATCAATCAACAACGAAATTGGGATCCAAAGGTCAACAAACGTACAGGCAAGAATCCATGAGTGTGTTGCTCTGCCTTGGAACCAGCCATTTAGCCTTGATGCACACACTTGCCCCCTGAAAGCAGGCGCTTTGCACATAAGCCACACACTGTGTTGATCTGAGAAAGTCTGAGCCAAAATCCCAGTTGACGAAGCACACCTGCAGTGGCTCAAGCCTTTCAACACATCTCCTTCTGACACTAACCAGGTAGGGAAATGGGTGGGGTGGGCTGGGGTGGGAGGTGAGCCTCCAGCCCCACGAGCATATCTCCACCTTAGCAGCATGGGAGTGATTTCACACGAATCCACCCAGCATTTTGGAGTAAATCACTTCCATCTCCCACACTACCACCATCAAAGCCAAAACTGTGGTCTTTTGACGTCGTGCACATATATTGAAGACACTGATATTTTCAAACAAAAGTTCCCGAGTAAAAGGTATAAGACAGAAGAGTGTGTTCATTCAAAATCAAAGCCATTCTTTCTTTTCCTCTTCTTTTTCTCTTCTGTAAATAAAGGAGGTTTTCTATTTGTACGGTCCAGCAGAACTTTCTGCAATGATGGAAATGTTCCATAGCTGAGCTCTTCATCACAGTAGCCACTAGCCATGTGTGACTAACAAAGATGTCTAATGGGCCTGAAGAACTGAACCTTAAATTCATTTAAATTTAAATAGTCATATATTGTTAGTGGCGACTGCATTAAATAGAGTAGCTCTAGATATTGATGAGAGCATTTCACATTTTGAAATTTGGGATTGATGAGAATTAACCAAATCAACACTCTGGCAAAACAAAACAAAAATTGATATAAGGAAACAGAGGGGCAAAATCATTTCAGCTATTATTTTCAGTGCAAAATGTAAGTGCTCTTAAGTACAAACTATTACTCAGGCAACTGTAAATATTTTGTTCTGATCAATTGTCTACATTATTTTGATCAACTGGAAGATACTAGATACCATGGGCTTCCAGTTTCCAAATGATGCTACCCCAGTAAAATACAGTTCTCACAAAAATACCCTCTAACAGTAAAACTAGGAAGAATCACAAGATCAAGGATTTTGTGGGCTCATCTGTTTCAAAATGATGAGAACAAGAAGCCTTCCTCTCACTATTCTACTTGAAATAACACTCCATCAAAATGATGTAAGAAGTGTTTTCTGTTTATTCCCTTCAAAATAACACCCTAAATAACAAGAAAAGAAAGAAAAGAGACAGACTCCACCATGAAAGAAAATGAGGCTGTTAGTAATCCTTACCCTAAGAATATAAAAACGGAAAGTACATAATGGAGAGCTTGGAAGTCCATCCAACATTCCTGCAGGGAGGGTGGGGAAAGCAAGAGGAGGCAAAGTAGAATTTTGCTTACTTACCCCTAAAAAATTCCAGAAAGTCTCAGGAATTAGAGGCCGCAGGTATCACTGAGATCAGGAGTCAAGTTTGAGATGGTGAAGCAATGGGACTGTCTAAAAGCCATGCAGTTACAGACTTCTCACTCATCTCCATGTGAAACCAGAGGGTTACATTCCAGAATGGTGCTTCTCAAACTGTGGTCCTCAGGCCCCAGATCTGGGAACCTGTTGGGAATGTGTAGTTCCCAACCTCACCCCAGTCCTACTGAATCAGAAGCTCTGGAGGCGAGGCCCAATTATCTGTGGTTTAACAAGCCTTCCAGGTCACTCTGATATATGCTTAACAACAACTGCTCTAGGGTAATTGAACCAGAGAAGCTCTGGCCTCCTTAGCCCAGGCACAGGTTGTCATTTAAATTCAATACTGAAGACAAAGGAATAAAGTGAAAGTATTTATTGAAAGACTCCAGCTCCAGGAAAGCAGTAGCCTCACAGCCCTTCAGACAGAAGACCATGGGATCCCCTACTGATGAAACCAACTACCCCAGAGAAAACCAACCAGTTAAAAAGCTGTGGGCTACTTGATTGCCCTACAAGCCCACAGCACTAATCAATTAGGTTTAAGAGCCCAATCTTAGAACTGATTGGATAGTCAAGGTTGATCAGCTATTTGAGGAAAGTTTATTACAAACACCAAAACAAATAAGCAGAAAAACTAGGCACTCAAGGGAAACAGATGATGCAGGGACCCAAAGAAAACCTCAAAAAATATATATAATCAGTGTTCTTCAAAAGAGAAAAAAGGAAATGCTGCATCAAGGAGAAAAAAGTATCATGGTATACACAAGAAACAATTATAGAAAATAGCTGAAACTTAAAAATGTGATCACTGAAATTAGTAATTCAGTAGAAGATGTAATAGAACATTAAATCAGGCACTCAGAGCAATAAAACAGAAAGTGGAAAATAGAAAAGAAAATTAATTAAAATATCTACCCAGGTGATCCAATATCCAATAAATAGGGGCTCAAATAAGAGTAGAAAATGATGGTGATGGGAGAGAGGACAATTTCAAAGCAATCATGTAAGAACAGTTCTTGGAATTGAAAAACATAACCCTCTTACTGAACATCCAGCCTAATAAATGAGAAGAAAAGTCACATCATCATTAAGTCTTAGAGTATTAGAAATTTTTAAAAGTATCCTAATCATTTCCAGAGATGAAAAACCTGGTCACTTACACAAACCAGGGAATCAGATTGATATCTGCCTTCCCAAGAGCAATATCAGAAAATAAAATATAGTGGAACAATGTATAAAAAACTCCTAGTGTGGGCTTCCCTGGTGGCGGAGTGGTTGAGAGTACGCCTGCCGATGCAGGGGACACGGGTTCGTGCCCCGGTCCGGGAAGATCCCACATGCCGCGGAGCGGCTGGACCCGTGAGCCATGGCCGCTGAGCCTGCGCGTCCAGAGCCTGTGCTCCGCAACGGGAGAGGCCACAACAGTGAGAGGCCTGCGTATCGCAAAAACAAACAAACAAACAAAAAACTCCTAGTGAAATGAAGTTCAATCTAAAATGCACTAGCCAGCCAGTTCATCAAGCAAGAGTATAAAAATGACAATTTCAAGTGTGCAAAAGGTCAAAAAAATTTCCTCCTATGTAAACTTTCTTGGGGAAACCACTGGAAAATTTATCCCAGTAAAGTAAATCTGGGTTCTCAGAGCAAGATTCCCAGGAGAGCAAGGTAGAAGTGCATAGTTTTTTCATGGAAAATCGCAAACTGTCACCTCAGACAGACTCTATTAATCGAGGTTTGCACAGATTCAAGGAGAGGGGACCTGGATTCAGCTTCTCAAAGGGGGAGTGAAAAGATTCTAAAAAAGTGTAGGGGACAGGAGCTATTATTGCAGTTACCTGGCCAACTATATTACAAATTGACTTTTAGAAATGAAGATTTGGTAACAGAAGTATGAGGAAACCAATATGAACTATATGAAGACTTTTTACTAATTCATCCTTTTTTTGTTAGAGAGCCTCTAAAAAGCAGATGCAGTATCTAGGTGACACACATATTGATTGATGTATTCTTAGATATAGCCTTTCATTGGCCTTGACCCACCCTCTAGTGAAAGAGTCCTCTGTAAAAAGAAGGTAAGAACTAAGCTTTAGCACTGTGCTCCTAGCAGAGCGCTGGCCCAAGTTATCACTCATTACATGTTAGGCATTTTAAAATCTCTCTCTCTGTCTGTCTCTCTCTCTCTCTCTCTCTCTCTCTCACACACACACACACACACACTTTTGTTGCTGGGCCAGCCTACCATTTTGTAATTATGCAGTCTATTCGAGAAACATTTATTGAGCTCCTCCTATGTGCCAAAATTGTGTAATACAAAAATGAGTGAAGTATGCTCCCTCCCTTTTTGATGTCACAGAATAATGGAGGACACAGACAGGTAGATAGATGACTGCAATGTGTTTGAAAAGGAGCTTTATCCTGGCCATAGTATCAGAATCACAATTTAGAATATATAGTCTAAACTAAGATTTTCCCTAATTTATTAATGTATTTGTACAAAAACTTATATAACAACTAACTGTATCTATCTGTTGAAATGGATTTATTGAAAAGAACAAAATTACAGGAAATTATAACTCTCCCAGTAAATAGGGTTACCATATTTAGCAAATAAAGATACAGAACATTGAGTTAAATTTGAATTTCAGTTAAAACGTGACTAATTTTTTAGTCTAAGTGTCTCCCATGCAATTTTAAGGACATACTTATGCTAAAATTTATTCATGGTTTATCTGAAATATAAATTCAACTGGGCATCTTGAATTTTATTGGCAACCCTACCAGTAAACCTAGATTGTGTGGTCACAATAAAACAAAAATATTAAGAATGGACTCTGGGAATTACAAAGAAAAAAAAAAACCCAAAGTATAGAGCTTTGCTTATTTTGGTCTGATATAAAACGGGCTGCAATGTAGATTAGAGTGAGGTTAATACAAAGGACAGTTGTCTGAATCAACAAAATTATTGTTAAGGTTGATTTAGCTCTAAAGCAACAAACATAAGGAAAATCAGTCTGTACAACTTTTTTCTAATCCATGAGGCAAATTAATATTAAGATTCAGGGTCATGAGGCAACAACTAATAGCATACCCAATTCCAGGCATGAAGAGTATTTGCATTGTCTTCCAAGATCTGTCTCTACTTACTTCTGTAGCCTAAGGGGGCCATTTGGATCATCAAACTCTGTATCTCTACATTAGAAGTCAATTATCATTGCTGCCTTATTTTCTTGACTTATAAAATTGGGTCAATACATTTAGTGAAAAAATTGGAAAAAAACATAGCAGGTTAGAAATGGGACTGAATGGACTTGAAATCAAACATTAGCCATCTTCTCTCTCTTGTAATCAGAAATACTCCAGGCTCAGAAAACTGTCTTATATCTCTGCATAAATTGAAGCAGTGAAAAATTTCAGCAAATGGTAATTTTATGGATTTACTACACGATAGAAGCATCAGTGACTGACTTAATGCAAGGCATAGAAAATTAATAAAAATCTACCATAGGCCTGCTCATCACAGAAATAGGAGGGGCTGCTACCCCATCACAATTTTTTATGTCCTCTGAGCTGGGAAGACAAAGTCTTATCATGGTTATTGACAATCTGACAACCAACTGAGATGTAGTACGAGTCATTCCTATACTTGGAAAAAGGAAGCATGTACTTCCTTTCAAGGTATCAGTGGTAGGCGGGAAGTCTTACTTGGGGTGCTTTTAGTTCCCTTTGAACTAAGAGTAACATTTAATTTCTAAGTCAAGCAATTCAAGAATGTGGGTGTCCAAAGTGATTGCATCTATGGCAAGACCAAGACAAAAATTCAACTCTTGGTC
Source organism: Neophocaena asiaeorientalis asiaeorientalis (assembly GCF_003031525.2). Taxonomy (NCBI): domain Eukaryota; kingdom Metazoa; phylum Chordata; class Mammalia; order Artiodactyla; family Phocoenidae; genus Neophocaena; species Neophocaena asiaeorientalis. Next base: position 1,836,366 of record NW_020172779.1, read on the forward strand.
CTGTGAAGTTCAACAGCAACGGTGCCTTCTGCAAATCGCTCCAATTGCCAGGGCCCACCCAGCGGAAAGGGAGTGATGGGTTATAGATACTGCAATACTTATTGTAAAATGACTACAGATAAATAAGAGGGAGAGAGACAGAGACAGAGACAAAGAGAGAGGAGACAGAAAGTTTGTAAGCTTTTGAACCTTCCTCACTTTCTTATTTCAGTGTTTTTCTCCTAGGTTCTAGATAATACATGGAGAAATAAAAACAAAAAGAAAGATTACCTTTCTGTACTTTAGAAGTCCTGGTGAGCTACTGGCTCAGAAAACACTAGATTAAAAAGGTTGGAAGGAGGGGGAAGAAGAAAGAGAACCAGAGTTGTGGGATACTGGGGGGAGTTTGACAAAGGTGAGGTCAGAAACCAGGGACAATTGCTAGGTTATTTGGAATGAGCCTTCCACAGAGATAGGGAGAGAGAATCTGTAAGAGGTTTCACTCAGTGTTACGCAATGTATTACTTCTTTGGCATTTTTCAAGACAGCTTTATACTGGTTACCAAAATAAATGAATAGACGCCATGTGGAATTTTAGAAGAGGGCAAAGAGAAAGTAGCACAGATAACAAAGTCAAAGAAGAGAGTGTCACAATATCAAAGTTGTGGGAAATCAAGTCTCCTAACAAAATCATTTATAGATGTTAGAAGCACTGGATCAGATCCAGCAAAATCTTGATAGAAAAGAGCCAGAAAAAAGAGATATAACACATACATTTAAACTTGGTAATGTATCCACATTCCTCTGAAGAAGCTGAAGCACTTGATCATCTTCTATCCTTCATTTGGAGTAATTTTCTTTAGGTATAAAAGTTTTATCATTCACCTTTTCTATTAAACTCCTTCCAATGCTCCCCATGATTTATAGAATAAATTCCAATTTCTTAGCATAGTATTCCAAGTATCCTATAATCTGGTCCTACTATCTCTTTCCAGGCTTTTTTCCTATTATATCTACTCAAGCACACATTGGTAGACTTCTTTTCTGACTCTTTATCTGTGTTTATCACATTCCCTCTTCTTGCAATATCCTTTCCGAATAGAATGGGTTTAAATCTGGGCTCCGTTACTTCTTAGCTGGGAGGGCTTAGACATTACTTCATGTCTCAAAACCTCCTTGGTAAAACAGATCTAATAACAACGTCTACACCATAGATATTCTGTAAATATTAAAAAAATGATGCATGTGAAAGACTTAGCACAGGACACAGCATATAGTCATCAGTAGCTGCTAGCAATATTATTTTCTCTTCTCCTATAAATCATATGCATCTTTATTCAGATTCATGGAATATTCTCCAGTCTGGACTTTACCTCCAACTGAAATGATTCTTTTGACCCTCCAGACCCCCATAACACTTTGTGTATAGCTTCTTATGCACTTTCTCCATTCAAACTTATTTTATAAGGAGTTAGGTCATGTTGGTTTTCCCCACTAAAATTGTAAACTTAATTTTTGTTGGGGCTGCATTATGTTTATCACAGTGCTTCCGTAACACAGCATACGTGGAGCTTGACATAATGCTAGCCACGGGGGAAAACGTCAATTAGTCCTCATCTCTGCCTCCAGAAGCTTCTAGTCTAATGAAGAAATTCAGCCTTTTAGATCACCTTCTAAAAATGTTCGTTGAATTAAATGGAATCTGCTTTCCCAGTGTTTAATTTTAAAGACTACGACTTTCCCGGTCTTTAATTGTAAAGACTATGACTCCAAAGCAGGTCCCTGCCTCAGTTTGTTTGACCAAGAAGCAGAGCCTGAGGTGCGAACTACTGTGCTGATGATTCAAAGTGGGAGTGCTCTCAGGAGAAACATGTAAGGAAGGGAGGAAAAAGTCGGAGAGGCCAGAGTGGTAACATGAGGAATCTAGCCACCTGACGACATGGGGAGCTCTGGGGCAAGAATTGTACTACAGAGGTTATCTTACCCGGCTGCAAGGGAGCTTGAATGTCTACCCCCTGTAACCCCCTCCCATCAGATAAACTTGATTATGGCTGACTTGGGGGGGGAAGGTCCTCAACCTTTCTGGCATTTCCATGCTAGACAGGCCTCATCAACTGAGTGCAAGCAGCCAGAAAAGGATACAGGAGTGAGCAAAGCAAGTCAAAAAACCAAACAGAAGAAAGGGAAACGTGTGGGAAGGAATAAGGGGTTGCGCACATGGAAATTCACATAATTGCTGAAGAAAGATTACTTTTATCGATAATCTGGACATTTGGAAAAGAGAGGTGGTTTTTTTCTCCTCATTTTCCACTGGAGAGACAATTGCTTCTTGGATACAAGAGCTTTGATAGTGCAAGCGGTTAGAAGTTGTTGAAGTTCCAGAGTGTATGGAGACAAAAGGTAATTTCTGTGCTAATGGAGGAAGGGGAAAGCTGCTGAGCATGTGCTAGTTGGCTCAGAGAAGGGGAAACACAGGAAACTCTGCATATTTAAAGTATGTCCCATCTACTAGGTCCCCTGCTAACTGCATGAAGGCAGGAAGTCTCAGGGACTGAAAAGCAGTGTCATCGTAGGAGGCCTCAGTTTCTGGGGATTTAAATGTATTTTCCCTCCTCATCTTCCCATTTTAGTATTACTGAAGGTAAAATGCAGTTCCCACCAACAAGAGGCTTTGGGGGATTTCTTTCTGGTTTGCTTGTTTTCAGGTTTTTAATATCCATAGGGTTTTGTGTTTGTCGAGTGGAACTCCTATTGTAATTCATTAGAGCCATTCCAGATTCTCAGCATCTAGAGCAGCCAAGAATCTTGTGGTTTTCTCTCAGTTGTCCCATCATGCACTTCTGGGGACCTACATGATAAAAGACAAAAAAGCATAAAGGAAAATCCTTTACATGTAGTTTTTAAAAAATCAATTACATAAGGACAGGATGAGAAATACATGGCTTGACTACACCTCCTAGGGGAAAATAAAAGGCCTGGGGCTTTAGACCACAAGTTCAATAAAAGCCATGAGTGTAACGCTACTGTTTTAAAAGCTAATGCAAACTTAGGCTGCAATGACAGAAACACCATTTCTAAAGCAAGAGAAATTATAGTTTCAGGGTTTTCTGCCCTTCTCAGGCCACATCTGGTTTATTGTATTCTCAGGATGGAGGAGAATAACCAGAGGAGAAAAGCCAGCATGGTGAGACATCTGGAAACTAAGTCAAATGACTATTGGCTGAAAGAACTAGAGATTTTTGCCCTGAGGGGAGGGGAGATGTGAGAGGGAAATTAGTAAGAGACAGAGCAGCTTTTCTCAAATAATTAGAGAAGTTGCATTGAGGAAAACAATTCAAGATTGTTTATTTTGTTTTATCTAATATAATATAAAAACAGCATTGTTCAGAATAAGGGAGAATGGGGCAGTGCTATAGGGAGAAAGATTGAGGCTTATTATCAGAAAGAACTGTTTGAAAATTATAAATGCCTAACGATGGGTTGGGCCAACTCAAAAGCACTGAGTTTCCTGTTACTGGAGGTGGTCAAATGCAAGCTGAATGATAGTGTGACAGGATCACAACATGGCAAGAAGTTTTCTCCAGTGGAGAAGAGGTTGGACTCAGAATCTATGGGGAATCTGAGAGTGAGGTAGTCTGAAAATAACTGAGTGTGTTGGGGTGAAGTGTGGGGTGGATATCATCATTCCTTTTGCAATTTACATTTAGTGTATATTACATATTAGAGGCAGTCTGAGAACAATACACAGAAAGTTAACCTTTGATCTACTAAGTGTCCTTTAAGTCGTTTAAGAATTGTTGACTTCCTCTGCGCAGATTTTCTGCAACCTTTTTTCTAAATATACTTTTAGTCCCATTGACTTGTAATGAACCTGGTATTACCATAAAACTACGAATTTTAGAATTCATGTTTGTGCCCCAAATTTTATTACCCAGTATAATTTTTCTGTTGGAGGAGTGTTTAAATTATACCTGAAATCACAATATATCAAGGTCATTGCATTGTTTGCATAAATAACTCACTTCATTGCCGTGGCTGAGTTGATCAATACAGTCGGAGCGACCAGTCTGGGCAAACAATTTGACCGAATTTCTTAAACAATCAAAGCATCAAGTATTTATTTATCTCTTCCTACATGCAAGAAACTGTAGGGAGACCAAGTTACTGATGACACGGCTGGATAAATACAACAACGTAAGAGCACGCAAAAAATAAATTTAAGCCAAAAGTATTAATACTAGCATGGGACAACGATAAATCTGCCACAGGCCAGTAGAAAAATAATTAGCAAATTATTTACTTTGTGTATCCAGGAATTTCATAGAACAGAATCATCTTTAGAATGGGATGGTTAGATTAGATTTTAAAAAGGAAATGAGGTTTTTTATGGGATTTGAAAAATAGATAACATTTCACTGGGCAGAAGGAATGGCATTCCAGGTACAATGGTGTGAGGGGAAAAAAAGGGGACAATGGCGGAAAACTTTAAGGCATACTCAAGAAAATAGAATAGTTTGGTTGAAGGCAAACATTTGTGGGAGGCATTATAAAATGGTGGTTAAGAACATAGCTTTAGGTTAAGCCCTGGGTATAAATTCTATCTCTATGACCATGTAACTTTGTGTGAGCTATTCATATCTACCTGAGTGTCTCTTTCCTTGTGTGAAAAATGGATATAATAATATCTACTTCCTGGTTGTTGCGAGGATTAATTTAGATTATGTAGCTAAAGCATTTAGCACAGTACCTGGCAGACTGAAAAGACTCAAAAGTCTTCTGTAAATAATTAGTGCTACAGTCTGAATGTTTATGTACCACCAAAATTCACATGTGGAAATCCTGTCCTCCCAAGGTGATTATATTAAGGTATGGAGCCTTTGGGAGGTGATTAGGCCACGAATGGGATCAGTGCCCTTATAAAAAAGGCCCAATCAAGCCCCCTTGCCCCTTCTGCCATGCAAGGTTACAGCAAAAAGAGGGCCATCTAAGGAAGCAGGTCCTCACCAGAAACCCAATCTGCTGGTGCCATGATTTTGGACTTCCCAGCTCCAGAAGTATATGTTTGTCATTCATAAACTACTGGTTTATGGTATTTTTATTATAGCAGCCCAAACAGATTAAGGCAATGTGTGTTAATATTAATATTACTCAAGAAAGTAGAATATGAAATAAAGTCTGAAGAGGGACCTGGTCAACAGGTTTGAGGTTGAAACTATTACTAAAGGGCATTGAGCAAGAGAGGAGAAGCAGGACAGTGATATTTTAGAAAGAGGCATTAGATAGCTTTGCATGCATTTGATTGGTGGAATGGACTGGAGTGGGGGTGAGAAATGAATTAAAGGCAGAGCAAGTGGATAGGAAGATACTCACAAGGTACATATCTTATACTATAAGTGCCTGGATAGTAGTGGGTGGTGGAGTTGGAAAGCAAAGCAAAAACATAATCAAAAGGTATACAGGCACTATCCAGACATGGGAAGAATCAGACTTCTGAATCGAAGTTGATGGCCCAATTGATAGCTTGAAAATTGAGAACATTGGCACTAGCAGTGAAAACCATGAAGTTAGGATGAGAGCCAGATTGGGAAGGAAAATGGAGATTTCAGTTTTATATCTATAAAGTTAGAGGTGACATCAAAATGCACATATAGAAATGACCTGTAGGAACACATAGATTTTTTTGCCCATATTTGCCTCAGAATTCGGTGAAACTGGAGAACCTGTTGATCACACGGACTCTTTTTTTTACACAATAATATGCATTATTGTTTTGATCTAAGTGGAAACACCGGGACACACTGGGGAAGAGGCGAGCTGCAGATTAAAAATGAAACTACCTCAGTGACAGCTGCACAGGCCTGGGTGTTTCTCTGCAAGGTTACTGACTGTGAGATGTGAAAAACTCCATGAAAAAGCCCACTCCATCTAGTTTGTGAATAAAATAAACTCACAAACATTTCTGTGGGATAATTAATACAGATCACATCAAAACGAGTCCTTTAAATTGTCCAGTTTAAAGAGAAAGAGGTGATGGAAAGTTTTCTCTGTTCTGGAAGATTAAAAAAGAAAGGAAAGAGTTTTAAAAGAAAGGCTCCAGTGTATATGTTTCTAATTACAATATTATGAACAAATGTTTTATAAATAAAAACAGAAGTTTTTGAAAATGTCCCAAACACTGAGGATGTATGTAGTGCATGGTAAATGTGGAATTTAAAAAAAAATAATAGAGAATAATTTAACAGGGACATTAATATCTAAGAGTAAGTTATTTTGTTAAAATCATTACGTTGAGAATTTACAGCACAAAATAGGAAATAGTCACAGTGTTATTTATGAATATTATTATCCATCTATTGTTGAAGTTAAAAGAGTTATATTCTTTCTCCAGTGGATCAAAGTTTAACATCTATGAATCAAGAAAAAAATATATAAAATCTTCCTTGAAAATATGCTATGCGGAAGAGATTGTAGTCTAATATTTTTAAATTTTATGCTTGGTCTGATTGATAACATATGAAGGGGTTGCAAAAAGAAAGATGTTTTTAAACAGTGCTTGCTAGCCTCTCCTTTAAAAGGCAGATGCACTGTGGAACTTTAAACAAAAGTTTCATTAGTGATGTATTAAACTACATGAAAAATTATTACTTATGTAGGCAAAGTCGAAAAGTTACCACTATTTCAACAATTACTATTTTTTTAATACTTGAAGTTTGGTCTCTGCTGACAGATGGGAAACGATGAATACGTTCAGAGTAAAACTACAGGAGAGGCAATAATTTATATTACCTTAGTGGTAAAACACTGCTGGATTTCAATTAGCCCAGAATAGGCAGTCTCAATCACTCTTTTCCTCCTGCTTCTGCTTCTTGGACAGTACTACTACAAATGCAAAGTTCCTGGTCACACCATTAGGATTCTAGTATTACCCTGATACTTCATCACATTTCCAAAGATGGCAGAAAATAAAAGGGGGAACTGTAAACAAACTAAGGCAAAACACGTTTTTGAAAATGAAACAAGTCTTGTTTTGCCTGTACAATGTTTAAGGTGAAGGAAACTTTTCAAGCATATTTGCCAGCATGGTAATACAGTTTGGAAGACTGTTTTTTAATTAAACCAACCAAAGTAAACAAATCAATAAATTGAAAGCTAGTCGTGTGTAATCTCACAATACAATGACTTTGAGGTCATTAATGTTTTCCAAGTGACAGAGCACAATATGACTTCAGCAGCTTTCAGGACAGAAACTCTCAAACCGAGGTGGATTGGAAGAGATTGATCTGATGAATCAATTTTGAAATTCTCAGTAAGTCTCAGTGTAAATTCAAGTGCGTGAATTTTCTCCCCTTCTCTACACCTCTCCTCCTAGCTAACTGGGAGACGTTGACCGTTGAAAAATCATAGCAAATGCAGAGTTTGTTCAGGATTTCATGTATCAGGCACAAAAGGAATTTCTCTATGAGATTGCCAGTGTTCTCATACACAAGCTCTCACACACCTGGGAAGCGACACAGAAGGTTGGATGGAAAAAGGAGCTTCTCATGGCAACTAACCCATTCTCCTTTGATCAGCAAACAGCTCTGCTGTCAAAGGAGCTTGGGGCGATGCCTCAGGAAAATCAGAAGGTCTTGCTGGGCAAAGGAAGAAATAAAAGAGGCTAGAAAATCTCAAAGAACCATAGGAAATCCAACTCTTTCTTTGGAACAGGAAAAAGGGCTTCCGACTTCATGTCTAACAACATTGGGTAGGTTCACTGGTTTTTCAATGTCCTGGGGCTGATGCTGGATCATTGGAAATGTCTTTAAATCTGCAAACTTCATGACAATTGCCATGAACAGTTTTTATGCAATTCAGAGCCTGCCTAATCAGAAGGTTCCTTGCCACCAGTATCATTATTAATATAGGATGAGAGGCTCATCAATACATAGAACACTTTGGAAGGTTACTTACCAACTGGGTGGCAAAATGGCACAGTTTAAACTAGTAAGCAGAACATTTGTCCCATGTAAGAAGTCAGATAGAGGTGTCACCAGGAAAGAAATTTCGAACACTCAGCAATTAATCTGTCCTTGTGACATTTATTTCTATCTTTTATTATAAGGATCTCTATACAGACATGCTTTACGTCCCTAGTAGGCAATGTGCTATATGAGAGAAAACGTCCAGGATTACAGCTAGACATATTTGTGTTCACATCACTGCCTTGCCACTTCCTAGCTATGTGTCTTTGTTAAGTTTTTTTTTTAACATTTTAATGTGCCCATTTGTTTACAATGAATGAAAATGCCCACCTTGAAGGGGGTTTGTGAAGATTAGAGATAAGAGAGGTCAACAACTGGAATCATATCTGGGTCACAAGATTTTTGCCAGATTTAATGCTATCTGACTTCCAAGAAAACCACAGGCAATCCTTTTAAGTCAGTTTTCCAAGGCATACTTAAGCACCTACTTCACCAAACACCTAACATTGCAGCAGCAGGTCCATATCAACTCAGTATAATTCCACGTGTGCAGCATTGAGACAGGGCAAGAAATGGGCAACAAAGCAATAGCAGAAAGGAGGAGCAGCTCTGAATAACCAGGGCAAACTATTCTTTTCTTGGTCCTATAAAGGTAGTTCCATAAACCAGGACTCCCCTTCTTCCCTATGGTCTAGATTAGCGCTGTCCAGTAGGACTTTCCGAGATGACGGAAACGTTCGGTATCTCTGCAGCCCAATATGGCAGCCGTTAGCCACGCATGTCACCTGAGCCCTTGCAGTGTGGCTCATGTGACTAAGGAAATGAAGTTCTAGTTTTATTTAACTTTAAAAAGTTTAAATTTAAAAATCCACATATAGCTAGAAGCCATTGCATTAGACAGTGCGGGTCTAGAAGTCAGGAAAAAATGGAAATACGTTAGACACAGGATATATACTATGGTGACCAGGCAAACTTGGGTAGCTCAATCTCCTGGGCTGACTTATTATTTTTAAGTTGAAGCTGTCATTGGTGGCCTCTGCTCCAACTCTTTGGTGACATTTCTGACTCTGCTGTTATGTCTAATTCTAATTTGTGGCTCGGTTCCCTCCTATTTAAGCCAAGAAATGACTTGCCTAGGTTTCTTAGGACAGTGTATCTATAAAAATGGGCAGAGCTCTCTCCTTACCGGTCTTACACTTTCTTAGTAGGCTCCCCAAAACGCATTCTTCTTTCAGTTTTTCTACATTACTATAATATACATATTAATATATAAATATAAGTATACCAATACATTATTATACTAATATATGCTATCCTATATATTGCCATACTACTATACCTCATGATTACATTTGCTATTTCTTACAACCCACTCTGTCACGAAAGTTGGAGTTTCCCAGACTGAGCAGATCCTAGATGAGTGGCACCACACTGTGTCACATCCCTTAGTCTTTTTCTTTCCCCCACTGAAGCAAGATGAAACCCAGCCTCCCACACCAGAAATGGCAGACGCTGCTTACTGACTGTGGCACTCTTTCCCACTGGGTTTTCATAGAGCCTCTGAATCCTCCTTAACACAACCCATTGATTGTTTTTTTATATGTGACATGAGATATATTTACTTTCAGTGGCATATTTTCTTTTTTACTCCAGAATGAGTTCCTTCCCGTGTAAGGTTATAAACTCCAAGGCTTGAGGTGACCTTTGTCCTCATTGTTCAAGAGTCTAGGTTCTGGGAAACATGGTAAGTACGACAGTGCTTCTTCCAGGCGGCCCTTTGGGTGCGTATGAATACACAACTTTTGGCAGTCTTCTCTGGCATGGCACAGTTTCACACACAAATTAGTTAGGACGTCCTCTTGGACTTGACCTGACTAACCAAGAAGTCCTAAATATTAAAAATCCTGCCAAACACAGGTTGAAAAAGTCCCTTGCTGATCCTTGGCTAATGACTAGACATTTCTTGTTGGCTCTTAAGAAGTGAGAATTTCTTTCTAGCAGGATCCTGCTCCATTCACTGGCCATTTTAGAAATGAATTTCAGATGCTACTTGCAGTTCAGAAGCAGGTTCAGAAACTTTCTGACTACCCAATATAAAAGCTACATTTGATCAATGAAGTTCTAGGTAGCATATGCCAATCTTTTGCATTTTAATGAGAGACAGGGATATCACAAAGCACATATGACTCCCCTAGACACTGCAGACTTGTGCTTCGCTATTCTAGAAGGAAGGAGAGAGAGAGAGAGAGAGAGAACTAAGAAGGGAGAACGTGGAAAAGAGGAAAGGCAATAACGGGACTGATGTTGCTGAATGCTTCTTTCCTTTCTTTCTACAGTTGTTGAAAACTGTCCCCCAAATCATTAGCTCACAGATTTAGTCATTCATTTTTGTTATTTTATCATTGGCCCTTGTTAGTTGTGAATACTGTACAATTAGCACATTTCTGAAAGCCCCGATGGCCATGTCCTCAAGCTTCCTCCCCAGTTCCTGGAATTTATGCCGTAGGACCTCAGCCCTATTTCTGTCTGTGGTTTTGATTCTGGCTCAGACTCTGAGTACAGAGACATCCCCTCTCCCTGGCGAATACCTTTTTCTCCTTGTGGTGATGTTTCCAGTACAGCTTGAGGAGTCATAAAGTGCTATTAAAACAGTCATCTCTCTTCATCTGTCCTCAGTAGTCATCACACAGTATTGCTATTGTCCAGGGGCTGGAGGCCGAGGCTGAAGCTGAATCGGAAAGTTGGTTTTAGTGTCCCAGCAGGGCCAGGGAAAACAAATCCCTGAGCAAGGATATGGCTCGGCGTCAAGCAGCTGGAGAACCGGTCCGTGAACAGGGTCCAGGGGCAGATTATTTGGGTGAGTGTGCATGGCTACCAGACATCAGTTTCATTTGACTAATATGTTCTTTTCCATCCAAGTGAATGGATTACCACAGTGTCAAATAAATAACGTGTTGCCACATTTGGCCCAACAAGAAAAATACTGGGTATCAATAAGCAAGTGGAATACCACATGAAAGCCCAACTGTGTTTGAGAAAAACAGGAAGGAGCCCTCAGGTATCTCGAAACGCAGTCATGCTTGTTGTCAAAATGTTCTAGGAGCCAAATGTGTGGAGTCCCCACTGCTGTGACAACACTCTGGTGTCTGAAGCTCAATCAACACAGCCACGGACCCAAATTAAATCCGAGGTATTTGAGAAAGCGGCCACAAAGGTGGGACAATGGCTCATTACCCCATTCAGAATGCATTCAGTCAGCGCTCATTGAACGCCTACTGGTTGCCAGGCACAGAGGTGGCATCTGGGGGTGGCAGAGAGGAGAACAAGGGTTGAAAAGAAATAAAAAATGAACAAGGCACAAACTCTTGGCTCACGTTCTGGTGGAAGACACACACACAGAAGATCCTTGTATCATGCAGCAAAGTGTTATAATAGAAATGTGGGTAAACTGCTAAAGGAAGCAGGAGGTGAGAACAGGTCAGGCTGCAAGAAAGCAGAGAGCATGGGGAACGTCTTCATGAAGTGATGACATTTGGGCTCTGCCTTAAAATATGTTGCTCGAATGCAATATTTTTTTCAGAATGTATAAAATGTACATTACAAAACATAAGAAATCCCCCCCCCCCCCCCCCCCACATCAGCACTGATGGTATTATGTAACTTTGTTAAAGGAATAATAAGAAAAATAAGACAGGAATAATAAACACGGTCCTAAGCATTTTACACATACTGGTTAATTCAATCCTTATGATATTTCTGTGCTATAGGTATTATCCTTACTTTAGAATAGTGGAAATAAGACACAGAGAAGTTAAGTAAATTGCCTAAGGTCACACTGTAGGTGCTCTTACACTGTCAGTGCTCACTGTAAGTGGTCACAGCGCTAAGTGCTTTAGACTGGTTCTCACAACAGCCTTTGCTCTGAGCTATGTACGGTTATTTCAGGGTGGAGGGTTGAGAGGGTTAAGGACCTGAAGCTTAGAGAGGTTCAGTCTCCTCTCAGAAAAATGTTTCAGATAGAAGACTAAGTATGGCTGTTGGCTCAGTGGCACAGAAATACACGTGCGGTGTGTTTAGAGAAGGCAAATGAAAATATCATAAATATCAAGGGGCTTGAAATTCATTCTCTAGAAATGGGGAGACACTCATGAGAATAACATAATTGGAGTTTTCTATATATATTTACATGCTCTGCTGGCACTTTGAATGGAATGGAGGGGAGAAGAGTACAAGGAAAGACTGCTCGATGGCTATCGAAATGATCTCAGTCAGGGTGGTGGCCACTGACTAAGGGGGATGCATCTGAAAGATATTCTAGAGGAGAATCAAGAAGACGAAACTCCTGATCTGGTAAGCGAAATACGGTCTGGGGAGAGAAATAAAAGCCAACTCCAAAATTTCTCACATTGCCTACTATGCTGGAATATGCTGGGGCCACCCACCAAGATAGGAAAAGTAGAAGAATTGGCAGATTTTATGGGAAAAAATAACTGGTTCGGTGGTGTGAGTATAAGGGGGCTACTAAGGGGAAGATGTCCACTACGCAACTGAATATACAGTTCTAGAGTGATCCATTGCACTATTTCTTCCCTGTGTGACGACAATTCATTGCCTAGCATTTGGGGACACTCCTTGGTGGGATAATACTATAGCTGGCATATCTTTATAAGGCTGACTTGGTGACAGACGCTTCTAACCATCATGTATTAACCTTTACAACATTCTCTCTGCAGCACAGAGAGTGTAAGTCATTTTTCCAGGGCAGCACAGCCAAAGGAGTTGCAGAGGGAAATTCTTCAGTCTCCAAGCAGCATTTCCCATATCCATGATTTCAGGCTTCTGTGGCTAAAATTCCCATTCTGAAAGCTTTTCTAACTATTCTGGGAACTGGGAGAAGAGGGAGATGCTGTGGATGGAGATACAGGTGAGGGCCTGCTGTGTTGTGAAATTCCGGCTCCTTTGACCTTTATAAAATTTAGTATACTTGTTCTCGACTTGAAGATTCTGCAGGACGGCTTATCTTCCCGGCCTCATTTTCCTTCTCTGTGGTATAGAAGGATAACGATACTTGCTTCCTAACATGGTTGAGAGGATTAAATAGGTGCCTACATCTACAGTGCTTATTCTTGGCTCAGGTACATGTTCCAGAAATGTGAACTAAGATGGTGACATTCTAGACAAGGAGCGTGACAGTGAGGATGGCTACCTGTTTATCTCTACACTATTTTGCTCAATGGTTTAGAGAAGAAACACCAGGTCAAGCCCTGCCCTTCTAAACCACAACCAGAGAGAAAGAGAGAGTAAATTACCACCAGTTGTCAAGACTTAGAACGCAGAGGTCTCTGGCCTATGCATTTTGGGAAGTAAGGGTAATCGAAACTGTGGTGGCAAATTGAGAAGCAAGAGAAAGGCCCCATGTCAGGGTCCAGTCCAGACAGTCAGAGAAGCTCGGTATCCCTCAGTTAGCCTTCAGGAGCAACACAAGAGATAAAGGGGATGAGACGCTATGAGACGAGGGGTTAAAGGACACAGAAACCCGATGCTCTGGGCCTCAGGTGGACCTGTTCAGGTACCAGTGAGAGCCTGGACTGGGTCCTGTAAGGGGAGAAATTCTAGGGGACCAGCCCAAGCGCAGACAGCCTTTGTTTGGACTTTTAAAACCGAGGAGGGAAAATGCTGGAAACATAAAAGACCAACTTGGACCATCTGGTTCTGTAACAGTCTCCCATCAACACGTCCTCACTTGATGAAGCCAATATAATAAATGAGGATAGATGCGTTTCACTCCTGTCAACAGCCATCCGAGAGGAAAGATAAGAGAAGCTTTTGAAATCGTAGAGATCTTTTGGCTTTAGCTATTCCAGAGGCAATTAGTTCCATATGGAAAGCAAATCCATGCGGATAGATTTAACTATCAATTCTGTAGCTGCTTATCACGAGGCAGTATATTTTGTAATGCACACACAAAAGCTGGATCCCCTTACTGTGACACCTGCTTTCACCCAGACCAGGCAGCAGTGAATTAGCCTTAGGGCTCCTGATATTCCACGTGTCAACTCACTTTAAGGAAACGAATTAATTATCCCTGGAATCAGTAATAATAATAATAAATGGCTTTTTAAAACAAACCGAATCGGGACAACACTACTTGCATGAGACTCTAACACGCTTATAACACAGCATACTAAGTCCAAACATCTCCCCTTATGCCACAGGAAACAGGCGATCCACTGAAAAAGACTTTCAGATATTCTCTGATGGAACTTACAGTGGGTAACTCTCAAGAAAAGACATTAGACCACAGATAATTCATCCCTTCACCCTCCTACAAGCTTTCCCTTATAAGCATCCTGTTTTTATCTATTCTTCTGTTCTAAGAGAGTTAAGAAATAAGGGAGGGAGGGGGAAAAAGAGATAGCAAAATAAGGAAGAAGTGAAGGATGAGAAGAGTAAAGGGAAAGCACTGGAGAAAAAAGAGAAAAACTGAAAAGCAAAAGAGGAGGAGAGAAAAATCCAACCACCTCCTCTCCCTGCCCCCATTTCTTCCATTCTTTCAAGATCAGTTTCTCTTTGATAACTACACACTTGTGTGCATGGTGAGGAGATGGGAACAAGAGCAATGATGGCAGGAGCTGGCCCTGACAGGTCACACACTCCTCAAAGCCAAGCAACCTCAAGGCTCAGAAGATTTCTGAAAATACCCATAGGACAAACCCATGGCCTTCAAGATCTGGCAAACAAGTTCAACCCATTATTCAAACATTCTGAGCTAAGCGAAGTGCAGTGCATTTTGTCAGGCAGTTTCCCCTTAATTTCCAAACCCATGTGTATTTCCAAGGGAATGTGATCCATATGTTTCTAATTCATTTGCATTTAAATCATCATAATGCTGTTTTGCTGAGCTATTTGATGTCCAAGAAGCCTATGAGGCCTTTTACAAGCCCTTTTAAAGGCTTTCTCCTTTGAACCTGCAAGTCATGGTTTTCCTGTACAGAATGTGAATTAAAATAAAGAAAGGTTATAGTTTCTCTTCAAACTAAATTCCTCTGTATTTAAATAGATAATAATAACGACAACCATTAAAATAGTGTGACCTCTGTGGCAGCCTTACATATAAATTTAGAGAAATCTATCGGTTGAGAAAAAAATGTTCCACCTTTTCCAATGCAGCAGCCATGAATAGTAGTGGCTGGATTCTACTCTGTTTGCAGAGTAAGTTGAAAATATTATTTGTTTTTTTTAACCCCTGGATTTTTCTGAAGCCCAACCTACTTTCTTTCAGATTTTGAATACATTCATGGATGTTTATTGTGACTATCCTGTAATATTTTTAAAGCAAGTTTTGAATGTCTTTGGGCTCAAATCACTTAGGTCCTCAATATATTTATGAAACATTAAAATATTGATTTGTTCTTGAAACAGTAACAATCACAATATTATCTACCTTGTATTTAGCACATTGATATGGGCTGGGCACTGTACCAGATGCTTTATACACACATCCTAATTTAATATTTGTAACAACCACAAGTGTCTCACGATTGCTACCCATTTCTACTAGGCACCAAGCACTGTTAGGTGCATCACATAAATGTCATATTATTCCACGTTAAGCATTTGAGAGGAAATCATGTGATTGGGGAACATGGTTGTGACAGATACGTTTCTAACCCTGGTCTGTGGGATTGTGAAGCCCTATTTGCACATTATTATGTAAGAGACATTGTCCCTGTTCAAAAGAGACTCAAAGTCCTATTGGTGACAATCACACGTGAAGCCATCAGAGTTGCATTCAGATCAGGTACCAGTTTGAACGGTACTGATGAGAAAGCTAGTTGAAGGGAGGACTCCTTAATGAAGACCTCTTGCAGTTAACTTCCATTTATGTCTCAAATTCTCTTTTAAAAATCACGTTTTCTATTTTATATATAGTAGTGTATATATATCAGTCCCAACCAATCTCCTAATTTATCCCTCCCCTGCCATCCCCTGGTAACTATGAGTTTGTTTTCTACACCCGTGTCTCTACTTCTGTTTTGCAAATAAGTTCATTTGTACCCTTTTTTTTTAAAGATTCCACATATAAGCGATATCACATGATATTTGTTTTTCTGTGTCTGACTTACTTCACTCAGTAGGACAATCTCTAGGCCCATCCATGTTGCTGAAGATGGCATTATTTTATTCTTTTTTATTGCTGAGTAATATTCCATTACACACACACACACACACACACACCCCACATCCTCTTTATCCATTCCTCTGTTGATGGACATTTAGGTTGCTTCCATGTCCTGGATATTGTAAATAGTGCTGCTGTGAACATTAGCGTGCATGGATCTTTTTGAATTATGGTTTTCTCCAGGTACATGCCCAGGAGTGGAATTGCTGGGTAATATGGTAGTTCTATTTTTAGTTTTTTAAAGAACCTCCTGTATAGCATAGGGAACTCCATTCAATAGTCTGTAATGGGCTATATGGAAATAGAATCTAAAAAAAAAAGAGTGGACATATGTATATATATAACTGATTCACTTTGCTGTACACCTGAAACTAACATAGCATTGTAAATCAATTATATTCCAATAAAAATTAAAAAAAAAACTACTCAGAAAAAAACCAAAACACATGTTCTTTATGACTTCTTTTGAATTAAAATTCTCAGTGTAGAATACTTGACACTACAGAATGGCACAAACTCATTTTGTGGTTATCTTATATTCTTCTGATTTTACTTCCATATGAGTATGTATATGGAACAACATGGAACATTTTATCCACCAGAAGTTTTGCAGGAGAAAAGAAATCAAAACAATAGAAGAATTGTGTTTATCAAAGCAACCAGGAGTTCTAGAGTTACAGGCCCTTCTTAGGGTGACATGGAAAGCTTGGAGGATGTGAGAGGCAATTATGGAAGTTACTTCTACCAGAAGGTCAAGTGGCAAGGTTATGATGAGGAGAAGAAAATGAACAGAGAATAAAGGTGGGGCAGAGAGTTTGGGGGTTTGGAAAAGAGAGAGTTAGGCTCAGCTCTTACCCTGACTGGAGTGTTCTAGGCAAAGGGAGAAATATCTAAAGAGGAATGCTGGTAAATTTCACTGGGCTGTGAGTGTCAACACATCTGTGTTAGTCAGCATTCTCCAGAGAAGCAGAACCAGTGGGGTGTGTATATGTGTGTGTGTGTGTGTATAAGCAAGAGAGTTATTTTAAGAAATTGGCTCGTGCAGTTGTGGGGGCTGATGAGACCAGTGGGGTGTGTATATGTGTGTGTGTGTGTATAAGCAAGAGAGTTATTTTAAGAAATTGGCTCGTGCAGTTGTGGGGGCTGATGAGTTCCAAAATCTGCCAAGCAGGGTGGCAGGTTGGAGACTCAGGAAAGACTTAATGTTGCAGTCTCAAGTCCAGACTCAGTCTGGAGGCAGAATCCTTTCTCCTTAGCAGGCCTCAGTCTTTTTCTCTTAAGGCCTTCAACTGCTTAGAAGAGGCCCACCCACAAAAATGGAGAGTAATCTGCTTTACTCAAAGTCTACATATTTAAATATTAATCACATCTAAAAAAATACCTTCACTGCAACATCTAGACTGACGTTTGACCAAATATCTGGGTGATGTGACCCAGTCAAATTGACACATAAAGTTAACAATGACAAGATTTTTCAGATATTCTTTAAACAAAAGTTCCTTTAGAACTTGATCTGTATCAGGTGCTGTTCTAGGTGCTGGCAATAAGGAAATGTATAAAAGAGATGAAGCCCTGCTTTTAAGGTGCTTACATTCTCAAAAAATAAGTTAACACAGAAACAAGCCAGATTTCATATTGTGAGAAGGGCAATGAAGGAAGCAAACAAGGAAGGCAATGTGATAATTTGTGGGCAGGTATGTAGGGGGCTGTAACCAGCAAGACATGTATTTGATACTTCAATCCAGTAGTACACTGATAGTTCACTGAAGCAAGAGTACATTGAACTATTTCTCTTCCCTGTTGTGTGTGTGTGTGTGTAGGTATATGTACATGTGTGTGTTTAACTCATTCTGGTTATGACCCTTATTGATTTGAATCCCACACATGGGTCTTCACACTCAGTGCTTCATCTGGAGTGATGAGAGGTCTTTCTGAACAGGTGACATCAGAGGTGAGATCTAAGCCTACCGAGGCAAGTTGAGCAGGGCAGCCGGGGTTGCTGGAGTTCATTGACAGGGGAACAGCCAGTGAGCTGAGGCTGGGGCTTGGCTGGAGTGGATCATAAAATTTCACTTTTATAAGTACAATGAGAAACAATGATACGCCATGCTGTTGAAAGGTTTTAAGTGACATCATTTGTCTTACCTTTGTAAGTGGTTGTTCTGGGGTTGTGTGGAGAAGAGATTATAACAGGACAAGATTGGAAGCTGAGAGGCAGGGTCCAGGTGAGAGGGTTATAGTAGGGGCGATGATGGGAAATGAACAGATGCAAATATTGTAGTAAATGCAGTGGTACCAAATGAGAGACTTTGGGAAGAGGGAAAGAAAACAGAGATTTAAGATACTGGAGTGTGTCTAGTTAATTCAATTATCTCATTGTCACAAGTGACAATCAAGGAAGGTTAATGAGCTACTCTTCAAAAACTCCTTTTCACCTCTCAAACCCCAAGCCCCAAATCATAAAAGATCCAAAGACCTTTTTATAAAAAATGAAGTAAACTAACGCTTTTAAGTCTCATTTAAACTAACAAGGGAGGGGAGATATTTCGATGAGCAGATATTTTGAGACCTGTTAATTGTCAAATCGATGACTCTGCATACTCAATATATATACTGCTGGTATGACTGATGACTGATGATGTTTCATTGAAGCAATGCGGAAAAGAAACTATTTTATGCAAATGACTTTGACCATTTTCCATTTGGGAGGTCTTAATTTTCTCTTTTTCTCTTCAAAAGTCATTACAGTAGATTAGTTTCTCAATATCAATGGAGAAAGACAAAGCCCAGTGTAAAATCATTCTTGAATTGAAACGGTTATCCAGAAAGGAGCATTCCTGCTTACATGATCGTTAAGCTAGTGTTTATTACAGATGACTGCATATGTGTGTCTACGAGTGCATAGACATTACACTGGGAAATGAGAGAGAAATCTGAGTTTTCAGCAAATACTGCAAAATGAGCTTTTTTGTTTAAAAGGCCAAGTGATTCAAAATTATTTAGAAAATGTGAAATGTAAGTTTCTCTCTAATTAATTCTTTTCCCCAGCCCACTGCCTTCCATCCATCACTAGGTTTTTGAAACAGCCTCCTAGCTGGCTCCCCTGTCTTAGGTGTCTCCGAATTCATTCTTTGCACTGCTGTCCAAAGTTCTCTTCCAAGAAAACAAAACCCCTGGTCCTTGTCTTCAGGACAAATTCCAAACCTTATTGAAGAAGAAAACCAATGTCTATTAAGCCTGT
This sequence comes from Neophocaena asiaeorientalis asiaeorientalis, assembly GCF_003031525.2. Taxonomy (NCBI): domain Eukaryota; kingdom Metazoa; phylum Chordata; class Mammalia; order Artiodactyla; family Phocoenidae; genus Neophocaena; species Neophocaena asiaeorientalis. The sequence goes on from NW_020172779.1 coordinate 1,855,729, forward strand.
GGGACAGGTTTAGTCCTAAGTGGTTTATGTGTATCTTTGGTTCTTCAGAATGAACCCTGATCCCCATCTCCCAGTACTATTCTACACACCCTAACTTCCAGTCTCTAATTAAGGACATAGTCACACTCAGAGCTCTTTAAGTAAAAGGATGATGTTTTGCTTGTTTTTGTGTTTCAGTGTGCTTAGGACAGTGGCTGGGAGATAGTAGAAACTCAATAAACAAAAGAAGTTTATACTACGTTTCACAGATTCCTCCTTCTGTTTTTAACAGGGGCCCTTCTGGAAGCTACACAAATAGTAATTGCTAACCCCTAGTTGTCTGTTCTTCTGCTTGCTGGTTGTGTGAATTTGAACAAGTTTCCTTAAATCAAGTAACTTGGCCAAATTTTGTGCCTTAGTTTCTGCATCTGTGAAATGGGTAGCAATCATGGGTAGCAATTGCTAGTGTCTATCCTTGGAGTTATAGCTTAACCTCCACAGTACCTAACAACATGCTAAGCACATAATAAAATAAAATCATTGTCTATGAAATGAAATAGAATGAAATTAAACTGATGCGGGGCACTTTTTTTTTTTTATAGTTCTAAACTACACTGAAACACATCACTATATAGAGTTTTCCAAATCGCTATGTTCATGTTTTATTATTAGATAAGTCTGCCCTACATACATGACATTTCGTAGTGTTTCTGAAAAAGTATATATAAACGGCAGTCTTGATAAAAATACTATTTTATTCTTAACACTGGATTCATCTATTGCCTTTATTTTGAATTCATGTTATGTCCTAAAAATGTCAGGTTTCAAAATTTTGTGTAAACTTGATTCTTTATACCTAGGAATAAATAGTGATGGAGGTACACGTATCATTTTTCTTTAAAACTTTAGTTTCAGGGGCTTCCCTGGTGGCGCAGTGGTTGAGAATCTGCCTGCCAATGCAGGGGACAGGGGTTGGAGCCCTGGTCTGGGAAGATCCCACATGCCGCAGAGCAACTAGGCCTGTGAGCCACAACTACTGAGCCTGTGCGTCTGGAGCCTGTGCCCCACAACAAGAGAGGCCACGACAGTGAAAGGCCCATGCACCGCAATGAAGAGAGCCCCCCCCCCACCGCTTACCGCAACTAGAGAAAGCCCTCACACAGAAACGAAGACCCAACACAGCCAAAAATAAATAAATAAATAAATTTATTTAAAAAAAACAAAAAAAAAACTTTAGTTTCAAAAGTCACTAGAGCTAGATTTGATATGGGCAGCCACTCTAAATGCAAGAAAATAAATCAAACACACACTCTTCTTCCAAACAAAAATAGTTATCGTAAAAATGCATTAATGAAAATATTCTAGCCTTTGAACAAGAGGCTCATCAACTAGGCAAAACTAAAAAATACTTTTCTAACTTAAAAGAGATATATAGGGGCTTCCCTGGTGGCACAGTGGTGGTTG
>NW_020172779.1:1857181-1867999 GCF_003031525.2 Neophocaena asiaeorientalis asiaeorientalis
TATATACACACACACACACACATATATATATATATATATTCCAATTTATTCAGTTGGCATCCTTCTTATAAGAGGCAAATAGAAGTTTGAGATTGGTTTGATCTTGTTATAGAAGAAATTTCTGTATTTAGTGAAGAGCCCAAGAGACTCTTCCAACTCTAAGATTTTATAGTTCTGTGATTTAGCTACTCCAGGAAATTTTTTAAGTGTTCATTCCTAATATTTTTTATGTCCCCATTTTTGTTTGGTGCTATACAACTATGACCTCAGTGTTGAAAATCCAGAGTTTTTTCCCCACTCAATTTTTTTGTATTTCAAAAAGCAAGAAGAAAAAATAAGAACAAAGAAAGAACTGCACAAATGTTACTGAAATTTTACAGGGTAATTCCACTTAACTCTAGAGTTATACAAATACACAATATAATTACACAAATATATAAAACATCTGCTTATATCACCACCGAGTTACACAATGCCTTCTGTATGATTTTCAAGAACCATCTTGAGAACTAAGGCTGAAGCGTTAAAATTTAAAGTATGTCCTAAATGACCTTTAACCTTTATTAGATGCCCTAGTATAAGAAACTAGAAAAACAAGTCTGGGAGTGTATGGATATGTAAAGTCTCCGCTATTGATGCTTGCTTTAAATATTTGATTAAGCACATCCATATGTCAACCTGATCTTATAGAAGATCAAAGCAAATAAAGTGCTTCCAAAGTTCAATGCTCGAACACATGAGGCTACTGATTCTTCTGGAGTTAGAGAAGAGAATTTATTTAGCAAATTGCATCTAATGTCCTTGGAAAATTCAGACATGTCACTAGATATGAACTGACACAAACGAATTTTAAAAACCCATAACTAGATCCCAAATTCCAAAGAAATCAACATTTCTTTTGGATGCTAATTTTTCAAAAATGTGACCAATTTTTCCTGGATTAGTGAAATAAGCACATGATATTAGAAATTGCAAATGGATTTATTTTTTCTAGCTCCATGGGAGAAATAAGACAATATACATTTTGAAGGGTGATCAAGGAAAGCCTATGTATCCTGTACAGTGTAACTGGATGAACACACTGGCGTATAGGGTTCCACCTAAGCCTATGAGATTTGAGTCAGGTTTCCCTGGCAGGCATTGTGACATTGCTACTGGTCTATCTGCACCTAAAAACAGTGTCTTACTTAGAAGCTCTGCCCAATGGCTTGGCATGAGGGGAACTGAAGTGCCTGCTGCAAAGAGAAGTTCTCTTGGTATAACAAGGCTCCCCAGAGGAAGCGTAACCTACCTGTGTCTGGGGAACCAGGAGCTCCCTAAACAGTCTGTCATGTTCCTTATTCACAAGAAAATTTAATAATCCCCACAGAAGGACGAGTGAAGAAGAATTTAAGGACTGATGGTCAGTCTCCTGGAAAACTGAGCCAAATAATCTTCAGTAGAGGAGATAAAGAGAAATATTTGGAAGCTGAGAACACGAAGTTAAAAGAGAATGAAGGTATTGCTTGGGTTTTATAGTGGGAAACTATATTTTTATTTAAGCAGAAGTCACAATCATTAGTAAAATTTAAATGTTCTCTCTGATATAATAAAGAATATATCTGGTTTTTGTCCCTGGTTCCTGGCCCAGATGTTCAAAAACCATTGGGATTTACTGAGTGACAGGAGTGTCTTTGTTTGCTCACTCATGGTGAGTCCCTAAATAGATTCAGCACAGGGACTGGTCACCGGAAAGACCAACCGTGTGATTAGATGGTTGGAACTCTGGGCCCACCTGATGATCCCTGATCTCCGAAGAGGTAAGACGGACTGGAGACTAAGTTCAATCATGTGGCCGACGATGTAATCAATCATGCCTATGTAATAAAAGCTCAATAAAAACTCTGTACAGAGGCTCAGGAGAACTTTCCTGGTTGGTGAACACACTGATATGCTGAGAGGATGACAAGTTCTGACCCCACAGGGGTTACGCGTGGAAGCTCTGAACCTGACCCTTCCGGACCCTGTCCTATGTGTACCCTTTATAACAAAATTGTAATCATATTATGGTGCTTTCAGGGAGTCCTGTGAATCTTTCTAGAATGTCAACCCTGATGGGCTTGCAAGAACCCCCAAATGTATAGCCAGCCAACCAGAAGTGCAGATGGCCCCTGAGACTTATAGCTGGCATCTGAAATGAGGGCAGTTTTGTGGGGGACTAAGCCCTAATACCTGTGAAGTCTGACACACTTTGGGTAGTTTGGGCCAGAACTGTACTGAAGCACATCCACCTGGGGTAAAAACAGAGCATCTCTAACCTAGAGATTTAGCCCATGTTCCTTGAGACACAACAGTAATACACATCCAGAGAGCCAGGCTCTCTCTCCCATCTTAGTGAAATCAGAAGTGGAAGTCAATGCCATCCCCCAGGATGTGCAAATACATCTAACCCTGGTGCTGGCCTTGAAGGAAGAGCAACCAGGCACTTGTTGGACAGGGCATAGCAGGAGTGCAGGGGAAACACCAGGGCTGAAGCCATCAGAGATTTACAAATGCCACAACAGACAATGTTTAAATAAAGGTGAGACAAAAGAGATGACCCTGAGTAAAATATCAGGAAATGGGGGTAGGATGTGGTAAAAAAAAAAAAATGAGCTTCACATTTAGGTGCAGGCCATGCTGTTATCAAGTAGTGAGCAGTTCTAGTATCAGATGAGAGGCATTAGAAGTAAAATCTCCTAGGCTTGAAGGTTCCAGATTGAGAATGCAGCCTAAGGGAATGGCTTACCATCAAATTCCCCCAATCTCTCAACAGGATAGAGAACTGCAAGCACCAAGAGACCCAGACAGTAAGGAGCCAGGCAGAGATTGGGGCAAGAGATAGTGACTGTGTGTCTAAATTAGCTAACATTTGCTATTGAACATTAAACAAGTCTAGAGTGAAAATAACATCCAAATATTAATGACGGTAATAATAATGATAAATATCTATAGAATATTTTCTATGTGCTGGACACTCCAGAGCATTTTACGTGTATTTTCTCAGTTAATTCTTACGACAGCAGCATCAAGTAGCTACTATATTGTCCCCATTTTATTCAATACATAGGAGAAAACTGAGGCCTGGAAATCAGTGCCCGAGAGCCTGAAATGCTGGAGGAGACTTGGGTCCAGAGAAGCATAAAGTGTCCTGCAGTTGGTGGGATGATCCTTGTGTTCAGCTGAGAAAGAGTTAGAATGAGGTCAGGGAATGGTGAAAAAAAAAAAGAGGATAGCAGTGGCAATTGCAGCTGCTATTTGGTTTTTACAATTAAAAAAATAAAAATAAAAACCAATACGGCTCATCAAACTGACCCTGTAGTCAACAGATTCCAGTCAGTATGAATTTAAAAACAAAACATCAAATGATTTTCAATATGAAGATTTTCTTTGCAAGGACACTGTCTGGATACTTTCCCAAAAGGAAAATTTAACAAAAGACCGCATATGTCCTTGACTGTATCATTCCAATCAAATAATAATCTAGTTTCTTGGAGACCGAGAACAACACGAGGAGAGAACTCAGGAGTGGCACAATCCAGTGAAGGGCCTTGGCTAAGTCCTGGTATTTTCAGTCCTTCTGAAGATTCCCACACCTTGTGGACATATGAAAGGGCTTAGTATTTGGGAGGTTTTATTACCAAATCATAAATATTTTATTTACCCAAACCAGTAAGGAAGGAAGAAATGAGGGGGAATTTGGGCAGCTTTCTGAGGAAATCCTTGCCAAGGCCCCATTTGCATTGACTCTGCCCAGCATTCAAAAGGACTTTTGTTTTGTTTTAAATCTTTCATTCTGTTGGAATACAGCCATCAGGTATGCAGCACAAACTCATCTGCCAATATCCGGGATTAAATCTGAAAAATAAATACATCAATGAACTTGATCGAGGTAACATCTTTCACGCTAGCATCTGCTCTGCTGTTTCCAAAGGTACGTCAGCAATGGAATCAATATTAATGCTGTCCTTATAAAGACAGATCTACTGACCCACCACCACTGGGGTGACTGCTTTGAGAGTTCTCTTGAAGATGAGAAAACTGGTCCTTACTCACTCTGTTGACTAAACCCCAGTGTGCCCATGAGAAGAGTGTGCCAGATGAAATGGGTAGGCTGTGGCTGGAAAACAGCACTGTAACTGGTTTTTGTGGGGATGAAATCCTTGACTTTGCCTTTGAAATCGTTCTTACTGATGGCCGTAGAATCAGTCTTCACCTCATAACTGAAGTTGTTATGTGCCTGTTGTTAGCCTCTGTTCTTTTCAATCTATCCTCTACACATCTTCTGGACTTGTTTTTACTAAAATGAAACACTATTGTGTCACTCTGCTTAAAAACCCTCAACGACTTCTCATGGCCTCCAGCACAAGCAGATTGCAATCTAGGTTGTGGGGAATTATTACTACGGTTATGGAATTAGTTTCTAATACTGAAAAATCAAGAGATTTTACCTTAATAGATATATGGATTTCTGTCTTTTCTTGTTAGACTGAGATGTCTGGAAACCCTGTGGCCCTATCGTTGCCTAGAAGGGAGCTGAGTTGCCACTATCCTCTACAAGGTAGGGCACTCACACTGCGGCTCTCCACGGTTCATGGGTCTTCCCAAATTCATGCTTGTCAGTTGCCACTAACTGGGCTGCTTGTTTAATTTTAGAAAGGTAGAGAAATATTCTTCTGCACGTTCATCAAGCGGGCAAACAAAGTTGGGCTGGAAAACAGCAAAAAAACAAACTACCAAAAATAACAAAAGGGAGAAAAAAATACTCTGAATTGTCACATTTGCCCATTTCCATGTTGCAAATACTGATACTTCCACCATGCCAGATTTTAAGCTACCAACGTGAAATCACTGAATTCGAAGTTGAGAGCAGATGCTAACAATCCACTCTCATACCAGCTCCAGCACATCACTGTAAAAAATACAAGGAAAGGTGCATGTTTCAAAATTAGAAGACAAAACAGAAAGAAGGAGCTTACATCCTACCCTATTCTCACTCCATTTTCCTGGCCTGTGCAGACCCTTGGGTGTGCAATTCTTATGAGTGATCAAATAAAATTCAAACTACTTTGAATGGCTTACAAATCTCTTCACAATCTGACCCCAACCTAAGTTTCTAACCCATTTCCTTTCACTACCCGTATAAGCTAATCAAAGGGGTTCTTGCTGGTCCCTGCACATACCAAGAATTTTAATACATTTATGTCTCCATGAATGATATTCCCTACACCTAGAATACCATTCTCGTCTTTCACACCTACTGTACATTCTCTCCGAAACTTTCTCTAGTGATGCTGGGCAGAGTTAAATTCTCATCTCTGCTTCTATATCACTTTGCATTTGGGGTTGTAAATTGTGAGCTCTCTGAGGGACCATATCTTATTTATCTGTGTATTCAAAATGCCTAGCATGCACTAGATCTCTGATAAACACTTGTTGAAAGCAAGATATAACTGAGCCCTTAAATGAAAGACTTAGGTTTCATTTTCAAACTGTATAAAATGCTCATATATATCTACATGGTAATCTATATGTTTTCTTGATTTCTTTGCCAATTTTCTATCAGAGTACATGCTAGGGGAGTGAGAGTAGTTATCTTGCAACCTCCAGCTGACCAACTGTCACCACTACCAAGTAGTATATTCTCATAAATGCAAACATGGAGACTTCCTTTTGACACACAGCTCTTGAGAGATACAAATTTGGCTCCATCACAAGGCCAGGACTTGGGTTTATACAGAACTGCTGATTCTAAAGCACTGAATTCAGATAGAATGTAGCTCTAAAAACACAGCAGTCAAACCCAAATGATGAGAAATGGATTGAATGGATGGTTGGAAATGATAGATTTAGGAAGATTTCCTCCTGTCTTAGCTATTATACTGAGAAACATCTACATCTTACCCATTTGTTTTTTTTTTTTTTTTTTACTAATATGTTGCCCTAGCACAGAAGTTCACAAAGTATTTGGTTTCAGAACCCTTTTACATGTTTTAAATTATTGAAGACCCGCAAAGAGATTTTGTGTATGTGGGTTATATTTATGAGTAATTATTTACTCAAATTAAAACAGAAAATTTTAAACTCAAGAATCCACAAGCACACATATCATTAGCATCAGAGAGATGATGCCATTAGATATTACGTAGCTTCTGGAAAACTCTACTGCATAGTTGTGGGAGAATGAGAGTGAAAAATGAACATCATTCTTGGTATTATTATGAAGAAAGACTTGACCTTGAAGATCCCTTAAAGGGATCTTGGGGACTACCAGGGGTCCCTGGACCATACTTTAAATACTGCTGAACCTAGTTCTTTAGGTTCAAACAAACAAGTTTGTTGAATAAATTAAGTAGTGATAGGTTAAATTCATGGCCAATATTTACTACCAATGTTACATTTACCCAACTGTCTTTAATGAATAATGATCAGAGTCTGCTTGTTTTTGCACTTTTATTGCCATATCAATCAATCAATCAGTTTTGGTTACTAGCCAATAGACTATGAAATAGAAAATACTTGGGACAACAAGAAAATAAGTGTTATGAAAGGACAATTATCTACCTTGTTTGAAATCTTTGTTTATAATGATGTAAAAGGAGTCAGGTGCAAAGAAGGGGAGGGAGGGACATGTTTGATGGATTCAGAGAAGGCTGAAATTACCTATCTTAACAACCACTAAATCAATGATTCCATCACTGCTTTCAGATTCATACCATTATGACATGTCATCTAGATAGAGAAAAGAGTCTAAACTGGCCTAGTTACAGTATTTGTTGCTAAGTCTACAAGCACTAGATTTGACACAATCTCTTATAAAACACCCTTAGATACATGCAGAATTGCCTTGGTTTACCTAGTTTTTCCATAGGTCAGGTTCATTTCCCTTTCCATCTTCAGTTCATTTTAATGTAATAAATGTGCAAATAAAGGCATAAATAAATGGTAATGAGACCTCAAATTGCTAAGTATTTTTCCTATATGTTATTTAATCTGAGACTCAGAATAGAAGGAAATAAAGTTTTCTTTAACAAACTGTGTAAATATCCTTCAAACAAGGAATCTATATACCTCTTAGATACAAAAGCCATTGCTCTTGTGCTCCTGCTTTGAGCATTCTTTACCATTTTCAGCCTGTAGCCCATTTCATGTAGATTAGAGAGTCAAATAAATCATTCCAGTAGAGGACAATCTTAAAATGAAATGTCTCTTGGAGAAATAGCTTTTCCACTTATTAATATTAATTTTTAACTTTACCATATGTTCAGTTCATTTTCCACCTCTGAAAGTCAGGGTTCATGGCGTGCGTGTGTTTTTCTGAATAGTTGAAAGAATGATGTTACCCACCCAGTGGTCAGTTTATAGCCTTCCCATTCCCAGTTCTTTATCCTGATTTTAACTCAATCCCAGGTATGGCCACATTCTGGTAAATCCCTTAAGCAAGAAACACTGCAGCCAAATTAAACAAAAGAAAGGGCGGGGGTGCTGCTGTGAAGGCAGTTATGCCAATGGGAAAAACGAAATCAACTCTTTGCCAATACTCTGTGGCCTGAAGGTTAACGTAGTGTCCAAGAAGAACTTATAAAATGAGCCTTAAAATTGAAGCATCACAGAGTAGGGAAAAGAAACTGCCAGCTTAAGGTGATGAAATGTTTTCCTATTTCAGCACTGAGTTTGTATCTTCAGAACGTCAGATAAACACAGCGTATTAGAAATACGTCTCATATTGGTGATTTTTTATAAGACCAGATTGATACCAGTTACAGGTTTAGATATGATTTACTTTCAAGTGGATTTATATTTGCATTAAATAAACCCAGTAAGATGATGTTGTGCATTCAAACCTATTTGCTTTTGTTGATGAACATACAGTGGTTGGTAAATATAGAAGGAAAAAACTTTTTAAATTGTCAAACTAGGGAGAAGGTGTCTATCAATTGAGTTTTCAGAAAGAACTTTAAGTAATCTGTTGGCTTAGGCAAAAAGGAACTTCAAAATACTGTAGGACAGAAATTATTCTGGCACTGGCTCTTCATAATCTCCATTCTACCCTCCTCCTTCCTCTAAAGGGAAATTCTGTACAAGTCCGAAGTAGGAAAAGAGACACTTAAAAAGAAGAAAGAAAAAATAGTACTAAAAAAAGAAAAACGTTTCTACTAACTATAACAACTACTGGGGATTATAGCTTTTGTCAGAATGACATTAAAATAGCTTGTTTAAAAGCAGATGCATAGGGACTTCCCTGATGGCGCAGTGGTTGAGAATCCGCCTGCCAGTGCAGGGGACACGGGTTCGAGCCCTGGTCCAGGAAGATCCCACATGGCCACGGAGTAACTAAGCCTGTGTGCCACAACTACTGAAGCCCACGCACCTAGAGCCCGAGATCTGCAAGAAGAGAAGCCACCGCAATGAGAAGCCTGCGCACCGCAACAGAGAGTAACCCCCGCTCACCGCAACTAGAGAAAGCCCGCACGCAGCAAAGAAGACCCAATAATGAAGACCCAATGCAGCCGTAAATAAATAAATAAAGCAGATGCATGTAAATACTACCACATGTACTTAGCTAGTTCATATATGGTTTATCCTCCTCCTGAGTGTTTTATAGGGTTTTTACTAACAAAGTAGTAATATCAGCAGTTATTTATTTTCATCTGTGCTTTGTGGTACTTAATCCTCATGCGGACTCTACAAGCTAGATGGTTGGGATTTGAACCCAGATGTTTCTTCCTCCAAATACTTCGTTATTTTCACTAAGCTACAATCATGTCTAAGCCACTGCCACCTGGATAAGAGTACATATGCCTTATTGTCCCCATACCTTTCATGTTAGAGTGAATAAGACTCACTCACCCAGGAAGGGAGGTGTGGGCAGGAGAGGGAGAGAAGACTGTCCTGTGGCTATTTGTGTAAGACGGATTCTGATGATAACTATTTCAATTTCTGGGGCAACGAAGCCAACACTGAACAACAAACCCTGGCTTTCTCTTTACTGTAGACACCAAAGACATGTTGCTATTATGTTGGGTTTTCTTATAAGTGGATTGAGCAAAGACAAGGGTCAGAGCGGGGTCAGCATTTTACACATGGCAGCCCTAGAAACTGGCTTTTGCTGTTGATGAGCAATGGCTAGAGGATGACGTTTCTCCATTTTCTGACAAAGACGACCAAAAACAAAGACAAAAAGCCACCAAGACACTGTATGAAAAGCTAGAAGATATGCCAATGTCATATCTACAATGGGGAGTGAATCTCATCTAAAAGATCTTCTATTATGTGCCCAATGTAAAGCCATGATTACTATTTGTGTTTAGTCAGTGGTCGTTTGCCACTTGGTTAACCAAACTGTCAACAGTGCTTAGTAGTCGAATTGAAAATCGGGTAGGACTGCCAATCCTATTCTAACCCACTGAGATGTTAATAATAAATGGAAAGATTCATCTGTCATTACGTTGTGTTTATTTTGAGGTATGGAATAATTCTTGTTTACCTTCCATGTGAAAGATAAAAAAAACAATTTAAAGTGATCTCTGTAAAGATGTTCAATTCAGGCACTCAATGACATTTGAACCTCCTTAAAGGGGTAGCAATAAAACATATTCGTTTTCAAAATTTTTAAGCATGAAACTCTATATTATAATTAAATTTTCTTACTGAGACACAATAAGTAAAACAGATAAAAGTGTAACTGCTTTGGTGAAATCTGATTGGGAAGGTGCTGGAGGCTCTCCTCAATACTAGCTTCCCCTTCCTACCTCTGACTGCTCTCAAGAATAAGGCTTGATGGATTCCTCAGGACTCCCGGGACTCAGTCCTCTAATATGATCAATTACATGATTTACTGAATTTTTTCTTGAAACTGGAAATCAACTATTACATGAGCTGTAACTTTAGAGTGATTAATTTAAAAAGAAAAAAAAAACCAGCAAGAATACCATGATTCATACAATCCCATGAGTGCTGTCCACTTCAGGGTAGTCCAATTTGGAAACTAGGCACTTACTCCACAAATGATGGCATTGCTCAAAATAGTTTTGGAATGTCTGTTTTATTATTGTCCCTTACATGTTCTTCTGGATTCTGTCAATATTGGCAAAACTTTGTCATCTGAAATTGAATTTGATCTTTTGGAATAATCAAAATCATTCATAACAAGGGTTGTTGATGGAAGTAAATGGTCAGAGTAACACGGCTTACTTATTCATTTGTTTTAATAAACCTGCCATGTGACCTTAAAGCATTAAGATTTTTTTGTGTGGGTTAAAAACTTTTTTTTGAGAAGAAATAAATCCAGAGGAGATCTAAAAGCAATTTAGCTTGGAATAAGGATAGAATTTTATAAGGCAACTTTTTGACGGTAACTTTTTTTGTGAATGTATAAATTCTTGCTGAATAGTCTGACTTTTAAATAAGCATTTTTAAATATAGAAACAATCTACCACTACACATCTTGAAAGCTCAGGTTTCCCATTACAGACCAAGGGAAATTCTACCAGTTCCTTCTTTATTATAAAAGGTTACATAAAAACTAATTGGATTGTTTCTGCATGGAACACTTATGGCCTTGAAAATTTCCTATTAAAAAAAGGACAGGGTTTCCCTGGTGGCGCAGTGGTTGAGAGTCTGCCTGCCGATGCAAGGGACACAGGTTCGTGCCCCGGTCCAGGAAGATCCCACATGCCGCAGAGCGGCTGGGCCCGTGAGCCACGGCCGCTGAGCCTGCGCGTCCGGAGCCCATGCTCCGCAACAGGAGAGGCCACAACAGTGACAGGCCCGCGTATTGAAAAAAAAAAAGGACATTTG